>NC_046155.1:73542115-73878365 GCF_011064425.1 Rattus rattus | reverse complement strand
CCAAATATCCCTTCTTAAGGATGACACTTAGACTGAAGCTTTTCAAATCCACAAGGCAGAGAATTCATAAGCTGTTAAATTAGGAGACAGTGTAAGACATGCGTGTAACAGACAATGGTATATGCAATATGGTGGTATTAAGGTTCTGGAAGGCTCGGAGGGGGAGGCCCTGGAGACTCACCTGGTTAGAGCCTGAAGAAGGATGTGGGGAGTCTAGCTGGGTGGGGTGGTTGGCAGTGATGCACAAGGGGCATTTTAATGTCTTTTCTGCAGTGCTGAGGCCTTGAGAATGCGAGGGAAGCACATTTACCACTGAAGGGCACCCTCCTGGCCTCTGCTCTTCCTCCTCTTCTCTTGGTTTGATTTGTATGTGTGCACACATGTAAAAGTGATCAAATTCACTCCCAACTCCCCTCTTCCTCACTCCTGGTCACCTCCTTCTCCAATATTCCTCTGTCCACTTTCCTGTCTTTTTTTGGTGCCAGTCTTACTTAGGCATCTGGAGCTGTGATGTATTCATGCTATCCATGTTAGCTAGGGTTCTCCAGAGTAACAGTACTTATAGAACCTCTCTCTCTCTCTCTCTCTCTCTCTCTCTCTCTCTCTCTCTCTCATTCATATATACATTAATATATATGTTGAGGTTTAGGAAATTGCCACGCCAACAATGTGTACACCAATCTCAGTTAAGCAAGAATGGTTTATTGAATGCGCACCATAATACTGGATGCCCAGGTCCACAAGAACTAAAAACCTAATCATGGCACTAGTCTGCTCTCAGGGTAGGCTTTCTATAGGAAAACCAGGTTCAAAAGTTTAAAGGGCAAATATTATTAGCTAACCTTTAAGCTGATTGGCCCTGAGTAAGGTTGGGGGTGGTGGATGGGTGGATTGAGATAACAGAGTGGTAGGTGCAGAAAGGGCTGCCCAGTGGTCAGCTCTGACTCAAGATATCTTAGAATAACAGTTCATACTGACCTTTGACTTGATGGGTCCTCTGTAAAGCTTTGTGGAATTTCTTAAGATTAGCAAACCTCATAGAGAACATAGAGAACACTCAGAAAGAAGAGGGAATGTGGTCCACATGTCCTTGAGCCGTCACTTCTCTATGTCAATGACTGGCAGGCAGATTACAGCAGCAATGTGAAAGAGCTGTCAGGTATAGAACAAAATGGCTACTGATATTCTGGGGGGAGTCAGACCATAACACACACACACACACACACACACACACACACACACACACACACACACCTTGATGGAATGGCTTACAGGTTGCAGTCCAGGTAGTCCAACAATGACTGGTTATGAATGGAAAGTCCAGCAATCCAGTAGTTGCTCAGTTGACATTCTGAGTGTCTCAGTTGGTCTCCAGTATATGCCGGGATCCCAAAGTAGACCGTGCAGACATAGAGATGCAGCTCCCAGACAGGATCAAGTAAAGACTGGTGACAGGGGCAAGTAGGGGCTGGAATGCTACCCTTGAGAAGAAAATGTTTTTCTCACTTGGCCTTAAACTATGTTCTGCTGTGTCTTGTTTCTGTGGAAGTGGCTCCCATGCTCTCTGGGTTATGGAGAGTATATTTTGATAATAAAAGAGGGGTGATTTGTTATATGAATATTTTGAAAAGAAGCCTTCGTTTAGTCTTATTTCTTTGTTTAGTCTTGCCTCAGTTGTTCCTGATATCGTGGGAATAACAATCTATGGTATCTTGCCAAAATGGAAGTTGAGGTAATGCATATTTATGTCTGTATAAGGATTAATAAAGCTTGCAACTGCATGCAGCTGCTTCTGCCTTTGCTCTGCATCCCCTGTGTCCTGGTTATTTGCAACCGTACCCAGGGCCCCCAACGCACTAGACGTTGACAGTAGGCTTCAATATCAGTGAAGGAATGGACTTACCATCCAGGTGGTCGAAAGTAAGCAGGAGGCAAGAGCTTCCTTCTTCTATGTCCTTATGTAGACTTCCAGAAGAGGATGTGTGTGTTCCCACCTTAAGATCCAGATCACAGGTTTGTGCCTTCCTACCTCAAAGGTCTGGACTAGAAATGGATTCACTGAAGCAAAAGCAATCCCTCACGGGTGTACCCTCTGTTTTTGGATTGTAGTTCATTCTAGATTAGTCAAGTTGACAGACGAGGGTAGCCATCACATGGGCACGTCCAAATGACAGAGATTTACAGCCATCTTCCCCAGTCTCCAGCTCTTGGCATCTGTTTTCTCCCTCGTCTGACTGCTCTCTAAGCCTTTGAGAGAGTTATAGATGATGCTCCATTTAAGGATGTGGACTCAAGACTCACTCACTCTCAACACTTCCATCTGGTATGAGTCTCTTCGTTAACTATCTCCCTCTGCAAACGAAGCTCCTGTCATCAATAATTTATGGTACAGACACAGTTAGCAAGAAGTTCCACAGGTATTCGTTAGGCAAAACATGTGTAGTGGATCCTCTGCTTGGGTGTGACTTCCTCAGCTGTAAGCTTTTGCTCAGACTTAGAGTACCAGGCCTGTATTCCCTTGGCTTCAGGTCTAATCAGAGTGGTGACCACTGATGGCTTTTCTTTCCCAGAGGCCTACCTGTGGAACTGTTAGAGCTAGCCTTTGGAAGGAAGGAGGAAGCTTTGGCTCAGGGCTGGCCTGATTCCTCTGTGTCCCGGATACAAAGTGTGGCATCTTTGTCAACAGGACCTCACCATCTAGTAGCTTCTGTTGTTTTGGGAGCCTCTGAGAGTGTCCTGGCCTACTGGGATGGAGGTAGCCAACAGTCGGTATTGGAATTTTCATCTATAAATATATGGTTTCTGGGAGCAGTGTGACCCACACTGTTCTTTGCATTGTGGACTCCTGCCCCTGGGCAGACTCCCAAGTCCTGAGCATGGACTGTTTGTACCAATGTCACTCAACTCATGTGGAAAATTCATTGTTTCTAAGAGTTCCTTCTCCCCCTCCCCACTGTACAGATCGGCTTGTTTTCTTTTATGTAGAAGAGGATTTGCCCGCATGTATGTATGGGTACTGTGTGACAGAGGTCAGAGGAAGGCACTGTGGTCTCCTGGGACTGGAGTTATGGATGCTTATGTGTCACCATATCGGTTCAGGGACTGAATCCAGTCCTTTACAAGAGTAGCCAGCACTCTGAATCATCGAGTCATTTCTCCAGCCATCCCCCTCTCCCCTCTTTTCTTTTGAGACAGGGTCTTATGTAGCCCAGGCTTGCCCCTGTAGCCTAGGCTTGCCTCAAATTTGCTATGTAGTTGAAGGTGGCTGAGAACTCTGGATTCTTTTGGCCTTCACCTGCTAAGTGCTAGGACTAAAGGCATGTGTTAGCATGCCTAGCTTTATTTATTTATTTTTTTTACTATTATCATTTATTAAAGACAGTGTCTCACTATGGAGACCAGGCTGACCTCAAGCTCATTAGATATTTAACTGCCTCTTCCTCTCAAGAAATTAAAGGCATGCACTATCATGCTGGACTTGAATGGAGGGTTTTGCAAGGCTTGGGTGGAGGTGAGTTTCTTAAGAGGGAACTTGTGAGTCAGGAGACACCCACATGTTCCACGTGCTCAATTGCATAAGACCTCAGAGGTAGATAGGCCTTTTTTTCTTTGTGAAGGTGCTAGAAGTGAACCCAGGGCCTTGCATATACCAGGCACTTTACCTACCACTGAGGAATAGATAGGAACAGCTCTCACCGTATAAACACTTCGGCTTCCCCTGTAAACCAGCACATAATTTTGTAAAGCAAACAGTAGAAGCCATATTGCAAAAGAATCTTTTCATTTTTCCTATTTTTTGTTTTTTTGTTTGTTTTCTGGAGACAGGATTTCATGTAGCTCAGGCTAGCCTCAAACTGTGATGGCCATTCTTGGTTGTCAACTTGATTACATCTGGAATTAACTAACCCAAAAACGGAGGGCATGCCTGTGAGGACTTTTTCTTAATTTGAAGTGGGAAGTTCCACTTCTAATCTGGATGTTTGAGGTAGGGAGACCACCTTTAATCCAGATGTTTGATGTGGGAAAACCCACCTCTAGTCTGGGCCACGCCTTCTGCAGGAAGCCTATGTAAAGACATGAAAGGAGGAAGTTTGTTCTTTGCCTGTTTGCTCTAGCCTCACTGGTCAGATCATCCTTTCATCGGCGTAAGAGCCTACTTCTTTGGGACTCCAGTGTATACAAAAGACCAGCCGAGACATCCAGCCTCGTAGATTGTATTCTTTGACCTTCTGCTTATAGGCAGTCACTGTTGGATTAGTTGGACCACATATGTGTGTGTGTGTGTGTGTGTGTGTCTGTCTGTCTCTGTCTCTGTCTCTGTCCTTCAGTTCTGTTCCTCTAGAGAACCCTAATACAGACTTTGTTGTAGAGCAACAGAAGTTCAGGGATGACTCTTTAAAGCATTTGGAGTAGGTTTTCTGATTTGACAACACCTACGGTCTCGGAAGCCTCTCCTGGGAGCTCGGGGACTATTAAACATTCATGGTGTAAACTATTAAGTGTCGAGTTTCCTCTGGAAAGTCAGTTGTGTTGGATGGTGGTTTGCTAAGCAGACACAGGTGACATGGGAAAGAACAGGTGGTGAAGGGTTCTTTGCTAAGGACATACATGCATTGGTCTGCCTTACATTTCGTAGTTGAACTGCATTTGACCGGACTCCATAGAAAGAAAGGCACCAACAAAATCTGGTGATGCGGCTTCTTGCTGCTTCCTCAGACTGGGGTCCATTAACAGAGTGATGTCAGCTGATGCAGACGTGGAGTTTTGCACTCATGTGCTGAGGCAAGGCAAGACCTGTGGAGGTCGCATGATGTTTGGAGGGAGTCTAAATAGGGGGTTGGGGATTTGGCTCAGTGGTAGAGCCCTTGCTTAGGAAGCGCAAGGTCCTGGGTTCGGTCCCCAGCCCTGGGGGGGGGGGAAGAGCACTTGCTAAATAGGACTGAACCGACAGTGAAGGGGGCTCGGCTGGGCTTGCTTGCACAGCTAGCTTTTCAAGCTTGTTGGTCTCAAGTCTTCACTTCATCCCTGAAGTGATGATTAGGGACATCCCTGATGTTCCTAATCTTTCCTGCTGACTTGTGACAGTTCGGCTGAGGCCTGGCTGTCTCTGTTAGGTCACCACTGCTGATCAATGTTTGCTATCCTGACTCCTGAACTGAACTGCCTGCTCTTTTTTAATTTAAAAACATAATTGTTTGAGAATTTCATATAATGTATTTTGATCATATTTATTGTCCAGCTCCTCTCAGATCTATGTGACAGCCCCTACCACACAACTTTGCATTTTCATGAAAACCAAACCAAACCAAACCGCTCAGTGGCAGCGGCACAAGCTTTTAATCCCAGCCTCCAGAGGGAGAGGTACTCTGTGGATTTGAAGCCAGCCTGGTTTACAGAGTGAGTTCCATGATGGCCAGGGCTACACAGAGAAACCTATCTCAAAAAACAAAAATAACCAAAACCAAATCAAACAAACAAAAGACAAACCCAAATCCACCAAACCAAACTAAAAAACCAACTAAAAAAAAAAAATCAAATCATTTGATCTGGTCATATATTCTTGGGCATGTGTTTTGGCCACTTATTGATTGTATATGTATGGAAATTGTACAGTTTCCACAGGGTTAGTTTCCAAGGCAGTGTGGCAAATTAAAGGCCAAGAAAAGACCAATGTGTTGCTTAATTAAAAAAAAAAAAATGCGTACCTATGGGTGCCAAAGGAGGTCAGAAGAGGGTATAGGATCCCCTGGGTGAGTCAATCCGGGTGCTGGGGACAGACCTCAGGTGCTCTGGGAGAGCAACAAATGCTCTTAACTTCTAAACCACCTCTCCCCTCTTTCTTGTTTCCTCTCTCTCTCTCTCTCTCTCTCTCTCTCTCTTTCTCTCTCTCTCTCTCTCTCTCTCTCTCCTATTTGTTTTCAGACAGGATTTCACTATATGGCTTTGGTGGGCCTAGAACTCACTAGGTAGAGCTTGTTAGCCTCAAACTCACGGAGACCTGCCTGACTCTGCTTCCCGAGTGCTGGGATTAAAGGAGTGTGCCACCATGTCCAGCTGTCATATTTTCTTTATTTTAAAGGTTTACTTGGGGGTTGGGGGATTTAGTTCAGTGGTAGAGCGCTTGCCTAGCAAGGCCCTGGGTTCGGTCCCCAGCTCCGAAAAAAAAGGAAAAAAGAAAAGATTTACTTGGATTATTTTAACGTGTGTGTGTGTGTGTGTGTGTGTGTGTGTGTGTGTGTGTGTGTGTGTGTGTGTGTGTGTGTGTGTGTGTGTGTGTGTGCAAGTGTGTGTGTGTGCGTCTTGCACAAGACATGAGTGCAGGTATCCACAGAGGCCAGAGGAGTTGGGAAGAGCTGTATGTGTCATGTTTGCAGTGCCATTGAGGTCAGAGGAGGGCATCAGATCCCCTGAACTCCAGATGGTTATGAGCAGCCACGCGTGCCCGGGAAATTGATCCCTGCTTCCTTGGAAGGCCAGGCGACTGCTCTTAACCGCAGAGCCATCTTTCAGTCACAAAAGTTGCTTGCTTTCTTTTTTTTTTTTTTTCGGAGCTGGGGACCGAACCCAGGGCCTTGTGCTTGCTAGGCAAGCGCTCTACCACTGAGCTAAATCCCCAACCCCCGAAAGTTGCTTTCTTAACCAATATCCCTGAAATCATTTTGTGACACCACCTCCCTTCCCAACGTACCCACTCCAACTTTCTTCTATTTCTTTTGGCAGAGTTTGGGATGGAACTAGGGCTTCACACTTGTTAGTCTCCCCCCTGTTAAGCCCTTTGGTTTCTTCCCCTTTTGCTTGTTTAGTTTTTGAGACAAGATTTTATGTAACTCAGCTTAGCCTCAAAACCAATTGTGGGCAAGGGTGGACTTGAACTTCTGACCTTCTCGTTCCAGAGAGCTAAAGGCTTTGATTTGTATTTGCACAAGAAAAAAACAAAACAAAACAAAAAACTATGTTCCTGCAGTATTTTGGTTTTCTGCCCCTGCTTGAGCCAATTACTCACGAATTGGCTTGTCTTACTGCTTTACAGATCCCGCCTTAGAGCTAGTGTAATAGCCAAATTCAACCAATAAGCCCCACCTGCCCAAGGACCTGGTCACTTCCTGGAATGCTGGGAGTTGTAGTTCTTGGAAAATAACAAAGCCACACGGAACCACCTGTGATTTTGGCCGAATGGTTTTGTCCTGGAAAAGCCCATACGACCTGTATCTTGTTGCCACTCAGTGGGAATCGGGTGGACCTGAACAGAGTCCATTTTTCCTGGTCAATACTTAGTTAAAGCTTGCTTCAAATTTGGCTCAAAATTGTGGATTGGTTTTTCTCTTGAGAATCTCAGGATTAACACCAGAGTTTCCAAACCACATAGTCTTTCAAATGGAAACCAAGAATCTCTTGGATGGGAGAAGTTGAACGCTGATGAAGGAATCAGAGTCGTGTGGTGGAGCTGGGAAGCGTTGGACTCAGGATGGAAGCCAAGAAAACTCACTTGAGAGGGACATTAAAAATGAAAGCCTTATTTTCTGAGTGCTCAGGGAGGTGGCCAGTTCTGGATCTGAACCTTGGCCCTGGAAAGGGGTTGGGGATGGGGAACTGCAGTGTTATCCAACTGTATTTTGTTTGACATTATGGGCTGAGCAAGGGAATGTCCGTTGGAGACTGGGCTATATCAATAGCACCTGGTTTCAAGGTCCTTAATTTCGCTTTTGCAGTCAGATCCCCTCCTGGACTTTGGCCTGGAATTTTAGAACGATAAGTGAACGAAAGAGCGGGCAAGCTGCGTGCAGTCAACTAGGGCATAGCAGGCAACTGGTTATATGGTTTTATAACTTATGCACCTTGGTCTAGATAGCAGCAATTTCTATATTCTTTACTGGTTAGCAGACAATTAAAATATTTGGAGTAAAGGGATAGGCGTTAATTCCTAGGCCTGGGAACAAGAACTTGTTTGGCCCTACTAGCAAGATAGAGAAGTTGTCCTGGAGATATCTGGACTCAGACAGCTGTCTCCTTTCAAGTTGTCCCTGAAATGTCTGGACTCTGACAACTGTTTGTGACAGAAGCTGTTCAACTACAGGGAAGTCCCCAGCTCCCTTAGGGCCTGGGACCATGAGTTTTGTTTCTCCCTATGGTTAAATGGAGTCTGAAGACGAAATGGCAGCACTTAGGATACGTTTCTTTTGCTTGTTTCCAACAGGAACAAAACTTGGTTGACGAGCCCTTACCTGGTGCAGACAAGGACTTGGCGTCTATCCTGAGCAATGAAAAAGCCGACGGTCAAAAACAAAGAAAAACTGTGATGTGTCTCATCCCCTCAGCCACTACCAAGCACAGCAGACCTAGTGCAGAACCTCAAGCAGAGGCAGGGGCAGGACGCACTTTCTGTTCTGAGGTAGCACCTGCCACTATGTATGACACCTGCCCCAGTCACACAACAGACCTCCCCCCCCTTTATTCTTCTCTTCTCACCTTTCATTTCCTTGTTTCCCTCCCTCCCTCTGCTCTCCTCCCGTCCCCTCTCCTCTTCCCTTTCTTCTTGTTTCCTTTCTCCTTCTTCCCCATCCTCCTCTTCCCCATGCTCCTCTTCTCCTCCTCTTTTCAAGTGGAAGCACAGGGCAGTTTTGTTAAGGATTATTAGAAAGATCCTAAGGCTGGCAGACTGTAAACACCAGCCGCTTCCTAGAAGGGGACGGAAGAGAGAAAGGAAAAGACAATGCCATTTAAGTTGTCATGGAGATCAGCCACAGGATGGATAAGGAGGCTCTCAGCGGGGAAGGAAGCTTTAAAGAGGGAGCAAGGATGCCCAAAATGTTGGGAGAAAGCCCAAGGTGTCCCAGAAAACATGATTAGAAGAAAGATGGAAGAAAAGGAATAATTGAGAAAAGCAGGCAGATTTATGACCTATTTATGGCCTACACTTTTTTTATTTTTAATACTGTCCCATGTAATCTAGGCTGTCTATGAACTCTATATGTAGCTGAGGCTGCCCCTGAACTTCTGAAGATTCCATTTCTACCAAGTTCAAGGATTGCAGGATTGTGCTACCACACCCAACTGATGCTCTCTTGTCAGAAACAAAACAAAACACAATTCTCACCTCAAAAGGGATAAGAGATAGCTTATTCCAAAGCCAAATATGGATTACCATGGCCCAGGAACACATATTTAGGTTATTCCAAATTCTGTGTTCCAACATGGAGACAGTTTTATGAAGTTTTTATAGAAATGAAACAAAACAAAACAAAAAATCAGAAATCAAGATACTTCAAAAATGCATTGATGGAAACATTAGGTAGGCGGGTTAAAGAATGGCACGGAAACCTGCTATTGGTCTTACACACTGTCTGATGACATTTTTAGCTTTTTGATTGGTGGAAACTATGGTTTTGAAGTTACTTGATTCTAACACATGTTATCTGTTAGTCACAGGGTGTTAGGTCAGCCACAGAGGTGGGGAATGAATGGCTATTTGGGGATCTAAGGATAGAACAGGGTAAATTATAATTGAGCTCTGCAGCTGCAATATTTGACTCTCTCTATAATCATTGAAATTCTAGTCAGGTTCTTTCTGGGGACCTTCCCTTTCTCTCTCTTCCTCTTCTGCCTCCTCTTTTCAACACAGTCTTGCTATGTGAATGGAGTGAGGACATGACTGTTCCTAGGTGTGGCTGAGGAGAAGGCTTTATTGTAGACATGAGGGAGAGCATAGCCAGAACCATCTGGAAGAGTCCAGGCTGAGCATGGCCAGCAAACTAGACCAGACTATGAGAGGAATTCTGGGAGAGAGAACAAGAAAGGAAGAGAGGAGAGAATGAGCAAAGAAAGCACATGGGAACCAAGAGAGCACGTGGCCAAAATGCCAGATGGGAATAGGAACCAGAAACTGGGAAGAGAAGCAAGGTTTGGCCTCTGGACTGGAGAGATTTAGGTAGGGGACGGGGTGAGAAGTGTTGAGAGGAGCTGTTACAGGATAGTGGATATTGGTATTTACTGAAAAAAACCTATTTCTAGTTGTGGTGTGGCTGAGCCCCTAGCACACATCTTTAATCCCAAACAATGAAGGTAAAGTTTGTTTGTAGCAGGAAGCAGCCATGTTTGAAAGTGATGTTAAATTGAATGGCAGACAAAGTGACAAATCAGAGAAAATTTGACAGAATAGGATTGCCCAACTCTCAGGAGAGAGAAAAGGGAAGCTGCTTAGGGGGCTATGCAGAGAGAGGAAGAAAGCAGTTTTACTGGAACAGTTATATAGGGACACAGGTTTCAGAGAGAGAGAGAGAGAGAGAGAGAGAGAGAGAGAGAGAGAGAGAGAGAGAACAAGAGAGAGAGAACAAGCTAGACACAGGTGAAGACAGAATGAGTTAGAGAATGAGAAGGAACCAGAAGATTAGAAGATTAGAACAGATTGCTAAAGTGAGTATGGAGCCAAGCAGAATAATCCAGGAGAGGCAGAGAGGGAGAGAGGGAGAGGCGGGGGAGGGGGAGAGAGGGAGAGAGGGAGAGAGGGAGAGAGAGAGAGGGAGAGAGAGGGAGAGAGGGAGAGGGAGAGAGAGAGACTCTATTGAATCAGTCAGGTTGGGGAGTTTTGAGCCAGAACAGCTGAGTTGAGCAGCAGCCAGAGGTCAGAAAAAAATAGAAAGGGTGAGCTTATTCGGCAGTAACTGTCAGAGGCTGAAAACATTCTAGGTCTAGATTAGATTGTACGGAGGCTAGAAGCTACCGGGTTAGGCCTAGGTTAGCAGACTAAGGCAGTAAACCTTGGAGACAACGATTACTACAGGCGAATAAAAAATACTTTAACAAGGAGGCCCAGGTGCCGAGTGAAACTGGCCTTACTTTCTTTGGGATCTAGCTTCATATGGCTCTGGCTGGTGTTGGGCTGAGATTATGGGTAGGCTCCACCAGCCTCTGTCTTCATTGATTTCCCATTATTGAAGTCATAACACTTTTCTGGAGGGACTTCCACACCTGCAGCTTTCCCTAACCTCCAGAACCCACGCAACAGGCCTTTAGAGATTGAATAACTGTGGTGCTGGGATACAGGCGTGGGGCAATGGTATCCAAGGCTCCTCCTCACTTCAGTAAGCTGTTTCTTTCAGGAATCTGGTGTAACAAAAGGAAGGATGTGGCTGGAGCTGTTGAGTTCCAGGAACTGTTTTCCTTTTCTTTTTTCAGCAATATACTTGATTTCAGCCAGATACATGGCTACTTAGAATAAAGAATGAATTTTCCAGTCTCCCTGACAGTTATATATGGTCATGTGACTAAAATCTGGCCAGTGAGAGGAGATGGGAAGAGGACAAAGTTGATCCATCCCTGGTTTGAATGAAAATGGACCCCATGGGCTCATAGGGAGTGGCAGTATCTGAAAGGACTAGGTGTGGCCTTGTTTATGTGGGCGTGGCCTTGTTTAAGTGGGTGTGGCTTGTGGAAGAAGTATGTCACTGGGGGGTGGGCTTTAGGGTTTCCAATGCTCAAGCCAGGCCCAGTGGCTCACTCTCTTCCTGCTGCCTGCCAGTGCCAATATAAAACTCTGAGCTCCTTCTGCAACACCATGTTTGCCTGCTTGCTGCCATGCTTCCAACGATGATGGCAGTGAAGCAAACCTCTGAATCTGTAAGCCAGCCCCAAGTGAACATTTCCCTGTATAAGAGTAGCCAGGTCGGGTGTCTCTTCATAGCAATGAAACCCTACCTGATCCACTCTCAGCTAGTGAAAGTTGCCCTGCGTTTGTTTGGTCCATGCTACACGTCAGGTATTGTGTTAAGCTTTTCCTACATATCATTTAAACTGACCCTTGCAGAAGCTTTTGTAACAAAATCAATAAAGCTCTGTGTAGTGCACAAGTCTATACTCTCAGTTGTAGGGAGGCCGAGGAAAGAGGATCAGAAGTTCAAAGTCATCCTTGGCTACCTTTTAAGAATGAAGCCATTCTGGGCTATGTGAGACCTTGACTCAAAAAACAAAACAAAACAAAACAAAAACAAAACAAACAAACAAACAAAAAACAAAACCAAAAATCAACCCACTATCCCCCACCTGAAGCAGAGTCTAATAAAATAAGTTAAAAAATGAGATGTATTTGTGCTAAAATATTACTTGTCAAAACTATGATACAGGGCTTATGTCTACCCCCATGACATCAGGTTGGTTTTTGTTACTGTAAAATTATAATAATGCTGTCTTTTACCCCGCACTAGGACTGGCACTGCAGTGCCCCAAGATGTCTGGTGGATATCTTCATCTCAGTCAGCAAAGCGTCTCACCCGCTCTGCACCATCCCATCTCACACTGCCGATGGCTACTCTCTGAGCCTGGCAACAATCTCTCTACCCATCTAGTTCCCAAGGCAGGTTGCCACCATGCCAGACATACACATCCCAATTCTGAGGCGGCCCAGTGTCTCCAGCCACCACATGCTCTCTTGAACTTAAATCGCCACATGAAAGAACACACAACACAATGACCTCTGATCCAATTGATAAGATATAATTGCCCACCTAGACATAAAAAGCCCTGTACACATCCATCCCTTAAGATTATTCATAGCAACCTGTAAATGTGCATACAGGAATCTTAACATCTGCCTCCATGTTCTTCCGGCTGCTTCTCTCCTTCCTCGGTTTCAGATTCCTCCTCTCTAAAACTTTTCTCCCGCCCATCTGTCCTTCTCGTCCAATGACAGGCCTCGTTCTATCTTGTACCTGCCTTCACCTGCATAATGACATCATCATTCTATCACATCATGCCTGAGAGTGGCCTGGGGTTGCTGTAGAAAAGCTGAAATAGCCAAGCCTTGTGCGACACATCTTTGATCTCAGGATCTCGGAAGCAGAGGCAGGCGGAATTTTGTGAGCTTGAGGTCTGTGCAGTAGGTTCCAAGACAGCCAGAGTTGCACAGTAAGATTCCATCTCAACAAACAGCTGAAATATTTTGCCGATGGGCTATGTGTTGCTTCTCTTATTTTCTTTATTAATGTTATAATATGATACTGACAGTTAACAAATCAAGAGGGAAAGTAAGGACGCTCCTTAGATCTGGTTTGATCTCGAAGGGATGGAAGGGTCAGGTTCTGCAGGCCACGCCTCTTCGTCTTCTCAAGCAACTTGTCTGATGGGGTTGAGGTGATACTGTTGTCCCTTGATATCGGCATCCACTACTGTCTTATCATAAAACAAACGAACACACAGAAAAGTTTGTGTTCTCAGTTGTCAGCTAGGGAACTTCCTTCCAGTTAATGGAGTCCGAAGCTTCTCCCCCGTCTTTCGGGTTAGAGTTGGACACTTCTGCTTTGAAGGCCGAGAGGCGGCAGGAAGTATTTTAGAAATGGCAAAATGGTTGTTCCATCCCCAGACTAACCTCTAGCCGAGTGAGTATGATTTTAGGAATCCCTGAGGTTCCCTTGAAGCCTACAGCAGGACTGTTTCTGGTCCTTACCTGACATTTGCCTCCCTGATTAGAACACCCAGGAAGCAGGTGGAACAGTCCAGAACAAACAACGGGCAACTTCCATGTATCCCACTGTGGCAAGTTGGTGTGGAAAAGCTGATACAATATTGTATGTTTTCTTTCTTTCTTTCTTTTTTTTTCCTTTTTTTTTTTTTTTTTTTTTTTTTTTTTTTTTTTTTTTTTTTTTTTTTTCCCCAGGGCCTTGTGCTTACTTTTTTTTTCTACCCTGAGCTAAATCCCCAACCCCCCTTTTTTTTTTTTTTTTTTAAGATTTATTTATTTCATGTATGTGGGTACACACCAGAAGAGGGCATCAGATCCCATTAGAGATGCTGTAAGCCACCATGTGGTTGCTGGGAATTGAACTCAGGACCTCTGGAAGACCAGCCAGTGCTCTTAACCGCTAAGACATCTCTCCAACCCTTTTCTTTCTTTCTTTTTTTTTTTGCTCTTTATAACTCATTTTTATTAGTTAACTAATCTGTAATCACTGTTGAAAATTATAAAATAAACTTAAGACGAATCATCCCTCAGTTCTCTACATAGAATATTAATCTTCTCAGGACCTTCTGACCAAGCCAGCCCAGTCAACGGGGTCTCAAGAGAGGGAGGATTGACAAGAAAAACACAAAATTATAACATGACTCCAGCCCGTACTGAGGCTGAAGCAGCTTTATTTCTCTCCAGCCTGCTTTTGTATCATCCTAGGTGCATCCAAAACCCATGGTCAGTTCTCAGATCGAAGACAGAGTAATCAAGAGAAGTCGTGAACAAGGAGATCACAGCAGACGGTAATTATGTAAAGTCGTAAGGAAAGAGATCACACGAGGTCGTGATTCAGCACAGCAGTAAACAAAGCCCCACGGTTTCCAATATTCTTATCTGAGCCTTGTCTGAGCCCGGTGACAAGTGCCAAATCCCTAGAGGCGGGGCTGAAAGCTCTCAACAACCTTCCCGGCCTCTGTACATCATAACTGTGTACCACTTTTTCTTTTCTTTTTGAGATTATGGTGACATCATCTCTCCCTTCCCTATTCTCCAAACCCTCCCATATAACTCTCCTGCCTCTCTGTCATTTCATAGCCTCTTTTTTTATATCAATTGTTTTTACATGTATACATGTATATACATATATATATTCTTATTTACTTATTTATTTTTAATTTATTTATTCCATATACGGGAGTACACAGTCACTGACTTCAGGCACACACATCAGATCCCATTACAGATGCTGTGAGCCACCATGTGGTTGCTGGGAATTGAACAGAGCAGGCAGTGCTCTTAACCACTGAGCCATCGCTCCAGCCCCATATATATTCTTAAGTATAACCTGCTTAGTCTGTATGATGTTGCTTGTGTATATGTTTCCAGAGCTGACCATTTGGCATTGAATAACCATTTAGTGTATTCTTACCTGGGGAAGACTATTTTCCCAACTTCTAGCATTCCTTTGCTGCCTGTAGATGTTTGTGTAGTGTGGAGGCCTCATGTGCTTGCACTCTGTGTCCTTGTTCAGCCCATGGGTAGGCAGTCATTTGGTGAGACGTTATGGGTGTAGCTTCTGACTTTCATCAGAGATATAATCTCATAGCAAACTCCCTGATCTTCTTCTGCCTCTTACAGTCTTCCTGTCTCCTGTTCGTCAATTAAGAGGTGTGGCAGTTGTTTTGTAGATCTATCTGTTGGCACTGTGTTGTGTGCAATTTTAAAAAACACGCTTCTGCCTTCTCGGTAGCTCTGCCTGTGTCCGGGCTGGGCTCTGAGACCAGCCACCGCCAGTCTTGCCAGTCTCGCCAGTCTTGCTCAGCTCCACCGCCACCCTGCCCCCCTCCAGCTTTGATAGCTCCCCCAGTCCTTCATGGCTAGCTTCACCAAACCTCCAACAACTGCCCCAGCGGCCCTCTTTCTCCTCATGCCCACCTAAGCTCAGCGGATGGAAAACACTAGGCAGTTTTATTATTTTAAAACTATTTCAAGTTACTACCCAGTAACTCAAAGGCTGGGTGAAGAATTTCTTGCCCTAATCTTATCAACTAAATCCCTCTGTCCTCCTTGGCCCCCACTCGAGGCGGAGACTACAGACTCTAGGGGCCCTAAGCCCTAATGTCTGCAGCTTCCTCCTCACTAAAAGCCTGGTCTCTTCTCCCTCTGTATCTCTTCTTTTCCTCCTGGGATCTGGAAGTTCCACCTTTTCCCCTTCGCCTAGCAATTGCTTTCCACCTCCTTTGTTGACACAATTAAGAACCAATTAGGGAATCAACACCTCCCTCTAGGGACTAGGGTCTATAACTCTGTGTTTTGATTGGCTGTGATTTTCTGTAGTGGTCTCCATATGTTGCAAGGACTGGTTTCCTTGATGAGGGGTGTGGGTCGAAGGACAATGTTTGGATTGCGGTTAGGGATTGTGCTGGTTTAGTAAAGTGGTGTTGGAGTGGTCATAGGTTCTCCAAAGTCCATGACTTCACCAGCACTGCATAGTTGGGGAGGTTTCCAGTACCAGGCACGGCCCCCCTTTTGTCAAGAGGGTCTTAGTTCCAATTACACAGTAGGTGGCTAACTCCGAGGTGTGTATGCCACTACTATACTGCACTCTTGGTGTTTGCTGTCATGCCATGCTGGTCATTGTAGTTCACGGGCATCGTAGCTGGGTAGGACTGTTGGCTGTCTCCCTCCTTTGGAAGCTTGCATGGTGCCTGTTGGTACCAGGAGAGCTCTTCCGCAGGGAGGGGCTGTTCAAATCAGTTCCAGCTCAGAGACCTCAGCCATGTTTCTAATATGCATGGTGTCTTCAGCACTAGGGGTTCACCTTTACCTCTGGAGGACAACAAAGGGTAACAGCAACAGGCTGTGTGTTTTGTGACTCCTGGACAGCCCTGACCAAGAACTCTAAAGAAGGCTTCTCGTTTCTGTTAGGAATTTTTGTCAGGTAGACTTTGGCTTTTGAGGGGAAGGGAACACTGCCCAATTGGGAAAAGCTTATTTGAAATGTATATGTATATTTATACACAGAATTACATATATTCTAAGTTGGTTGCATGAATCACACTATTGCTCTTTTCATACTTATGACGTTTTCATAATTAATGCTTTCAGATTCCTTACTGTTACTTTATTCTCTTACCTCTTCCTTTTGTATTTACCTTCATCCCCCCCCAAAGAGTTCCCCATTCCCCATTTTCCTGATTAGATCACGTGTACCTTGCTGCTCTCCGGTCCTTCCCCCTTATGCCCTGTTTCTGAAATGGCCCCTTCTTATTTTCTTATAGTTATTCTGGGATATGTGTGCACATCTGGGGATTTGGAGCTAGGAACCCCTGATGAGAGAGAACATGTTACATTTATCTTTCTGGGTCTGGGTCACCTCATTCAATAGGATCTTTTCTAGTGCCATCCTGTATCTTCAGAGTTCATGGTTTCATTTTTTTTTTTTATAGCTGAATAGTTTTTCATACTGTATATTGGATGCAAAAAAGAAATAAAAAGGAAAGGACATGACTGCTCCTAGGTATGGTGGAGGAGAAAGTTTATTATAGATATGTAGGAGAGTGTAGCCAGAGGTAGACACATCTGGGAGAATCCAGAGTGAACATAACCCTGAATTATGTGGGGAGAGAGGGAAGGGAAGGGGGAGAGGGAGACCAAGTACAGTAGCCAGGAGGCCAAAGGTACAAAAGGAGAAAAGAGGGGTGGGTAACCAAAATGTATAAATTATATAGGGAAGAGGCTAGAAAGTTCAAGGTGAAGGGTGGGGCATGCCGGCCATACCCTAACAGGGAGGGCCTGAGTGGTGCTGGGAGAAGCTGGTGGCCAAGGCCTGCTTCGATATGTTACATAAGCCCTCAGATGCTTGTCCTGGCTTTGACACTTAACATATATGTACTACATTTCAATGATCTTTTCATTGCTTACAGGACATCGAGGCTGTCTGTTTCCTAGCTACTATGAATAGAGCAGCAATGAGCACAGCAGAGCAAGTGTCTGTGTGTTTCTCATGCAGATTGTGTCCTCGCTTAGTTTGGGGAAGGGCTTTTTCTCTTTTCACTATGATTTTGTCTGGTCTACACCAGACTTGGGATTCTTCTCCCTCATGGATGCCTGTGGTTGGACGGTCTGGTTTTCACGATGTCCCACGTTTCCTGCATGTTCCTTTCCTGTGTTTAGTTTTTCCCCACATCTTGCCGATTGGCTCTGCATCCACAGTGTTGAGTCTTGATGCTCTGTCTTCTTCCTGGCCCTTTCCACTCGTCAGGCTCCCTTTTGGGTTTTCCAGTTGGGCCCCTGGAGTTTTCGACTCCATCGTCATTTCAGCTCGAGCTCCTCGCCAGCGCTTCCACCGCCTTATTGAATTCCACTCGAGCCGTGCGGTTCCTGCCACCCTTCTGCTTGCACTGTCCTGGGGACCCCTCGGCTTCACCTCCCTACGTTCTTTCCTCTCACTTTCATTGAGCTCTTTCTTTGTGTCTTCCTTAAACTCCTTGAATTCTCCGATGAAGTCCGTTTGTTCTCTTAAATCCTGTGTTCTGGGGTTCATCTAGGAAACTCAATGGCAGACATTTCTACAGATCTGGTAGGCTCTGGAGAGAAGATACTGCCTTGGTCTTTCATATTGTTGGTAGTTTTTGCAATGAGATCTGGGCATGCAGGCTTCCTTTAAAAATTCTGAGTCTGGTGTGGACAGACCAGGTTGAGGCAGAGGAGAAGATGTGTGGGAGGCTTGGGTTTAAAGTTTGGGAATAGCTGGGATGAATGAAGTCAGGTGGACAGAGGGGACTGAGTTGGTGTACAGGAAACACACTGTGGTCCAGGTCGACTGGGGCACCGAGTAGTAGCGGGCGTGTTCAGGAAGAATCCTGTGATTGATTGTGGTGCAGGCACGGGTGCACTAGATGATGTACTGGTCCAGGTCTGGGGAGTAGGCATGGATGGGAGGTCAGGGAGACTCAGGCTAGACCCTGAAGGAGGAGGAGGAGGCAGGGGAGGTCTGGCTTTGGAGAGCAGTTGAATTCATCACAGAAAGGACCTGTGGTACTTGTGTGTTTTCTTATTTGAGGAGATACTGTTGCACAGTCAATAGCACAGGGAGACAATAGCACCATGGTTTCTTAGAACTGGTTAAACCTCCCAGGGTCATATAGGATCACAGGATTGGCAAAAAAAAGTATATTTTTAAAATTTATCATGGCTAGACTCAAGACACAGGGAAATAATTATAGTTAACATGGACGGAGCATTCATGGCCTTCTCCCTAACATGTTATCTCCCTGAATCATCATGACCACCACAATATAGTAATAGCAGGATTTCCCCATTTCTGACCTAAGAACTAGAAGGTGCAGAGAGGAACTTTATCAAGGCCTACAGAGCTGAAGCTATGTCTCAGTGGTTAAGAGCACTGGCGACTCTTCCAGAGGAGTGGGGTTCAGTTCCCAGCACTCATATCATGGCTTTCTGAGGATCCAACACATTCTTCTGCCCTCCTCCAGCTCCATGCCCAGATGTGATGTACAGCCATGTATGCTGGCAAAACCCCCACACACATATGACAAATACAATTAAAAAATCACATACTTATAGAGCTAGGGTTTAACATCAGTTTGATTCACGGTTTGTGTTATTTACTGCTGTATTATTGTGACCAAAATATCTGACTTGTGGCTTCAGGGACCAAAATATCTGACTTCTGGCCCCTGGTTTCGGAGCATCTCAGTGTGTTCTTGCAGGGAAGGCAAGTTAATGAGTAGCAGAGAGTTACGCAGAGGCTGCTCAAATCACCCAGGAACAGGAAGTGGAGCCCAGTCTGTCCTCAAACTCTTGACTTCCTGCCTCAGCCTTCCAAGTACTGGGATTATCGGGGTATAGCTTTCTGTTTGTCATCCTTTATGATTTACAAGATGGAGACCACGAGGAGCTTTGGCTGTTTGTGTAAACAACAAACCATTGGGACCTAAGAATGACCCGGTGCATTTTCACTGGTCAAATAATTCAGGCCCTCAGTGGTATGTGGCCTTGTTTTATGTGCCGATCCACAGGAAAGGATTAAGAAGGTGGGTCAGATGGGCAGTGGTTGGCGATGAAACAAGGCCACACCAGCAAGGGGCTGAATTGTTTGACCAGTAAAGATGTACATATGAACATGCACATAAAAGTACATCTATGAACACACACATGCACACATACATATGAACTGCCAGTACTTGGGAGGCAGAAGTGTGCAGATCTCTGAGAGTTTGAGGCCAGCCTGGTTTTAGACATTGAGTTCCAGGACAGCTGGAGCTACATAGTGAGACCCTGTCTCAAATCAACAATAACAACAACAACAACAACAACATTGATAACAACTACCACAACTACCTTTACACAACAGCTACTACAAGAGAAACAACAACTACACTACAACAATTACAACAACCACAACCATAACCATAACCACCACCACCACAACAACAATAACAACAACAACAGCAATCATTACTATTACTACTCTAAAAGAGGTAAAAAGACTGAGCTCTGAGCTCCTCTACTGGGGAGGAAAGAACTGGCCTAAGGAACTAAGGAGGAGGAACCAAGGTAGCAGAGACAGGGCTGTGGGGTTTCAGATGCCAACTAAACAAATTAGTTACAGGAAGTGGTGAGGAAGTGTTAAAAGGGCTGAATCACTAAAGATAAGGACAGGGAACTGAAGGCTGCAGTAAAGCAAGTTGGCTTGGTGACTTCTGAAACTGTTTCGGTAGGGAAGGGGCTAAGACAGGGTTTGCATGCTTAGAAGGGGTTCTAGGGAGAAAAACATACAGCGGATATAGACAACTGCTTTGGAGAAGTTTTGCAAAATGGAAGTGAAACCAGGGCAGTGGTTGATGAGGGAGGTAGGCCAGAGATGGGTTTCTTGCTTCTCTCTGGGAAAAATGCATTATTTTCGATGGCAGTGTCAGGTCCCCTGCTCGTTTTCTTCACAAAATTTTGATACATTTATTTGTAATTTATTTGCTTGTCTCTGTGTGTGTATGTGTGTGTATGAGTATATGCGTGTATTTGCACACGTGTGTACATGTGTACACGTGTGTATGAGTATATGTGTGTATATGCACACATGTGTACATGTGTGTACACGTGAGTGTGTGTGTGTGTGTGTGTGCGCGCGCGTGCGCGTGCATGTGTGCCCACTTGTGCTGGGATGTATAGAAGAAGATAGAGGACAAGTCCGGGAGTCAGCTAGCTCTTTCAGCCATGTGGCTCACACTGGGGATGTCAGGCTTTTACCCACTAAGCCATCTCACTGGTTTTCTTTCATTTTTCTCAACAGGGTTTCCTGTGTCTCAGACTGACCTTTGTATCAGTGATGTAGGCAAGGATGACCTTGAACTTCTGATTCTTCTGCCTTCATCTCCAGAAAGCTGGGATTATTGGTGTATGTGCTACAGTACCTAGCTGCCATTCCTTTTTCCTTTCTTTAAGATTTATTATTATTATTTTATCTATTTGTTATTATTATTGTTATTGTTATTATTATTATTGTTATTGTTGTTATTGTTGGCTGTCCTGGAACTCACTCTGTAGACCAGGCTGACTTCAAACTCAGAGATCCACCTGCTTCTGCCTCCCAGTGATGGGATTAAAGGCCTGTGCCTCCATGCCCATCCTATTTTTCTTACTTTAAGTTGTGCTATATGTGTGTCCTTGTGTGGGTATGCGGAAGTCAGAACAAACTGGGGGCCTCTGCCTCTGCAGTCCCTGTTCTCAACCCTTGAGCCATGTCTTCAGCTGTTTTTCTTTCCTTTTTATCTTCCTTTTTACCCCTTGTCTTTTTTTTTTCTTGTTTTTTTCTTTTGAAAAAAGCTCTGGCAAGTTTTAGAGCAGAAGAGCTTTCCTGGTTCACTGTTTTCCAGCCTTCTCTGGTGTGTTTCTAATTGAATGAAAAAAGAATGAAAGAAGTAGGTAGGCACATGATTGCTCCTGGGCTTGGTGGGAGAGGAGGTTCGTCGTACACATGAGAGAGAGAGAGCATAGCCAGAGGCAGGGACATCTGGGAGAGTCCACAGTGGCCATCATCAGACTGGGCTGGACCATGTTGGGAGGGGAGGGGAAGAGATTGGAAAGAGGGGGGTACCAGGTAAAGCAGCCAAGAGCACAAGGCTACAAAAGGGGTAGGTCACCAAAATGGCTGGATCCTATAGGGAAGGGCAGCTCAGGGCAGGATCACAGCAACATCAAGGCCCATGGGCATCAGCATGGCCCTCGAGCTTCATCTTAGCCTGGGACAATAGTGTGGATGCCAGCATGGCCTCCAGGGGAAGTGTGGCTCATGGGGGATCTTTTGAGGAGGTCCAATCCAGGAAATGAATCATTCTTCATCCCAGACATCCTGTTGCTGCACAGAGCAAGAGTGATCGTGTGGCTGGGCAATGTGTTAGGGGGATGAGTCTGCACAAGCTCCAGGCTGCTGCGTGCCACCCTGCTGACCCCAGTGGGCAACAACATGTGGCTCCATTGACCACAGCCTTCTCTCACACCTGTCACAGCTGCGGCCTCTCTAGTTCCGCCTCTCTCCACCGCACATGCAGTGTTTCGTTCCTCCTTCTTCCCCACCTCTCACGCATCCATTCATTGTAGTGACATTGGAAGCTGCAGTGTGTCACACAGTATATATATATATATATATATATATATATATATATATATATATATATACATACACATACACACACACACACACACACACACACACACACACACACACACATATATATATATCCCAAACAGCTTTCCATACAAATGTTCGTTTCAGTGAGCATTGCTCTGGTTCCAGGTTTCTGGTCTCTGACACACCATCGATACTGGACCTTCAGAGACTCCTCTCAGGTATCTTGCTGTTGACTGCTATGGTCTGACCCCCCTTCCTCTGCCCCTGCAATAGCTGTAGCCATTTTGTTCCATGCCTGCCAGCTCTTTCACATTGCTGCTGTAACCTGCCAGTCACTAACACAGAGAAGTGACGGCACAAGGACATGCAGACCACATTCCCTGTTCTGTTCTGCGTGTTCTGAGTGTTCTCTATGAGGTTTGCTAATCTTAAGAATTTCCACAGAGTTTTACAGAGGACCCATCAAGTCAAAGGTCAGTATGAACTGTTATGTCTAAAATATCTTGAGTCAGAGCTGACCACTGGGCAGCCCTTCCTGCACCTATGTATAAGTTCACTATAGTTTTTGTTCTGATGTCAATGTTCTGATATCAGCTTGAAGGTTAGCTGATAATACTTTGCCTAATAAGCCAACTGTTCCCCTCCTTGCCCTTTGAACCTGGTTTTTAGGATATGAACTTGCTTTCTCATGTAAATTGTCTATCCTGAGAGCAGACTAGTACTGCAATTAGGTTCCTAAGGGTTTTTTTTTTTTTTTTTTTTTTTGTGGTCCTGGGTGTCCAGTATTAATGTATGCATTCACTTAGCTATTGTTGCTTAACTGAGATCGCTGTTTGTTTGGTTTGAGTGTCGATTCCTGAACCCCACCATTGCCCAGTCACAGTGATCCATGCTCTGGTTCTGCAGGATCAGGTTTGTCACATGATCCAGCAGCTCATACATGGAGTGCTGTTGGGTTGGACCGACTCAAAGTGCTGGATCTGGGTCTGGATGGTTTTAGCAGAGTTGGTCAGCCTGGCTTCAGCATGGGGTGGGTGCGGAGAAGGGAGACACTTTGGCAGCTATAATCTCCAGAAAGTTGCTTCAACCAGCAGGGGAAAGGCAACAGATGTGGTCCTGGGGTAAATTCCTGCTTCTGCATGCAACTGTAGGCTCAGCTCCGGTTTTCAGGCTTACTTCTGGTTCTGGCTTCTGTAAACTGTAATCCACTTTTGTCATGCACCCACAGCTGCCGGCTTGTGTGCTGGGGTCCGTATCTGTTGCTGGGTTCAAAGCTGACACTGACCCAAACGAATCTCAATTTACAACCCACACTTTCTTCTGGAAGTTACAAGGTGTGGTGGTTAATTCTGTCAACCAGACAGGATCTAGAATAGCTTGGGAGACAAGTCTATGGGAATGTCTGTGATGGGATTTATGGATTGGGTTAACAGAGGTGAGACGATCCACTCTTAGTCCCCAGGGCAGCACCAGTCCACAGGCTTGGGTCCTGGGCCTATGAGGCCCTACCCCTGCAGAAGGGACTACTTCAATTAGCAGTTGAGGAGAAGGGACAGCCCTTTCTTCATTAGTGTGGCCACAGATCGGCTGCCCTTGCTCCACTAAATATCTTTTCTCACTGCTGTAACAAAATGCCTGACAAAGCAACCTAGGGAAGGAAGGGTTCATTTTGTTCACAGGGTCCAGGGATTGATGTTGGGGAAGGCATGGTGGTCACACCCTGGTCAGGAACTGGAGCGAGACGGAAGCTGACACTCAGTTCACCCCACTCTTTTCGGTTCACATTTTCACTTTTATTTTTGTAGTGTTTGACAAGTTTGAACTTTAGTAATTTCCATTCCTTAGCCTCGGGTTTCATCCCATTCCTCTCTCCCACTGTAGACCTTCTCAATGGGTCTCCCTCCTACTTCCTTTTCTTACTTTGTTGGTCTCTGAGATTGCCAAAACATGGGCATGAGATTATCCTTTGAACTGACCTCAGAGCTCCAGAATAGTTACACTGGATAGATTATGCTCCATGGTTCCTGAAGATGGGGCTTTCGATCAGTCACACCCAGACTTTTCTCTCTCGGTTAATTTCTATTGGATGTTGTCTTAGTCACTTTCCTGCTGCTGTGAAGAGACACCATGACCAAGGCAACTCTTATAAAAGAAAGCATTTCATTGATTTCATTGGAGGCTTGCTTATAGCTTCAGAGGATTAGTCCATTATCACCATGGGGGGGGGATAGGCAGGTAGACATGGTGCTGGAGAAGTGTTTGAGAATTACATTTTGATGTGAAGGCAGCAGCAGCAGGCAGGGGCAGCTGCAGAGAGAGAGAGAGAGAGAGAGAGAGAGAGAGAGAGAGAGAGAGAGGAGAGAGAGAGAGGAGAGTGTTTGGGAGGGGACTGGGCTTTTGTGGGCTTTTGAAACCTCAAAGTCCACCCCTAGCAAAACACCTCCTAATCCTTCCCTGACAGCTCATCATCGGGGACTAAGCATGCAAACACATGAGCCTATGGTGCCCAAACTCATCCAAACCTCACAAATGTCTGTTATGAACCAGGCAGAGTTCCTCACTGAGGAACACTGGATAATCTCTCCTGTTATGGGACTATTACAGTCCGCCAGGGAGTCAGGTACAGACAACGAAAATATCCTGCAACCTCAGGTAGTAAGTACCAGGGAAAAACGCGTACTTGTAGCAGATGCCCATCCATGTCCCTGCAGCATGTGACATTTTCATGTATGGTGGTCTTGAAAGAGAACCATCAGCCACTTACGTGAGAGGACTCAGCAACTACTGGAGCCTGCTGTCCTTGGCTGAAGGGCAGGCTGGGCCTAAGAGTGGAGGATTTCCCACACATAATTCTTCAACCAATAGCTAACGTGAGCTAAGCGTAAGTGTCTAGATTCCTTGTCTCTTCACCAGGTAACCGAGGCTCCCAGTGGTCCTAGTGTACCAAGCTCCAGCTTCTGCAGGACTAACTCCCTCTGACTTCCTTTTCTTACCCACATCCCCACTTTTCCAGGTCACCTTCCAAACATGTTACCTGTGCTAGTTAGATGTCCAGCCATGGAAAAGAAAAGAAGAAAGAGTGGGCATGGGGGGGGAGCTGGGCTGGCGGCCTATCCTCGGTTGTCTGGTTGGGGAAATGGTGGCTGTGCTTTTTGTTTGCTTGTTTGTTTGTTTTTTAGTGTTTATGGATGTTTTGCCTGAGTGTATGCATATGCACACACACACACACACACACACACACACACACACACACACGCACACACACACGGATGATTGTGAATGCTGGCAATTGAACCCAGGTCTTCTGCAAGAGCAACAAATGCTCTTAACTGCTGAGCCATCTTCCCAGCGTCTGTGATGGTTGGTTTTAAACATCAACTTGCCACAACCTAGAGTTCCCTACCAGAAAGCTTCAACTAAGGGAGTGTTTCATTAAGTTGGCCCGGGGGTAAGTCTGTGGGCGAGTATCTTGATGGCTAACTGATGTGGAACCTGCCCTGTGTGGGCAGCACCATTTTCTCCCCAGCAGGGCTGTGAACTGTGTAAGTGTGAAGAATCCGGCAAGTGGGCAGTGCATTTGTCTCCCTGCTGTTTGTGGCTGTGACATAACAGCTGCTGGAGTTCCTACCTTGACTTTCATGAAATCATGGGTGGTCACCTGGAGTTTTAAAGTAAAATAAAGCCTCCCAAAGTCGCTTTTGGTCATAGCGGTTTATCATAGCCACAGAAATGCCACTAGAACAGTGGGCCATTGAGAAAAACCCTGGACTGAAGAGCTGCTCTGAGACTTGACTTAGACCTTGGCAGTCAGTGGAACCTGAGCCTCTGCTTACACGAGGGGGTTGGGGATTTAGCTCAGTGGTAGAGCGCTTACCTAGCAAGCACAAGGCCCTGGGTTCGGTCCTCAGCTCCGGGGGCTGGGGGCGGTCGGGGAGGGGAGAGAAGGAAGCTAGGCGTGGCTGTAGGTCTACTGCTGGGGAGGCTGAGGCAGGTGGATCACCTTAATCAGCGAGGTCGAGATCAGCTTGGACAACATATTGGTATTGTGTTTCAAGAGAAGAGAAGAAGATCCATGAGATAGTACTTGTCACTAAGCCTGATGACCGGAATCTGATCCCTGAGACCCACATGGTGGAAGACGAAAACTGACCCCAGCAACCTGTATTCTGACCTTCATACTTACACAGTGAAACACACAAACATTCACACACACACACACACACACACACACACACACACACACACCAAATAAATAAATAGAGGTAAACAAGACAAAAGAATAAAAAACTCCAGAGAGTAAAGAAACCACTTTTTTCTTTTTTGAGGGGGCCAGGGGAACACAGTCCCCCATAACACAAATTATGCAATTGAGAATCCTGGATTTGGGGACATCACAGGGGTTAGCACACCCCAAGTGTAATGGGCAAGCCTCACCTGGGAAAACTACCTTCCTGATCATAGTGTCTCCCCTGCCAGGTAAGTATGAGAACCCATTGTTTTTAAGAACAAGAACCTAGAGTAGACTTTATACCCAACAGGGCAAAAATGGTTAAATATCTCACAATACATCCTCTAGTTCCACTGCATATAATAACTTCATGTTCTGCTTTCAAAATGCTTTCATGAAGTATACAGAACACTACACTTTGTCTTGGATATGACCGTGGTTAAGAAGCCAATGGTTTCTTTCCTCCTTGGGGGCCTGTACCACGGTGTGGAGGTAGAGGTCAGAGGGCGGCTTGAAAGAGTTGGTTCTTTTCTTCAACCATATGGACACCGGGAATTGAACTCAGGGAGTCGGTGCTAAATGGCAAGCACCTTTACCGCTGAGTCACCTGGCTGGACCAACTCTTGGCTCTATTTTTGAAAAAGAGATTTGTTATATGTATGTATGTGGACCCTGCGTGCACCATGTGTACACATGCCAAAGGGAGCCTCAGATCCCCTGGGACTGGAGTTATAGTTGGTTTCCAGCCTCCATGTGTGTACTGGATGTGGGTCCCCTGGGAGACCAGCCTGGTCCTAAACACGGAGCCTACTACCTAGCTTTTTCCCCCCATAATAAATGGGTGACAAATGACACCTTTGGGCGGTAACCTTGATAGTTTGGGCAAGGAAGCAGGGTGGCAAGAAAAAGCAAGCTGTGATGTCCCAGAGGAAGGCTACACAGGGCTGGGCATTTGTAGAGCCTCCGCCCTCTTTCTTTGAATCTCTCATAGCTTTTGCCTCTTACTTCTCTATTTTTACCCCTCCTGGCTTTAGTGGCTTCCTCAAAGTGTTTGTGGTGCCGGCCACCCCACAGTTCACACATCTCCTAGGGTTTTGTTCCTTTCAGTCATGACTGTTAAAGTTCTTCTGGCGACAGGTATGTGTCGGGGTCTTGGGGGATCCTCAGGGTTGGGGACAGGGGGTGGGGTCCTCATAATGGGAAGGAAGGGATCTTTTGGGTCTATGAGTGGAGAGGAAGGTCGTAGGGAGGAGTAGGTGGGGAGAGGCAAAGGGCTTTAGGAAATATGGATACCAAGGATTGAACTGAGGTGGTCAGTGCCTAAGGGCAAACGCCTTTACTAACCCAGCCACCTTGCTGGACCAACTCTTGGCGAACTTTTAAACAGAAAATCTTATGTGCGTGGATGTTTTACCTGGATGCATGCCTATGTATCAGGGGTGTACAGTGCTGGTGGAACTCAGAAGGGAGCCTCAGAAGGGGAGGAGGGGCTCTTTTGGATCTGTGAGTGGAGAGAAAGGTCAGGGAATAGGAAGGAGCTCGGTAGAAAGGCAAAGGGCTTTAGGGAAGGATAAACGATTCCAAAAGAAAAAAAGCAGAGGTAGGCGAGAGGAGTGGTTAGGGAAGCATGGATGAAGGACTAACTCCATCGACTGCGAGGCTGTTCATAGACGAGGCTACGGAGGTCGAGAGGTGCAGGCGTGGCTCCAGGGAGCACAGCAGGTACACTTCCTCCTGCCTTCCTTGTACCACTTCTCCTTAGCCTTACGTTCTAATCAACAGGAGCCTAGTGGGAATGCTTGTTGGATGACTGATAATCAAAGACTGGCTTGTTTCTTTTTATGCCTCTTTTTGTAGGGAGTGAATCAAGAAGGGAAGGAACTACTTGAAACTTGCATAGGAAGGAAAATTTCTTACTGAGGCCTTTGTTGTGTAAACCATTGTGGTTGTGACAGTGGGGGAAGAAGCCATTGTGGGCTTAGAGAGGGACTGGCCATACCTCTTCATCTTCATAGGCACTTAGAGGCCCGAGTCAGCACATTTGGCCCGTGGGTTAGATGTGGTCTCTACTCGTCTTAAAAGACGAACATCTACCATCCATCAGTGTTGGGGGATACTAACTTTACTCCCAGTTTAGAGAAATGTCACTCCTCAAGAATCTTACTCATCTCACGGGTAAACGTGTATCACAAAAATTGTGATAATTGGTTACAGTTTGAAATTCCTTGATGAAAACTTGGTAGATAGAGGTGAGGCCTGGGGCTTGCCCAGTGCGAAAGAAGCTCTCAGTTTGATCCCTAGCACCAGATAAACTGGACCCGGTAATGCACCCTGTAACCCCTGCACTGGGGGTGGGGTGGAGGCAGGAGAATCAGGAGGTTAGGATGATCCTCAGCTACACGAGGAGCTCAGAGCCAGCCTAGGATGTGAGAGACACTGTCTTAAAAGCTTTTCTTCAAGCTGGGCGTGATGGCGCACACCTTTTATCCTAGCACTGGGGAGGCAGAGGCAGGTGGGTCTCTAAGAGTCTGAGGCCAGCTTGGTCTACAGAGATAGTTCCAGGCTAGCCAGGGCGACACAGAGAAACCTTGTCTCCAACAAACAAAACAACAAAACAACAACAACAACGATAACAATGCCTTTTCCTCCACGGTCTTGCAGTCCGGCTGGCCTGGAACTCACTGTTGAGACTTTGCCTCTGCCTCCCTGGTGCTGGGTTCTGCTTAACCTGCTGGTCTTCTGTAGAAAAAGTGGATGGATTGCAGTGTGATGGCCCACCCCTGCAACCCCAGCATTTGGGAAGTAGAATGGAAGCCAAAGATCAGGAGGTCTAGGTTATCCACACTTACACTGTAGTGTTCCAGGTCAGGCTGGGCTATATACAATACTGTCTCAAAAACTTAACAGACAGACCCTACACTGTTTGGATCCCTGTCCTGGGCTGTCAGAGCTTCGGTGAATGTGGACAGGAATGGTCATGGCTGGAAATGTGTGTTGTTTTCTTAACTGTTTTATTGGTTCCTTTGCTTTGACTCTTAATTCCCTGTTATCCTTCCAGTCCTAACCTTGTGTCATGGCTTCAATTTGGACACTGAAAATCCCATGACCTTCCAAGAGAATGCAAGAGGCTTCGGGCAGAGTGTGATCCAGCTTGGTGGAACCCGGTAAAGTCCTCAGGGGAAGCCCAGTGCCTCCGTGTTTCTCTAAAAGCTAGGGGAAAGAAGAGTTTCCTTATCGAGGTTTTTCTTCCTTTCTCTCTTCATTTCTTCTTTGATGGGGATGGAATCCAAGGCTTGCAGATGCCCCATCACCGGGCTATACCCACTTACCCTCATGACTGATTTTTCTTTTTTTCTCTTTTGACTCAGTAGTGAGGTTCCGGAAGTCCAAATTTACAAAATCCAAGAAAGTTGAGAGCAAAAAGTCCTTACTCCCTGCATCCTTTCCCAGGGGGATCCTGGCCATTGGACTCTTATGGTCCTTCAGGGGAGATTATCTGTCCTTATGTCTACCTCCTAACTGCTACCTACCTCTCCCCCCTCGATCTGTAGCTTGAATTTTGTTTAAGTTATAGCTTACTTTCAGGTTTTGAAAATAAATTTTATCGAACGCAACCTTGCTCATTTGTCACTCAGAATAAAGATAAGTGATGAGGGCTTCAGTCACGAAGCCTAAAACACGTGGCTTTAGAGAACTACTATCTGGCATTCACCGTGCAAGTAATCTTCTCAGAATGAAGACGTATCAGTGTCTGCAGTCACAGAGGCTGTGACTAAGCCGTGTCGCTATCACGTAGGAAACTCTGGCTCACCACCGTCATCCACTCCTTCTGGCTCTCACGATCTTTCCACTTCCTGTTCTGCAATGATCCCTGAGCCTTGAGAGGAAGTGTGTGGCATAGCTGTCCCACTTAGAGCTGAGCACTCCCAGTCTCTTTTTCTGCATGTCGTGGGTCTCTGCTAATCACCATCTACTGAAGAGAAGCCTTTCTCAGGAGGATTGAGAGACGTGCTAACGGTGTAATGTTCAGTACTCAGAAGTTTAATGCTCTGCCTACTTAGTAGGTCAATAGTAGTAGGCTCTCCTTTCAGGCCTATGACTACCTAGCTGCAGGAATCTTGACCCAGTTAACAGTACTAGACATGATTTTTGTCTTGTAGACCAGACCTTTAATGCCAGTAGAAAATGGCCGTTACTGCTCATCTTAGGTTTCTATTGCTCTGAGAGAACGCTGTGACCTAAAGCAGGGAGGGAAAATTTTATTTGGGTTGCAAATCATGGGTCACAGTCCATTGAGGGAAGCTAAGGCAGGAATCTGCACACAGGAACTTGGAAGCAGGAGCTGGGGCAGAAGCCCTGGAAGGACACTGCTGACTGGCTTGCTTAGCTTGCTTTGCTAGAACCCAAAGCCACCTGCACAGGACTCCCACATTAACCACTAATCAAGGAAATGCCGTTGTAGACCAACGTGATGGAGGCAACTCCTTTGTTGAGAGCATCCTTTCCCCATGTGTGCAGGTGTGTGTCAAGATGGCGAACACTTAACAAGCACACTCCCAGAACAGTCACACCACTACCACACCAGCACACTTGGAGATCTTGCTGGGTCAGACCTTGTTACAGGCAAAAGGTTCACAGCTGTGTCAAACTTTCGATTAATCCGCTCCCCTGGCAATGTGCATCCAGCCTTTCCGCTCCATGGAAGCTAGCCAGTAGGGTTGAAGTTTCCAGTTTGGGACCAACTCGATTTCTCCATATTCTATGACTCAAGTATATATTGTCTTAAGCAATACGTTGTTACCATCAAATTCTGGAGGGTAAGCAAGAGCCAAGGCAACAGCCTGTAATGTTTAGGGGGGCAGTTTGTGGGATCCCACTGACCAACGACTCAAAAGAGGAACTCTGAATCTAGGCTTTTTATTTGATAGCTCATGGTATCCGGGAGAGGAAATTTCCCCCTCATTATGGAGTAACTTCATATATATTTCGTGTGTGTTTACATGAGTACACACACACACACACACACACACACACACACACACACACACACAGAGATCCAGGGGCAGCACCCACACATAAGTGAGAGCATGTGGCATCTGTCTTTCTGGGTCACTCAAAATGACTATTTCTAGCTCCATCTACCTACTGCTTTCATCTTTCTTTGTCACTGAATCTCTGTGTCATGTACAAGTACCACATTATCCATTACTTGAGGGACATCTAGGCTGTCCCCAGTTCCTGCCTATTGTGAATACAGCAGCAGTGACCATGAACAAGTAGAAGGAAACAGCACCTCTAGGGTATGTGCCCAGATGTGGTATAGCGGGATCTTGTGGTAGATCTATTTTGATATTTTTTTAAGGAACCTCGGCACTAATTTCCATAGTGGCTGTACCAGTTCTCACTCCCACCAACCACCCTTTCCTCACATCAGTATCTGCTGGAATTAAAAACAACCTTACTCATTCTGCCTGGGACAAGATGAAATCTCAGAGCAATTTCAATTTGCACTTCTTTGGTGGAGGAGGATGTTAAATATTACAATATTTTCTCAAAAATTTTGAGATTTTTATTTTCATTTTAATTGTATGAATGTTTGCACATATATATCTATCTATATATAGATAGATAGATAGATATAGATAGATATATATCTGTACTACATGCACGCGGTGTCTGTAGATATCAGAAGAGGGCGTTAGACCACCTGGAACTGGAGTCACAGAAGATACCTAATATATATATTAGATTTTGAAATTTGTATGTGCGGTGTATCTATGTGGGGGTATATGCTCACGAGTTACCTACACACACGTGTGTGTGTGTGTGTGTGTGTGTGTTTGCGCATACATATGGTGTATAGATCTTAGGAAGCTTCTTTAGTAGTTGGTTTCCATGTTGCTTTCTTTCTAGAGGCTTTTATTGTTAGTTATCCCTTGCCTTACTTATTCCTCTCTTAAACCTTCCTGATTCATTATCCCCTGCCATATGAATGCTGGGAACTGAACCTGGGTCCAATGGAGGATCAGTCAGTGTTCGTAACTGTTGAGTTATCCCTCTAGTCCCTTTCAAATGACGAAATTATCATCATCATCATCATCATCATCATCATCATCATCATCATCATCATCAATGTTGGACAGAAGAAAAGGAGTGGCCAGAGGGATCTGGTATGTCCAACCTCTGTGAACACTAAACTCACATGCACACATGCACACATGCACACATGCCTACACAGAGATACATATTTACATGCATACGATTGAAAAGATCTTAATCTTCTGATGTGATGGCACACATCTTCCATCCCTGTACTCAGGATGCAGAGATAGGCACATCCGTGTGAGTTTGAGGCCAGCCTGGTTGACATAATGAGTTCCAGGACAGCTGGAGTGATTATAGTGAGACCCTGATTCAAAAAAATGAGAGAGAGAGAGAGAGAGAGAGAGAGAGAGAGAGAGAGAGAGAGAGAGATGTTTGACCACACTGAACCCCAAGATTGTGTTACTTACTAAAAAAAAAAAAAACCTGTTTCTAGTTGTGGTGTGGTTCAGCCCTTAGCATATACCTTTAATCCCTCTGTCTAGAACACAGATATGGCCTTAGTACACACCTTTAATCTCAAACAGTGAAGTTCAAGTTAGTTTGTAGAAGAAAGCAGCCATGTTTGAAAGTGATGTCTAATTGAGTGGCAGACAAGGGATGAATCAGAGAAAGATTTCACAAAGTAGGATATGCCCAGCTTTCATGAGAACAGAGAGGAAAGGGAAGTTACTTAAGAGGGCATGAGAGAGAGAGAGAGAGAGAGAGAGAGAGAGAGAGAGAGAGAGAGAGAGAGAGAGGAATAGAGGGAGGGAGGAAAGGAGAGAGAGAGGGGAAGGGAAGGGAAGGAAGAGGGAGAGAGAAAGGGAGAGGGGTGAGGGAGAGAGAGAGAGAGGGTGAGGGAGAGGGGAGGGAGAGGGAGGGGAGGGTGAGGGAGAGGGAGGGAGAGGAGAGGGAGGGAGAGGAGAGGGAGAGATATTAAAGTAAGAGAGCATGATAGCCATCCTGACAGGATGGTGGGAGAGAAGGCCCAGAGCAAAGCTGTGAGAAATCTCGGGAGTCAAAGAAAAATGCTTGACTTTTGTCTTTCTTAGGGTTTTACTGCTGTGAAGAGACACCATAACCAAGACAACTCTTATAAGGGGCAACATTTAATTGGGGCTGGCTTACAGGTTCAGAGGATCAGTTCCTTATCATCATGGCAGGAAGCATGGCAGCGTCCAGGAAGGCATGGTGCTGGAGAAGGAACCAAGAGTTCTACATCTTGATCTGAGGGAAGTCAGGAGAAGACTTTCCCAAGCAGCTAGGAGGAGGGTCTCAAAGCCTGCTCCCAAAGTGACACACTTCCTCCAAGGCCACACTTCCTAATAGTGCCACTCCCTGGGCCAAATATATTCAACCCCCACAACTTTCACATCTTTTCAGATGACTGAAAGTTCCACACCACATGATTTAGTGTGGGGCGGTGCATGTGATGAGCAGAACGGGGTACCAGGTACTAGGTAGGACATAAATTAGTTGTGAGGCCACGTGCCTTCTTCCCTCTGTCCCAGGGAGGGAGCTTCAGGGGGATGTGGCTGATTTCTTTAGACTGTGAGATCTGGTCTTCTAAGAGTGAACCGGACAGGCCCATGATCTAATAGAGTATGCACTACAGTGTGTGTGCATGCAAATGTGCATGCATGTGTATGTCTGTATGTCTGTATGTCTGTATATGTGTGCATGCAAATGTACATGCATGTGTATGTATGTATGTATGTATATGTGTGCATGTGTGTGTGTGTGTGTGAATGAGAGAGAGAGAGAGAGAGAGAGAGAGAGAGAGAGAGAGACGACACACACTGGGAGTCAGTCCTCTCCTTCCATTATGGGTCCTAGGGATTGACCTCAGGTCGTCACGCCTGTGTGGCACCTTTACCCACTGGAGCCATCTCTGGTTTTCTCTTTTTATGGGACGTATTTATTTTGTAAACTTTTCTGGAGAGATGGGAACAAATATATGCTCTCTCCAGACCGGGTACCAACAACAGACGGAAGAAGGATTCTGTGCAGGTCTAGCTCTGTTAGCTGGTATAGCGTCCATAGCAGAGATAAGCAGCTTCCCACAGGAGGATGGGCAGCTCATGGAAGAATCTTTCTCCCTGACAACCACCAACAGCTTTTGAGCTCCTCCTCCCCGCCAGATGGAACATTGATGGGTTCAATCTCTTTCCAGTCTCTTCTGGATAATAATGGCTGCCGGGAGTTCAAGATGACAAGGGCCATTCTGGGCCCAGAAGACTTGCTCCACAGCGACTGCTTTTTCTGTTGATGCTTTTTTCTTACCCCCGCCCACCTCCCTGTCTTCTACTCCTCCCCCTTCCTGGTTTTGCAGGAACCCTCAGATCAGAGGAAGGTCATCCGGGGTGTAAGCTGCAAGCCTCCCTTTCCCGGTTTGTTATTTATCTTTTGACTCTGCTTTTAATCGTTTTTCATTCTTATACATTTATTTAATGTGGTTATTGGTTGAAATATTAATTGTTTATTGTCTGAGAATTTCATATGTGTGTGTAATGTGTTTTAAGCAAACCTACCTCTTAGCCCAGCTTTCTCACCTTCCTGTCACCACCACGTTTCCATCCGAACTTCACAGGATTTTTTTCTTAAAGCCAGTGTTTAAAATTATCTCAGAGTTCTATGTCATTCTTAGAAAGGGTTTTCCCATTCTAGGATTATATTTTTTCCTTTGATAATTCTTCCTATATGGGTGTTCAGGAACCTTACTTCCCTCTGGAAGGTGGAGAGAAGTAAAGCCTTCTCTCTCTCCATTCAGAGCATCCCTTATTGTCCCCTCCCTACAGAGTGGTTGTTGCAGCCCCCCAGGAGGTAAAGGCGGTTAACCAGACAGGTGCCCTCTACCAGTGTGACTACAGCACAAACCGGTGCGACCCCATTCCCCTGCAAGGTGAGTCTCGTCTCTCCCTCTGGCCCCTGAACAGAGTCTTCCTGTGGACATCCCTGGCTTGTCAAGCATTCCTGTATCCTGTGCATCTTTGGTGGGGCACAGAGCACCTGGCTCCCTAGCCTCTGTCTTGTCTACAGGCAACCTTGCTGTGCCCCTTACATAGTCTAGCCTCTGTCCCCCAAGTGACTCTTTTGCCAGAATAAATAACAGTTAAGCAGTGTGTGTGTGTGTGTGTGTGTGTGTGCGTGTGCGTGTGCATGTGCGTGTGCATGTGCGTGTGTGTGGTGGTACACGTGCCTGCAGGTGCACTGCCCGGTGTGCAGCTGGTGAAGGCTGTAGTCAGCATCAGTGTTGTTCTCGACTGTTCTCTGTCTTGCTTATTTTGTCACAGGCGCTCATTGATTTAGCAAAGCTTCCTGGGCAATAAATTTCTCTTTTTTAAAAATATCTTTTTGTTATGTGTGAGTATTTGCCTCCATGTATGTATATGTGTCATATGCATGTCCGGTGACCAGGGAGGCCACAGGTGAGTGTCTGGGTTCCTGGAACCGAAGTTACAGACGGTTACAAGTCACTATGTAAGTGCTGGGAATCAAACCCAGGTCCTAGAAGAGCAGACAGTGTCCTTAACTGCTGAGCCATCTGGTCAATGAATTTCAGGGATGCTACGGTCTGTTTCTCTAGCACAGGGGTTGCAGATGAGCGTGAGCACACTCTCTTTGTTACATGGGCGTGAGCACACCCTTTGTTACATGGGTTCTGGGAATCCGAACTCGGGTCCTCATGCTTTCACGGTCATGGCAGCGATTTTCCTGACTGAGACGGCCATCTCCCCTGTTCCAGAGACACAGTAGCATATGTCATATAAGAGAATTCTCTCCCTTCCTCTCTCTTCTCCTCACCCCTCTTCCCTTCTTTTCCTGTTCCCCTAACCTCTCTGCAAAGACTCTTGTACCCAAGCTGGCTACAAACTTGCTATGTAGCTGGCAATGGCCTTGAACTTCTGATCTTCCTGCTCTACTCCCAAGTGCTGGCACCAGATGTGGCCTTAAGCTTTGTGCATGGTAGGCCACACTAACAACACCCATTTCTGAAATTGCATTTCATTGTGACATTTTCATACTTTAGTTTTTTTTCCTTTTTGAGACAGGGTCCCTGGCTGGCCTGGAACTTGCTATGTAGACCAGGTTGGCCTACAGAGATTTTCTTGCCTCTGCCTCCTAGCTACTGGGATTAAAGGTATTCCTTGCCATGCTTGGTTGACATTTTGATACACGTGTAAAATATATTTCAATCCTTTTGTCCTCTTTACCCTCTCCAATCTCCCCTGCTGGCCTGTACTCCAAATGGTCCCCCACACTTTAAATCTTATGTTACTTAATTCTATCTGCTTCGGTGCAAGTGACATAACTTCATTCTTCTTTGCGGCTGGATAGGACTCCATTGTGTAGACTGCATTTTACTTATCTGCCATCTATTGACTGGCCTCTGTGCCTGGCTCTTGTGAGTAAGACAGTGAACATGGAGGTGCACCCCTGCCGTGTCCCTGCCTGACTGCTTCACAACTCCTCTAACCCCAAGGATCATTGTGCATACATCTGTCTTCTCAGTACCTCCGGAGGCTGTGAATATGTCCTTGGGCCTGTCCCTGGCTGCTACTACCGTCCCTCCACAGCTGCTGGTGAGTTGCCCTTATCAGAGAGGGTCTTGAGGGGTAAAGCGGGAGGAAGATGCCGGGCTGGAGGTCTTGTGGAGGGGCTGCCATGGAGGACAGGAGGCAGGGGCAGCCCTTTGACTTCTGCTCTGTCCCTCAGGCTTGTGGCCCCACAGTACACCAGAACTGCAAGGAGAACACTTATGTCAATGGATTGTGCTACCTATTCGGCTCCAACCTGCTGAGGAAGCCCCAGCAGTTCCCAGAGGCTCTCAGAGGTAGGTCCTTTATGGCAGAGACTTGAGGATGGGCTGCGACAGTGGCTGTTCATGGTATAGCGGTGCATTGGGGGTCTGGGTAGAGGGAGGTAAGAAACCCTGGGTTTCTTGGAGAGGAGTTAAGCTAACTGCATTAGCCACTCACTTCTGGGTGGAGGAGATCAAGCCACTTGGCTCTACAGACATCTCAGACATTGTCTTTGGACAATGCAGGGCTCTCCCAAGCATAGTCTTTGGTGTTGTTGATGGGGTGGACCCTGCTCGCTGCTCCAGCTTCTTCCCACCCATTCTACCTCAGCCACCATGCTTCAGAGCTCCCTTCCCACTGCCTCTCTTCTCCAAGGATCTTTCCAAGATGTCCTCAGAGCCATTACACTGGGGATGTTTTTCTCAAATCCCAGCTGATAATCCATTGCTGACATTCTGGATTATCCCCTCTTTCAAACCATTCCTTTTGATGCTGCACTAGGAGACCGAGGCAGGAGTATCATGGGTTTGAGGCTAGTCTGGGCTACGTAGCAGGACTCTGTCTCAAAAAATAAAAAATGAAAATAAAACATGAAGTGGCCACTTGAAGCGGCCTTTCCTCTGCTCTGTGGCCCTCGAGTTGGACATCTCACACGGACCTCGCTGCTTTGTTTGTTGATGTTGCTGCTGCTGTTACCCTCTCTTTCTTCTGCACGGGAACAGATACACTGCCAGGCACATTTTGTATGTCCCGTGTCTATTGCTACCTAACAAACCCAGCGGTTTGAAACTGTGAACGTTTCCCACCTCAAATTTCCAGTATCTTGAGAATGTTTGGCACGGCTTAGACTTTACTTCGGACTCTCTCAGGAGACTGAAGTGAACTTGGGCTTCCACCTCATTTGAAGTCTTGACTCGGGCAAGGTCCTGCTCCATGTCGCTGCCTGTGCAACTGGTGAGGTCTCTGTGTTTTGTAGGCTGTAACTGGGGAGCTCCCCTAGTTGCTTGCCTCATGGTTACTTCATACATCAGCTGTATCATCTCAGAGTGAAGGAGAAACTGGGGTATGACAGGAGGGGTAATAAGGAAGGACTACTTAACAAACCCATAGCCAACAACAACCAACGAACAACTCATCGACAACCCCTGACCACCCATCTAGTGGGACCTAGCATTTATCTACCCTCTGAAAATTTCCCAGGATTCTAAGTGTCACACAATTGCAGAAACTACCTGCAGCTGGCCAAGCCTTACCTCTGCTAGAGCACGAGGCAAATCATAGTTGCTGGTGTGGACCAGCTGAGGCAGCCCCATGATCCACACGTGGGATTAAAACAAAAACATTATTATCTCTGTTTTTTTTTTAAAGAAACCAAAATTCTTATTATAGAGAGGTAGACGAATAGATGTGGGTGGGGATGAAGGGTGGGTGGGGGAGGGAGGGAGAGGGAGGGGGAGAGAGACAGACAGACAGAGAGACAGAGAGGCAGAGAGGAGGGACAGGGAGGAGAGACATAATAGAACTGCTGTCAGGCTACTTCAGAATTGACATCTCATCACCTCTGCTGTATTCTAATCCTTTGGAGTAAGTTGAAAAAATCTAGCCCAGACCTGTGATCCAAGCACTTGGGAGAAGGAGGGGGATCAGGTGGTCAAGGACATCTTCAGCTACACAGTGGAGGGAGACTGCCATAGTCACAGTTCCACTGCTGTGAAGAGACACCATGACCAAGGCAACTGTTTGTTTGTTTTTAGTGTTTGGTGTTTTCTTAGCCCCCATTCACTTAACAGCTTTCCTAAGATTTTCCCCCTGGAGTCTCTCGGATGTTCACTCTCTAGGGATCATTTTAGAGCCAGCTTTAGTGGCTTTTCTTTTTTTATGATTTATTTTATTTATATGATTACACTGTCGCTGTCATTAGACACACCAGAAGAGGGCATCAGATCCCATTACAGATGTTGGGAGCCACCATGTGGTTGCTGGGAATTGAACTCAGGACCTCTGGAAGAGCAGTCAGTGCTCTTGTATTTTTGGTTGTGAGCCTAGCCTTTAACGGCTGAGCCATCTCTCCAGCCCGCAGTCAGTGCTCTTAACTACTGAGCCATCTCTCCAGCCCTAGTGGCTTTTTCTTTTTCTTTTTTTCTTTTTTTGTGATAAGTTTTTCTTTCTTCTTCAACGATGACGGTTTTGCTGAGCATATCAGCCTGGGTTGGCAGCTGTGGTTTTTCAGAACTTCAAATGCATTCATTATTCTAAGTCCTTCTGGATTTCAGTACTCACAACTGAAATTAAATTAAATGAGATGAAATTTAAAAAAATCAGCTGTTATTTTGGTGGGCCTACCTTTGAGTGCCATCAACCTTTCTCGAAGGTTTTCGCTGCACTTCTTTTGTTTGTATATTTAATGTGTTTCACTGTTGTATGATGTGGGCAGTTTCCTTAATGGTCCTGCCTACATGGTGCTCTGTCTGCCTCTTGTACCTGGGTAGGCAACTCTTTCCCTAGAGTTGGGAAATTTTCTTTTATGATCTTATTAAAACTATAATATGCTTCTGGAATAGAACTTTTCTTTTTCTATGTTCATAATTATAGATTTTGTCTTTTTTTTATGATGTCTTAAAGATTTCATGTATTCTGTCAGAATGTTTTTTTAAAAAACTACCATTCTTTTTGACTGAATGATCCAATTACACTATTTTTTCTTTTTAAAATTTTATTTATTTATTGATTGGTTGATTTAAGGCATGCATGCTCTGTGTGCATGTACCCCTGTATGCCAGAAGAGGGCATCAGATCCCATTACAGATGTTTGTGAGCCACCATGTGGTTGCTGAGAATTGAACTCGGGACCTCTGGAAGAGCAGTCAGTGCTCTTAACCGCTGAGCCGTCTCTCCAGCCCCCTACTACTTTTTCTTCAAGCCTCGGTACTCTGTGAAGCACAATCCCTGGTAGTTGGGGCTTTCTACTGAGGCTTTTGTTTTTTCTTGTGGAAGTTTTTTTTTTCTATCATCATCTGTTTGTCTGTATTTAGTGTTGCTTTATCGGATTCTATTTCCACCCCTAGAATTGACTTTCTTAATTCATTCAACTGTTTGTGCTTTCTCTGAGCTCATTCCGCATTTATTCGAGTTGTCTTTGAAATCCATGAACATATTTGTTATCATGCTTTCAGATTCACTCTTTATTGTTTCATCAAAATGACTCTCATCAGAGGCCACTACTATTCAGCTGGGAATTTGGATGGGGACATGTTGTCGTGGCTTTTTGTGTCTTTTGTGTTGGGACTGCCACCTCTGTAGTTTTGTGGGCTGACTCTTTCTGGCCCACAGGAATTGAATACTCGGACTGGTGTATGCACCACGCATTCCCCCTCGTTAGTAGGTCTTGACTCACATAGGTATAGCTTGAAGTTTTGGTGAGACTCAGTACCGATTTGTGCGTGGGTCAGCTGGGGTGACCCTTTCTTGGCTACAGAGAGAATGAATTCCAACTTTGCACAGTGTGGTGGGGGTTGGCTTCTGAGCTCATGAGCGTGGGTTCAGGGTTCATGCGTGCTAGCGAGCTGCATGCTGGGCGCACGGTTTCACACAGCTCTGACTTCAGGAGTCTGGGTCTGCACGGTGTGAAGGTCAGGGTATTACAGATGACAGCAGCAGGGTTTCATGCAGCTTCTGACCTTGGGAATTGGTTTGTGCAGTCAGGGTGTCATGGGTAGGAGCAAAATTTCATGTGCCCTCTCCTCCGGCCTTAGGAGTCAGAACCCATGCAGTTTGCAGGCCACAGAATACTGGTATTACCGGACTCAGCTTGTACCCCAATAAGCTGGGTTCATCTATCTATCTGTCTTCAACGAGCTTATTGAAAGAGCTGAATTAATAGTGAAAGGTAGAAAAAGAAAAGTTATTTGATGTGGTTACATGGGGAAAGAGGGGCAAAGGCATTCAGTGTTTTGGGGGAAGAGTTCCTAAAACAGAATGCGTGAGATAACCCTCTGAAACTGTAAGCAAGCATCCGATGTAAATACTTTCTTTTATAAACTGATTTGGCCATGGTATGCCCTCACAGCCGTACAGTACGGTATTATACAGTACAGCATGTACAGTACCCAGCTCCAGGAACCTGACTCCAGTAGCTCATTGTAGTTAGATGGGTACCCACTAAACACCAGTGCAGGAAGGTACCATGAGTGTTCATCCCTGGACTAGGACATGCGTTAGCAGTGCCTATGGCTCCAGGATGTGATGGTGTTGTGGGGGCAGATGCAGCGTTGGCATTTCTGGGGAAGCGTAGCCAGGGGGGGTCCCAGGCAGCTCCCTCAGCTGGGCTTAGTGCCGTGAGGGCTGCAGAAATCCCCATTGGTGAGGACTGTAGCTATCTGAGGTGGTGAGAGATGCTAGTACTCTCTTTCCTAGCTTCCCATCATAGGGAGAAGTCTCTATTGGTTCAGTACTGATCTTGTTTGGTGACCCTGTAGACGCTCTGTGGCCAGCCTGGATTTCTGTGCTCTCTGGGGTTGCCTCTACGCCCCTGACACAGTCAGGAACCCTCCCCAGTTGCTTTCATCCAAAGGCAGTTGGCTTTAGTTGCACTGCCTACCCAGGGCTTCCGATCACCCGTCTTGCTGACGCGCAGGAGCTCTGTCCATATTTTATTTAATTTGGTACAAAATCAGAATTATTTTTTTTTTTTTTTACTACGCTCCCCGCATTGTCCAGCTGAAAGCCGACATTCAAAGATGACGTGTCTAATTACTTAACTAATATGTATTCTTCTTCTCTCTTGCCCAGGATGTCCTCAGCAGGAGAGCGACATTGCCTTCTTGATTGACGGCTCTGGTAGCATCAGCACCATCGACTTTCAGAAGATGAAGGAGTTTGTCTCAACTGTGATGGACCAGTTCCAAAAGTCTAAAACCTTGGTGAGGGCGGGTGGGCAGCCCTACATAAAGCTGACACACGTTCATGACGGCCAGGCTGCCACTTCCTTGAGCCATAGAAAAGTGGGATTTGGTAAATTGTAGATGATTGTGTTACCTCGCCACACTCTTTTCTGTCGTGCTTGTTAGTGTCAGCATTATTTTGACTCCTGCCCTGACTGATCGGTTGGTAGGGTGTTCGAGGGAATGAAACCCACATGCCACTCTTTCTGAGTTTTAGCATCATCAAAATGTGTATAGCCCTTCTGGGGGAGTGGGGGGGTGGGTGGGGATGGGGGATGGGGGATGGGAGATGGGGGATGGGGGATGGGGGTGGGCACTTTCTGTGGTGTAATGGTAGCTGCTCTGTTCCTAGTTCTCTTTGATGCAGTACTCTGATGAATTCCGGACTCACTTCACCTTCAATGATTTCAAGAGAAACCCTGACCCAAAATCACATGTGAGACCCATAAGGCAGCTGAATGGAAGGACAAAAACTGCCTCAGGGATCCGTAAAGTAGTGTGAGTCCCTCCATCTCTGCCTTTGATGGAAGGAGGTGATGGAACTTTTAGTTGGATGGCGAAGGATCAGAAGAGCTGTTTACACAGGGAAGGGGTGAAATATTTTCCAGAGGGCAAAACTATCCGAGGAATGTTCATGTAGGCACAGGTTGCAGTTAAAACTAACAGTTAGAGAGGCAGCAAAAACACCGCTGGAAAGGTGGATCGAGCCTTTTCTGGGTATATGGTTCTGGGTAGAGCGCTTGCCTAACCAGTGTAAGGCCCTGGGAGAGATCTTCCATGGTATAAGAAAAAGAAAAAAACCAAACCAAAACAACAAAAAGACAAGATAAAAATAAGTTGAGTTCAAATCACCAACCCGACTTTATATCGAGTTCGGATCTGCTGAAGGTTTCAAGCAGGCAGGGTCGTTGTTGTTCTTAAGATTAGTCTGTTTTTGGCGTGTACACAGGGGTGAGCGCGGGGTTGGGCAGAAGGGTAAGACGGTGAGGGTCTGGCTAATAAAATTAGTTAAGTGCTTGCAATGCAAACGTAAAGACATGAGCTCCAGCTTCAGAACCCATGTGGAAAAGCCAGACACAGTGGCAATCCACTTGTAATCCTGATGCCAGGGAGGCATAGATGGTAGGATCCCTGGAGCTCAATGCCCAGGGATAAGAACTGAGCTTCCGGGCCAGTGAAAGACCCTGTTGGATGGCTAGCTGCTGAGGTATGACGTCCTCTCTCCTTCCTTCTCTCTCTCTCTCTCTCTCTCTCTCTCTCACACACACACACACACACACACATACACACACACACTCACACACACACACACACACACACGTAGAAAAATGAGCTAGAAAGTTTGTATAGTCCTGTGGATGAGCTTTGGTTATTGACTAAGGAGGTCTATTTCTTTACTTCTTTACATTTTCCCCCCCTATATTTAACAGTAACAAGGAGCCCGAATATGATGGTGCATAACTGTAATTCAGGATATAGGGGCAGGGGGATCGCCAATTTGAGGCCCAGCAAGACTTTGTGTTCAAAACATAAAACAAAACAAAACAAACAAACAAAAAACAAAAAAACCCCAAAAAACAAAAACAAAAACAAACAAACCCCCCAACAAAACCAAAACCAGTCAAACTCAGTAGGGGAGACAGCCCCACCCAGACAGCAGGCTCAGTTCCTGTGATCCTGACTGAAGCTGTCTCCTGCCGGAGGCTGGCGTCTCTGCATTCGTGCATCTGCCATTCTCTTCTCTCACAGGAGAGAACTGTTTCAGAAAATCAATGGGGCCCGGGACAATGCCGCGAAGATCCTAGTTGTCATCACAGACGGAGAAAAGTTTGGTGACCCCCTAAATTATGAGGATGTCATTCCTGAGGCAGACGAAGCAGGGATCATTCGCTACGTTATTGGGGTAGGAAATACAGATATCGGGCTTGCTACCTCTGTTGAGACTGGAGTTTTTCTACCGATGCATTTTGTCTTCAATGTGCAAATATTGGTAAAATTAAAGGAAGACTCTCACACATCTATGCCACAATAATGCTGTATGTGTAACAAACGATTCCAAGTTCAGGGGTTTTATAAGTCAGCCTGTCAGTTAGCAGGTTGTTTCCTGGTCTCAGCAAGACTCACTTACCTGTCTGCCATTAGCTGCAGGCTGAGGGCAGATCTGCTGGGCTTGTCTTTGCTCTCCCCACTTGTGGATGATTTATGTTTATCTGCTGGGAAGATGGCCTTGCTGGGAACAAGTTGGGTAACTTGGCTCTACTGCCCGCTGGGTCTCATTTTCCAGTGGCCTCACCGGGGGATGCTCTCATGACAAAGACAGAGGGGAGGGAGTAGATATTGCAGGCGTGTTTTTTTTTTTTTTTTTTTAAACAAACTTCTATTTGTATCACATTTGGTAGCAACCATGGCTGACACAAAGACAGTGAGTGGGGCAGGATATTCCATCAAGGTGGGCATGGCAGAATTTGGGAGAAAGGTTTGGGTCCAGAAAGAGGTAAAATGTTAGATCACCAATGTAATTACGCTTATGAGCCACCTTGAATAACAGAAAAAAGCATCACAAACCGATAGTGTGGCATATAAGAAGGACCTTCACATATAAAAATGCTTCTCTTGGGGCTGGAGAGATGGCTTAGTAAGAGCACTTACTGCTTTTCCAGAGGACCAGAGTTCAATTCCCAACACCCAGGTCAGGTGGCTCATAACAGCTTGTAACCCATCTTCAAGGGATCTGACAACTCTGGCTACAGACACACAATGCACATGCGTGCGCACACACACACTGATGTACACATGCACACACACACACACATGCACACACACATGCACAGGCACACATGCGCACACAGACACACAGAGACACACAAATACACTGACACACACACGGAGACACACAAATACACACACAGACACACAGAGACATATAGAAACACACACACATACACACACACAGACATATAGACACACACACGCGCGTGCACACGCACACACAGAAACACACATATACAGAGACACACAGACAAACACATACACATACAGACACAAAGACACACACACAGACACACAGACATACACACATATATACACACACAGAGAGAAAAAGGTAGACTTATAAGCAAAATAATAATAATAAAAAAAGGAATCTCTTTTGCTGGCGAGATGTCAGCCCCATACCAGGAGGAATGGCATAACAGATGGGTGACCATCTGGAGACCACATTGCTCCCCATGCTCTGTGCAGCCTGCCTAACTGTCCCCGACAGTCCTGTTCTAAGAAGCCTTCTGCTGAACTCTTTATGGGACAGAAAGAGTTTCAGATTCTTTCGTCAAGGGATTTTCTTTGCTACACGGGACTGCTACCATTAGAGAACATATAACTTGATTCCTTGGCAACAGGTGGGAAATGCCTTCCGCAATACACAGTCCCGCAGAGAGCTTGACACCATCGCGTCTAAGCCAGCTGGTGATCACGTGTTCCAAGTGGACAACTTTGAAGCTCTGAATACCATTCGGAACCAGCTCCAGGAAAAGATCTTTGCAATTGAGGGTGAGCCGGCCCAGTGCAGTCCAGCGGTTCCTACTTAGCATCCGGACCCCAGCGTCAGCTCCTCTCCAGCCATTTGGGTCTGACTTGCTCCTTCCTTTTGAATAAGCAAAGCGAGATTTTTGTCTTTAATTCTCAGGTCTAGGCTATGCGATGATTAAACTGTAGCACAGTGGATTCAAATCCTGCACAATGTTTTACCAAGAATTTATGTCTGCTATGAGCACTGTTTGACTTACTGTCACATCTCCTCTGCCTAGAATAGTGTGTGCTACAGAGAAATGGTCAACAAGGATTTATTGAATACATTTACAAGTTAGATAAATGTTTTGAGGGATATTTTTTTGAGATCAAGTCTTACCTTGTAGCCCAGGGTGACCTTGAACTCTTGGTAGTCTTGCCTCAGCCTCTCAAGTGCTACACGTATGTGCTACCACACCTGACTGAATAGGGCACTCCACATGTCACCTGGATCTATGGTTTCTGTGGAAAAGTTGGAAGGTTAAATATCTGGAGGACCCCATTTTTCCTTTGGAAAGGTAGCAGTGACAGAAGGGCTGCCATCCCTGTGAGGTGCATGTGTTTAGTTCAACACCAGAGCCTCCCTTCGCGTGGTGACGATAGCATTTGAGGTTTTGGGTATTTGGTCTACGCTTTTCTGCTCACTTTAACAAGGGACGTTTTCTTCCTTACAGGCACCCAGACAGGAAGTACCAGCTCCTTTGAGCATGAGATGTCTCAAGAAGGCTTTAGTGCTGCCATTACCTCTGTGAGTGGTCCTGCATCTGGCCTCTTTGTTCCCAGAGATAACGACTCTGAGGTTTAGTTACATGTTAATAAATGCTTAGGCCATAAGCTTCAGCTTGTTCCCCGACTAGCTCAGTTAATTATATAACCCGTCTAAACTAGTCTATGTCTTCCACATAGCTAGTTACCTCTCCTTCAGTCTCATGCAACCGTCTCCTCCCGAGTTCAGGGCGAATCTTTCCAGCCTGACTCTCCCAGAATTCCCCTCCCTCTCTCTGCCAGATGTCCTCCCTTCTAATCCTGCCTTAGATCACCGACCATAGCCTTTTTATTGATAGACCATGCTTATGTCATAGGGGAGATTCTCATGATGGAGGCGCGAGGGTTTGGGGCAGGGTTTCAGGGGGGAGGCTTTTTGGTGGGCACCACTGGTCCTCACTTCCTTTTTCTCTCAATCCTGTTATGCTCCCTTCCGCAGAACGGTCCCTTGCTGGGCTCCGTGGGGAGCTTCGACTGGGCGGGTGGAGCCTTCCTGTATCCATCAAAGGATAAAGCCACCTTCATCAACACAACCAGAATAGATTCAGACATGAATGATGCTTACTTGGGTAAGTGCTCTAGGAAGGGGTGAGGACGTGACATCAGTCAGCTGACATGGAGGCCATTGGCTCTTTTGTTGGCCCTTGGGATAGCCGTAGAGATTCTTTTTTAAACATTTACTTTTAGTTGTGTTCACAGTAATTACACCGACACATCAAGCATGGGGATGCTCTATTCCCTTACTTGAGAATGGCCCTACCGTGGAAAGGAGGGCCAGGTCTGCAATGAAAGCACTTGGCCTATTAAAGCATTCCTTTTAGGTTATGCTTCTGCAGTCATCTCGAGGAACCGCGTCCAAAGCTTGGTTTTAGGGGCACCTCGATATCAGCATATCGGCCTGGTGGTGATGTTCAAGCAGAATTTCGGTGCCTGGGAGCCCCACACTGATATCAAGGGCAGCCAGGTAAGTGTGGAGTGTGTGAGGCATGAATACAGAGACATCCAGGAACTGAGAGAATCTAGGACAGAACAGTGCCATGTGTGGCCGTCCTTGGAGGGCTTTATGTTAGAGTCCCAGGCCAGCTTTGTGTGTGAGAATGCTGTGTGCCTTTGACTTTTCTTCCTTTTGCTGTGGTACTGGGGTTTGGACCCAAGACTTCACATGTGCTAGGCAAGTGCTTTGCCACTGAGCTATAGCCCTGTGCTAGCCTCGGCATTTCCAGTGGTAACTAGTAATATTTAACCTGTAATTAACCTGTATAGAGCTTTCTATGACTACCTGTTTCTGGAGTTGGCATTCAGCTAGGACATAACCAGTATAGCCACACTAGATGTTAAAATATGGAAACAATTCCATATTTGTTGATGGGCCTGGGGAGATAACTTAGACATGCGTTTGATGCTCAGAAACCACATTAAAAATTTGGGGAGGTGGAGACAGGGGGATCTTCTGAGCTTTCCTGGCTAGCCAGTATACCCTACTTGGTGAACTCCAGACCAATGAGAGACTCTGTTTCAATAAACACGGTAGCTAGTTATCGAAGAATGACCCCTAAGGTTGACCCTGGCTTTCTCTCTCCCTCTCTCCATTTCTCCCTCCCTCTCTATCTCTGTCTCTTTGTCTCTGTCTCTTGTCTGTCTCTTGTCTGTCTGTCTGTCTCTCTCTCTCTAACACACACACATGCACGCACGCACGCACAGGCACCCCCATACACACACACACACACACACACACACACAAATACTGAAGTAATTCCACATCTGCTGATAAATGGCTGTTTCTCTAAGATGCCTCATGTGGACGAACTGGTGTCAAAGTTCATGGGGAAATGTAAAAGACCCAGAATAACCAAAATAATCTCAAAAAAGAAGTATGCTTTCCAATGCAAAATTTATAAAACCCGGTATGGTACTCTGTGCAGAAAAATCTCAGTATGCAAGAGGGTGAGGTAGGAAAATTATCAGTTTGAGGTCAGGTTAGGCTCCACAGTAAGTTCTAGGCTAACCTGGGCTCTACCGTTTGAGACTCAGTCTCAAAAATAAAATAAAACAACAGCAGAACCAACCACGGCCCCTCCCTCCACCGACTGTACAGGAGAAAAACGTAGGTTAGCAGTCACAAGTGGATGGAGTGGGGCAGAGGCGGAGAATGACTCACCAGAGCATGGTTTCTGTCTGGGGATAGTGTTGCAGACTTAGAGCCGATAGAGACCAAACGCGGACCTAGTGGACACTTCTGAGCGTTCTACTTTAGGACAGAGAAGTTATGTAAACTTCCTCATAAAAAAGGCTGTTTCGAGAAGACTCAGTGTAAGTCATCATAACGACAGGGCCTTAGAACCGTGGAGCTGCGTCAGTCGCTCTGGAAATAGAAGCTGGTGGGCTCTGACCTTTCGCAATGGAAAACTCCAGCTACTTGGGAGCTAAAGGACATGACCTCCTCTTGAAAAGAGTCATTTACAAAGCCTGCAGCTGGTGTGACCTTAAAACTGTAAACAAGGTGACCATTTACTCTTCCTCCTTTTTTAAGTACACAAGATGTGTACTATTTATTGAATTAAACTTATGTTCCTCACAGGAGGGCCCAGAGGCCTCCACTTCAGTTGATTTTAGATCCAGTCAAGTTGACAGAAAGGTTAGCCACCACACCACCTAGTTGACAGAAAGGCTAGCCACTGCACCACCTAGTTGGCAGAAAGGTTAGCCACTGCACCACCTAGTTGGCAGCCAAGGTTAGCCACTGCACCACCTAGTTGGCAGAAAGGTTAGCCACTGCACCACCTAGTTGACAGCCAAGGTTAGCCACTGCACCACCTAGTTGGCAGCCAAGGTTAGCCACTGCACCACCTAGTTGGCAGCCAAGGTTAGCCACTGCACCACCTAGTTGGCAGCCAAGGTTAGCCCACTGCACCACCTAGTTGGCAGCCAAGGTTAGCCACTGCACCACCTAGTTGGCAGCCAAGGTTAGCCACCGCACCACTTAGCTTTGCTTTGCTGTCTGCAGTTTGGGGTCTAATCCATGAAAACAGCCCTACTCAGTCAAGTCCTGAAGTGTTCCCTTCTGTTTTCTTCTAGTAATTTCATAGCTTAGGTATCTGGGTATTACATTACATTTAGAGTGGACGGTTCTTTTGCACATAGTTTCCCAAGCAATAACATTTATCAGAGAGATGTCATTTTTATGTTTTGCGCTGGTGCCTTTGTTGAAAATCTGTTACCTGTGAGAATGTGGGTTTCCGGCTTCTGCATTCATTCCCATGCCTAATTGTTTATCCATTTTCTGATACCATGGGGCTTGGATCACAGCAGCGTGCGCGCGTGCGTGCGTGTGTGTGTGTGTGTGTGTGTGTTGAGTCAGGATCTTGCTATAAAGCCTGGTTTGTCCTTGATGCATGAGTCCCCAGTCTCAGTCTCTCCTAGAACTGGGACCACAGGCTGTGCTCCTACTCCCAGGTATGGCAGACCTGTACTGCTTACCACAGTCACTTCATCTGTCTCTTTTTTACTCAAGATTGTTTAAATATTTGGGGTTTCCTTTGATTGCCTGTGCATTTTAGGATTTAAAAGAACATTTTTTAAAAAATGAAAACTGCCGTTATATTTCAATGGAGACTAATTCTTCTAATTCATAAACATGGGATTTTCCCTCATTTTTTTTTTTTTTGTGTTTTGAAATCTCTTCTCAAGATTTTGTATTTTTTTCATTCCAAATATCCTTCATTCAGTGGCTAAAATCATTCCTAGGTGGTTCGTTTTTATTGTGAGATAATGTCTCAAGTAACCCAGACTGGCTTTGAACTTTCGATGTAGCTAAGGATAATCTTGAACTTTTCATCCTCTTGCCTCTACCTTCCAAGCGCTGGGACTGGAGGCGTGTACCACTGGGCTCCGTCTACGCGATGCTGGGGCTTCGTCCATGCTGAGTGAGCATTTTATCTCCTGAGCTGTAACTCCAGGGCTATTGTTAAGTAGATATCAATTCTCGTTTTTATTAATTGTGTGCATTTGTGTAAATGGGTTCAGGTGCCCAGGAAGCAGAGGAGGACACCAGTTACCATGGAACTGGAGTTACAGGTTGTGAACTGTCCACTGTGGGTGCTGGGAACTGAACTCGGGTCCTCTGGAAGAACAGTGGAGGCTCTACTCCAGCCCTAGATCTATCATTTTTTTTGACAGCTACTGTAAATGTAAACGGTGTTAATTTATTTATAGTTTTTTTCCAGATGGTTCACTTTTGGTACCTAGGAACGCTCTGCTTTGAATGTCGATTTTGCATTTTTATCTTCGCCCAATTATGTGCCCTAACAGTATTTCTGGTAAAGTCTAGAACAACGCCTGTGAGTTTTCCTTCCTCCTGTCTGGCCTGCCTGTTCTCACTTCTGATTCGTGCTTAATTTCTCTGCCTGGGGCTTCCCATACTGTGTTGAGCAACAGTGTTGTTCCGATTGCACAGGAGACGGCTTCAATTTTCAATGTATTTATAGTTTTTATCCTAGAGACACGTTGAACCTTATAAAATAACCTTGCGTGTCCTTCGAAATGATGGTACGGTGTTTGCTATTTAGTCCGGACATCTGATACATCAACTTTATGGGTAATACAGTTCCCCTCTACCTTCTCTTCCTCCTCCCCTCCCCTTATCCTCCTCTTTACCCCCTCCACTTTCTTATTCTCCTCCTCTTCTCTCCTTGGCAATGTTGGGCAGCTTCATGAATGCTAAGCAAATACACCTCTACCTCTCATCTATGCCACCAGACCCAGGACAGCTTTGTACAAAGGTGCTGTGGGATTCGCTCTGCCAACACTTGACTTAGAACTTTTGCAGCTGTGCTCACAAGGGGTGCCAGTCTGTGTTTTCCTCTTGCTGGGTCCTTGTCTGGCTTTGGTATTAGTGTGATTCTGGCTTTATAAAATGACTTTGGAACTATTCCCTCCCTTTCAAACTTGGGATAGTTTATTAAGCGTTGATATTTAAGCCAGGCGTAGTGGCACATACCTGTAATCCCAGCCCTTTAGAGGTAGAGAGGCTCAGGAGTTCAAGGCCCAACCTGGGCTGCGTGAGACTTTATCACCCCCAACTCCAATAATCAATGCTCTTTAAGCCTTTGTGGGAAGGAGCAGTGAGCTGCGGCTTTCTCTTTGTTGGAAGTTTATTTTTGAAAGTTACTGATTCACTCTCAGTCCAAGTCCTTGGTCTATCCAGGTTCCGCTGCCTAGGGTTTTCTTGATGGGCTGTCTGGATGTGATACTGAGATGGGAGGACATGAGACCCGTTTCGTCTGACAGGAGTTTTCGACACCCTTCTCTTTCGTGGCCATCATTGGCTTGGAGTAGCCTCTTTTCTTCTTCCTTCCACACCTATAGGTCTAACTCAGGTAGCCAGTAATAGAATTTTACAAAACGCATTCAACAAGATTTGGAGAGCTGGCTCAGCAGCTAAGAATATTTGCCGTTCTTGCAGAACACTGGGTTCGATTCCTAGCGCACACACGGTGGCTCACACACAGTGGCTCACACACGGTGGCTCACACACGGTGGCTCACACACGGTGGCTCACACCATCCATACCTCTGGTTTCAGGGGGTCTAATGTTCTCTTCTTGCCTCCATAGGCACCAGGTACCCACATAGTAGTGCACAGATATATGCAGACAAAACGCCCATGGACATAAAATAAAATAAAGGAATCTAAAAAAAATCCCCAAGCCCACACCTGCGTTCCACGTCTGGTTCAAGTGTTTGTAGCTCAGCTGCTGGAGCGCGCTGCTGTGTTCTGCTCGCGGTTTTCCGTGTTGCGTCTCCTCTGCTCCATTCTATCTCTCGCCGTCTTGTTTGGCTTTGACGACTTTTTAAAAATGGCTATATATCTTAATTTTTTCTCTTTTGTGTTCTTGCTATGAGTTTTCTCTGTGCATTTGGGGCTTACATAGAACATTTTATAGTTACAGCAGTCTTTGTTTTAGATTTTGTTATTTGTTATGTATACCGTGCTCTGCCTGCATGTGTGCCTTCCCACCAGAAGAGGGCACCAGATCCCACTACAGACGGTTGTAAGCCACCATGTGGTTGCTAAGACTTGAACTCAGGACCTCTGGAAGAGCAGCCAGTGCTCTTAACCCCTGAGCCATCTCTCCAGTATAGTAACCTATGTTTAATGGGTGACAATTTTGCCCACACTAAAAAACAAAAAAACAAAATACAAAATACAAAAAACTACTCACCAAGCTAATCCCAGCACTTGGGAGGCAGAGGCAGGTGGGTCTCTGAGTTCAAAGTCAGCCTGGTCTACAGAGTGAGTTCCAGGACAGCCAGGGCTACACAGAGAAGCCCTGTGTTGAAAAAAAAAAAAAAAAAAAACCCCCAAAAACCAAAAGAGCAAAAACAAACCCACAAAGCCCTACTCACTGACAGCGTCTTCTAAAACCTTTTATGTTGTTACAGTCATAACTGGTCAGCTGATATACAATAAAAGTGTAAAAAAAAATGTACTGGAAAGGCTTTTCAGCAAATGACAGAGGGGCTGAAAATCCAAAACAAACGCCCTCATCTCACATCACATGAAATGGATCCAGAGAAAATCCGTTTTTAGTGAGATCTAATATTCAGTCAATACACCAGCAGTGTAACCAAGCATTACTGAGGAGAAATAGAGGCAGATGCTCACATGAAAATCCATGTGCGAATGTTTGCCAATGCGCTGTTACCCATCATGCCAAACTGGAGGCAATCCAGACCCCCTTGGCTGGAGGACAGAGTGGCAAACCGTGCCATGTTTATGCAGCAGGGTGCTCATCAGAGTAGAAGTGAGTCACTCACGCATGCAAACAGCACGGAGAGACTTCGAGGGGATTATTCTGGGTGAAAAACGGAGACTACAAAAGTCTGCGCACCGTGGAAGCCATCCTCACAGTAGTCTAGAACAGGACGGCTGTGACAGAGGGACAGAAAGTACATCAGGGGTTACCAACGGGGAAGAGGCCAACTGTGAGGCATCCTGAGGGGTTCCATACCCTGAGAGGTCAGGAATATATGGCAGTGCTTGCCACAACTCTGAAACGGTATACTGAAACAGCTGAATTTTATTTTATGCAAAATTTACCCTCAATAAACCTGACCTTAAAACAAAATGCAATTGCCTATGCAAGCGCAAGGCCTGGTTGGGTCCCCAGCTCCCGGGGAAAGAAAGAAAAACAAAACAAACAAAAAACAAAACAAAAAAAAAAACCAAAAAAACAAAAATGCGATTGACTTCAGGACAAAGCCTCAGCCTCAGGGCCCCTACTGGGTGGTGAGTTAGACGGCCTGCAATGGTGTGTGTGTGTGTGTGTGTGTGTGTGTGTGTGTGTGTGTGTGTGTGTGTGTGTGTCTCTCTCTCCTGTGTGTGTGTCTCTGTGTGTGCTCTGTCTCTCTGTGTCTCTCTGTGTCTCTGTCGCATCTGTCTCTGTCTCTCCTCTGTCTCTGTCTCTCTCTCTCTCTCTCTCTCTCTCTCTCTCTCTCTCTCTCTCTCTCTCTGCCTGCGGGGGGGGGGGCACGGAGACCATTGTTGTGAGTCACAGCATGACGTCCTCTCCACTTTTCCTTCCCAGGACTTCTCTCCGGTTTAAACCTGCAACGCATCCCTGTTTATCCGCTCCTTCCTCTTCTCTGCACTTTGTTACTCTGACTGTCCTTGAAGGCACAGTGTCTGCTACCCAGTTTTGTGCTCAGCAAACAAGTCTTTGTGGAGTGAAGGAGTAAGTGGACTATAAACGGTTCAGTTCTATGGGTGAATGCTACGCGCTTACAATGAGTATATGAAAAAGACATTTTTACTGATAGCTAACACAAAAATTTCTGGGTAGCAAAGTTTTTCAGTTTTTCAAAGGACTAAACTACCCAGCACTTCAAGAATATGGGACGAGTGGTTATTACTGAGCTACAGCCACAGCCCTGTAAACCATTTACCCCAACAGTAATACACAGTTAATAATTGCTACTAAATAATTCACCATTAATTAACACTAAACATTATTTTTATTTTTTTGGTTTTTCAAGACAGGGTTTCTCAAAACCCGGAGGTAGCCTAGGCTGGCCTCAAACTCATAAGGAGCTGCCTGCCTCTGTCTCCTGAGTGCTGGGATTAAAGGTGTGTGCCATTGCCTGGCTATAATTGTGATTTTGATCAATCATATGGATTATGACCAAATTAGACTTTATTCTTTGCCTCTACAAAGAATTCAATCTGTTAAAAGGGCCCATGTCTACTCTTTAGACATCCTGTCTGTGTTGTCCAGTGTAACCTTCTTTGTGGCTTTATAATTTCACTGAATATCACTGAGATAAATCAAACTCTACTGCCCCTGGCTTTATGATGAACTCCTCTGGCTAGCAGCACATTCAGTTGAGTCGTCTAGGGCTGTAGCTCAGTGGTAGACCAGTTGCCTAGCATATCTGAAGCACTGGATTTCATCCTTAACATACTCTCTTCCTCTCCTCTCGCTCTCCCTCTCCCCTTTTCCTTTGCTCTCTCTCAAAATGTATCATGAATCATGTCTTAGTCACCCTTCTGTTGCTGTGAAGAGACACCATGACCCAGGGAACGTTTATGTGAGAGAGAGAGAGAGAGAGAGAGAGAGAGAGAGAGAGAGAGAGAAGAAGAAGCCCTGGGTGTGGTGGCACAGGTATATAACCCCAGGAGGCAGAGGCAGGCAGATTTCTGTGAGTTTGAGGCCAGTCTGGTGTATAAAGCAAGTTCCAGGATATCCAGGGCTGTTCACACAGAGAAACTGTGTTTCAGGGGAGTGGGGCAGAGACCTCAAAATCCACTTCTAGTGACATATTTTCTCTAGCAAGGCCACACCTTTTCTAATCCTTCTAATTTTATCAAAGAACTCCCGTGACTAAGCATTCAAATATATGATCTTTCTTTTCTTTTTTCTTTTTTTCGGAGCTGGGGACTGAACCCAGGGCCTTGCGCTTCCTAGGCAAGCGCTCTACCACTGAGCTAAATCCCCAACCCCAAATATATGATCTTAAAGGTATTGTTCTTCTTCAAACCACCCCACATCATATAGAAAATCCTGTCTTCTAATGGTTTTCCCCAGTAGTCATGCTCTCATGCCTTTCTCCTCCTTTCAGACAAGATGTATCCCTATGCAGGCCTTGAACTCCTGATCCTCCTGCTTCTGCCTTCTAAGTGCTGGTATACACTACCCTGTCTGTCATTGACAGGAAGCTCCCAGACTCTTCTTAGGTAGAAAGAGGTAAGTATGCGATCTTTGCCCTGTCTCTTTCAGATCGGCTCTTACTTTGGGGCCTCCCTCTGCTCTGTGGACATGGACGCTGATGGCAATACCAACTTGATCCTCATTGGGGCCCCTCATCACTATGAGAAGACCCGAGGGGGCCAGGTGTCAGTGTGCCCCCTGCCTAGGGGGGTGAGTGATGGGCCTGGTGGGCTGGGTGTGAGGGGGAGGGTTGCCAGGATTTTTGGTCTGTCACTCTTTCTGTCTAGCAGAGAGCACGGTGGCAGTGTGAAGCTATTCTCCATGGCGATCAGGGCCATCCATGGGGTCGCTTTGGGGCAGCATTGACAGTGCTGGGAGATGTGAATGGAGACAAACTGACAGATGTGGCCATTGGGGCCCCAGGAGAGCAGGAGAATCAGGGTGCTGTCTACATTTTTCATGGAGCATCAGTAACCAGCATCAGTACCCCTCACAGCCAGGTAAGACCCCATGCCTTGCACAGCACTGACTTGTGTGATATGGAGGGCCTCTGATTTAACTGCTGGGTCAGTTTTCCTTCATTTCTTCCAGAACCTTCAAAAATAGTAACATACCTTTCAGAGATGCCTCAGAGCATCCCCAGTCTGGATGAATTCTCTGTAATGGTAGGCAGTGCTTCAGGGTCCCCACTCAACTTTATGGCTGAGGCCTGTGGCTGTAGACGGCAAGCCTCGGGGGCCTAAGCACTGGTGTGGAACAGCAGTTAGACCAGACGAAGACCTGTATGGTAACTGCTACTGTTTGTGCTGTTCCTTCCTCTGGAATCCCGGTGCTGGCTGAGTGCCCAAGAGTTCTGTTCCCCCCAGATCTGTCCCAATTTTAGGACTGAAAAATCCTATGTCACAGGAAACCCACACAGTTGGACACTTTATAAGACTTCACTGATCTTACGGCTTTTTATGAGACTTCCGGGTTTAGCTTAAAATTCTGCTGCTGCTACATTAAAAGTCTGTGTGTACTGCATGCATCTGTGAATGTGGGTGTGGGTGTGAACACGAGTGTGTATGTGCAGGCACGTGTGTGCACGCACTCTGTGGGTGACGTGGTGGTCAGAGACTGATGGTAGGATGTTCTTTTCAATCACTTCGCCTTATTCCCCCTGACCCCCTTTGGAGGCAAGGTCTCACCATCTAGCCTTGGCTGGCCTGGAATGTGCTATGCAGACCAGGCTGACCTCAAACACATACAGACTCACCTGCTTCTGCCTCCAAAGTGCTGGGATTAAAGGTGTGCACCGTTATGCCCAGCCCTTTTCCTTATAGGTTTTGATGGTTTTTTTTTTTTTTTTTTTGGTTTTTTTTTTTTTTTTAGCCCAACCCAGGGCCTTGCACTTCCTAGGCAAGCGCTTTACCACTGAGCTAAATCCCAACCCCTTGATGTTTTTTAAAATTAAATTTTATTTTAAAGATTTATTACTTTTATTTATGCATATGTGTGTATTGTCTGCCTGAGTTTATGTGCACCACATACCTGCAGAGATGTCAGAGGGCAGTGGATCCCCTGGGGCTGGAGTTACAAGCAGTCATAAGCTGCCTGATGTGGGTGCCAGGAATCAAACCCACATCCTGTGCAAGAGCCATCTCTCCAGCCCTCAAATTAAACCTCTCCTTTGATATTTTCATACGTATATACAGTACATCCTGGATTCTCTCACCCCATCTTCCCTTGTCCCCCGCCAGCCCTCTTTCCCACATACATAGCCATACTCATGTGGTTTGGTTTTGATTTGAGACTCACTGTGGTCAACCAGGGCCATCTATGTGACCATGGGTTTGGCAAAGGGTGGGCTCACCAGGGGTTATCAAACATAGGCCAGAGCCTTTTAATTGACAGGTGATGCCTCCATACAGTACACAAGATATTCTCTCTGTAGTGTGGGGATTACACACCGAGAGCTGCCATGCTTGACTCATGATAGTTTCTAAATGAATGATCCCAGCGTGGTTCTTCTGTATTGAGTCTTGAAATTAAGTAGCCCTGAATCCTGAATCCTGGCCCCAGAACTGGCCCCAGTGACTCTGTCACTGCTGCATGGGTTCCCTGCTTGTGGAGTCCTTGCAGTTTGGCCTGCCTCACCCACCCATGCTGTGTTATTTCTGAGCAAGCTGAGGCCATGTGGTCTCATGGTCTCTGGTTTCTAGTCTTTTCTGACTCTCACATTTTCCTATATTTCTTTATAAAATATATTATGGTAAAAATCCTTAAATAGTTGACTCTTATTAGACTTGAAGTGCACTATCTCACACTTGACCTGCTCTAGCTCCTTCTAGGCATTGGTTGGTAATCCTTCATTTTGCCTCCTCCCTGAGTCCCCTCTGCCACACTCGGCTTTGCTTGTATGGTTTGATTATTTTAGACGGCTTCAGGTAGTGGGATGATTTGACCTTTTGTGTCTGGCTTATTTTATGAGGAGTAATATCTTCTAGGTTCATTCCTATCGGCACAAATGACAGATTTCCCTTCTTTGTAGGGGGTGAATTGTATTCCACCATAGATAAATGCCACTGTTGGGGCGACTTGTCCTCAGCCATCTCACACGCAGGTTATCTCATTTCTCGGCTTTTGTGAATGGTGTGTGTCTTAGTCAGGATCTTTATCTCAGCGATGAAACACCATGACCAAAAAGCAAGTTGGGGAGGAAAAGGTTTATATGACTCACACTTTCAGACCATCTATTTCAGAGATTCAATCATTGGAGGAAGTCAGGACCGGAACTCACACAGGCCAGGAACCTGGAGGCAGGAGCTGATGCAGAGGCCATGAAGGAGTGCTGCTCACTGGCTTGCTCCCTGTAGCCTGCTCAGCCTGCTTCCTTATAGAACCCAGGACCAGCAGCCCAGGGATGGCATCACTCACCGTGGGCTGGGCTCTTCCCTGTTGATTACTAAGTGAGAAAATGCTCTACAGCTAGTGGGATTTTTCTCAGCTGAGGCTCCTTCCTTCCTCTCCTATGTTTTTATTAATCATTTTATTCGTTTACATTTCAAATGATATCCCCCTTCCTGGTTACCCCTCCACAAACCCTGTATCCCATCCACCCTCTTCCCCCTGCCCTTTGCCTCTGTGAGGGTGCTCCTCTACCCACTCACGCATTCCCACCTCTAGCATCCCCCTACACTGGGTCATGGAGCCTCCAATAGGACCAAGGACCTCCCCTCCCATTGATGTCAGATAAGGCCATCCTCTGCTACCTATGTATCTGGAGCCATGGTTTCCTCCATGTATACTCTTTGGTTGGTAGTTTAGTCTCTGGGAGCTCTGGGTGGTCCAGTTAGCTGATATGGTTCTTCCTGTGGGATTGCAATCCCTTCAGCTCCTTCAGTCTGTCCCCTAGCTCTTCCATTGGGGTCCCTGGGCTCAGGCCAGTGGTTGGCTGTGAATATCCTTCCTTTCTGGTGACTCTGACTTGTGTCAGGTTGGCACACAAAACCAGCCGGTACGGTATGGCAGTATGGATGTGCTAATATTCCTTCAAGAGTCTTACTCTGATTCTTTTGAATAAAATTGAAAAGTGGGATTTCTGGATCATTAATTTCCATCAATTTCTCGATTATTAGCACTCTGAAAAGCCTGGATTCTACATAGGAGAGAAAAACATGCAAAGTTTGTCCTTCTGGGCTTGAGTTATTTTACTTAGCATGGTCATCTTCATTTTCATATGTCCCCACAAATGACCTGGATCGTTTTGGCTAGCCTGGCTGGCCAGCCAGCCCCAAGGATCTATATCCTATCTCCCACCCTCCAGTGCTGGAGTCACACACATGCCCAGGTTTTACGTGTGCTGATCCAGACTCAGGTTCTTTAACGGGCACAGCAGGTGCACAGCAGGTGCACAGCAGGTGCACAGCAGGTGTTTACCCACCCTCCTTCTTGCTTTTCCATTTACATCTTTATTTTGAGACAATGTATCACTCTGTAGCTAGGCTGACCTGGAGGTCAGAGTCCTCCTGCTCTAGCCCCCCAAAGCGGCAATTACAGCTGTGTGTTTCCACACCCATTCTTTTTTTATGCATTTTAAATTAAGCTGTTCTTTTTGTCTATAATACTTTGACATGTAGGTTATTAACTAGAAATATTTGCTCATAGTTACTTTAAGACCTACAAACAGAAAGTGTATAAATATTTCTTCAGCAAGTCTTGACAGATTTAAGTCTTATCCCTTTTAGTGTGCAGACATGCGCCTGGATGTGATAGAATACACCAGTAACGCCAGTGCACAGGAGGGAGAGGTAGGAAGAGGTCATGAAGGCCCTCTTGGGCTATATAGCAAGTTCAAGGCCAGCCTGGGCCATATATCCAGACTTTGCTCTAGCCCCTCCAAACCTCAAATTCCTCTCAACAAAAACCTCAAACAATATAGAGCATCACCTCTCCAGTCAATTCCTATCCTCTCTCCTATCCTGGAAACAACCGCAGTTCTGATTATTTTTTCCCAGTTCTGCTCATGCTGGACTGGAGTACACTGCACAGACTCGAGACATTGCTGCCATGGCGCATCTCCACAGCTCACACACTGATGCCATGCTCTCTCTCACTGGTGCAGGTGTGTGGGGTGTGTGTGTGTGCGTGTGCTGACATATAGATCTCAAGAAATGGATTTTTAGGTATGAGTAAGCACGGTAAACAGATATCAAATACTGGGCTGGCAAGATGGCTCAGTTGGAAAGAAGCTTCCCACGAAGTGGTTCAGTCTTCAGAACCCTCATGGCGGCTGGAGAGAAGCAACTTCTTCAAACTCTCCTCTCACCTCTACACACACACTTGGCACACACACTCCAGTGACCCAAGTTCACTTCCTGGGACCCACATGGTGGAAGGAGAGAACTGATTTCTGAAGTTGTCCCCTGACCTCCACTTGAGCATGGTGGTGTGAGAGTCCCCCTCCTCCAAGGAAGATAAATGTAACAAAAGAGATAATTTGGGTTAGATCCATACTCAGTGTTTGCATTTTTCTGCCTATGTAAATGAGGATCAGATGAGACAAACAGTAGATTTTTATTTCTTTTTTTTGTAAAACTTTCAATTTTCTTTAGGAAACTCAGATAACCCAGGAAAACTTTGGATGTTGACTTAAACAGTTCCTTAATACGCTTTTTTTTTAAAAAAAGGTGACAAATAGTGTTTTTTTTTTTTTTTTTATCTTAAATATTGTAAACTACATGCAGCAGGAACTGTAGGGTAGCTCTTCTCCATTCCAAAAGCCCCTTGGTTTCTAAAATAAAAATCAAAATGTTTTATAATTGTTCAGTCGTTTGAGTTATATCAAAATATTTCCCTTATATTTAGAATTGTAGTCTTTAATCTGGATTGTACACTGGTATTATTTGCATATTTAAAACAATATATGCAGAGAGTTTACTGGTTTGCCCAAACCAAGCTCCTATTGGCTAGAGACCCTGAGGATGGGATTTTGGGACTGTACAGGGGGGAATCGCTGTGTGCACAAGATAAGTCATCTGAATTCCTTAAAAAGTCTGGGCAGTAAAGAGAACCTGTACCTTGGCTAACTGAGTCACAAGCGTCTCTATTTTCTCTCTTCTTCCCTCCTCAGCGGATCGCAGGCGCCCGCTTCTCCCCGGGGCTCCAGTACTTCGGGCAGTCTCTGAGTGGGGGCAAGGATCTCACAATGGACGGCCTGATGGACTTGGCTGTGGGGGCACAGGGGCGTCTTCTGCTGATCAGGTGAGAAGCCCTCCCATTGCACCTGCCCTTCCCACCCTTGGGACCTCTCTGCTGGTTCCTGATGGCACTCTGATGGCCCTCTAGAGCCCAGCCTGTGCTGAGACTGGAGGCAACCATGGAATTCAGCCCCAAGAATCTAGCAAGGAGTGTGTTTGCATGTCAAGAAGAAGTAGTCAAAAACAAAGATGCTGGGGAGGTCAGAGTGTGCCTCCGTGTCCGCAAGAACACCAAGGACAGGCTGCGAGAAGGTGAGAGGTGCTGGGTAAACCTGGTTTACGGGACAGTGTCTCATCCTGGTCTACCCAGTCTTCTAGCAGAAGAAAGTTCTGACTGGCACTGACAGCCTTTTAAAGCCTTGGTAGAATGAGTGGAACAGCCCCCCAAAACATTATCAGAAAAGTGACCAGAGAAGTGGTCACTTTTGCATTGTGTCAGTTGTCCAGAGAAAGAGAAGCAGGACAGAGAGCAAACTAGGTTCTCTCTCTCTCTCTCTCTCTCTCTCTCTCTCTCTCTCTCTCTCTCTCTCTCTCTCCGTCCCTCTGTCTCTCTCTGTCTGTCTCTCTCCCTTCCTTCCTCCTTCAGTCCTTCCTTCTTTTATCTTCTTTTTTTAAAATGTAAGAATATCTGTTCATATTTTTGTATTTTTACTACACCTGTCTAGTCACCCACAGTGCGCCAATGTTTAAATTTACATAGACTGTTATACTTTATGAATTTATCTGAAACTTTTTACTTAACATAATAATATGATAATAAATTATTTTTTTCAAGGCAAAGTCTCATCCAGCCACGACTAACCTTAGTTATATAACCCAGGAAGATGAACCTGGATGTCATGGTTTTTTCTAGCCCCACCTCCCAAGTGCTGGGACTACCAGAGTACACTGCCATGCCCAGTTTTATGTGTTGCTGGGGACTGAACTCAGAACTTGTGTATGCTCGACAAGCAGCTTTACAACTGAGCAATATTCCCCAACTTAATGTTTTTATTATTACTTACCAAAAATGGTTTTTAAATAATTATTTTCAACATTCAAAATTAGAGACCAATAGGAGACCAGTATATCGTATTCTTAGACACATTTTACATCTTCCCAAACACATTTCATCTAGTGATTTATGTTTTTCTTTTCTTTGCCAACGAATCTTTGAAAATTACTTTAAAGAAAGATTTATTATATTTTAAATGATGCGCATGGCTCTTTAATTATGGATATGTGTCTGCGCAGGAATGTGCTCAGGAGTGTGGGTACCCTCAGAGTCCAGCAGGGGGCGCTAGGTCCCTGGAGCTGATGTTTCAGGCAATAGTGAGCTGCCTGTTGTGGGTTCTGGGAGCAGGATTCCTGTCCTCTGTGAGAGCAGCATGTGCTTATAACCACCAAACTGTCTCTCCAGGCCGTTAATTCAGCTCACTGTGTAGCTCTGGCTGGCCTTGAACGTACTATATATGCCATACTGGTCTGGAGCTTACAGACATCTACTTGCCTCCACCTCCCTGTCCTGGGATCAAGGTGTGCGCCACCACACCTAGCTTAAATGACTTAGAAATCTTTAAAATATAAATTTTATTTATGTATTCATACATTTACATGTGTGATGGAGTACCTGTAGAAGTCAGGGGACAGCTTGTGAGAGTCCGTTCTCTTCTTCCAACATGTAAGACTTGGGTATACAATTCAGGTAGTGCAGTTTGGCAGCAGACACCTCTACCCACTGAGCCATCTTGCCAGCCCATCCTAAGAATGCTAAGACTAACATGAAAGTCACGCCATTTTACTTCCTCACCTATAAATGTCTTTGAAATAGGAACGTTTTCTTATAAGGCCATAACATCATCATCAGATTTAATGCATGATATGTACTTGTTAATATAAGATAATTTATCAAAAATCAAAAACTCCTGTTCCCACATTGTGGACTATTCTTGCTTTCTTCCAGCAGGATCCGTCAGGATGAGATGTGCTTTTTGCTTACTAGTGTTTGTTTTTCCAGCTCCCAGCACCCACAACAGCTTATATGTGTACAACGTAGCCGTTTCTTTTTACAATTTCATACGTGTATACAATGTATCTTGGTCACCTGTCATTGCTCTCACCTGTCCCTTTACTCAATTCCTTATTTTTCCAACCAGTCCTTGTGCTATGTTCGTGTAATTTTTTCTTCTTTTGCTCTTTTTGGTGACCCACTGAATCTAATGCTTGTGTGAGTGTGGGTGGGTTTATTGGAGAATAGAGTAACTTAGCAGTAGCTACCCCACTGAGGAAAATGACCACCATACCCTGGCAACAGCATCCTAAGGAAGAGTGGAACCTTATGGGCCCTCTCCCATCCATGACAGAATGCTGTGTAGCTCTTGTGTGGGCAACCACAGCTGATGTGGAGTCATGAGTGCCATGGCTATGCCACATCCAGAATATTGTCTCACAGTACTCCCCCCTCCTTTGGTTTTTACATTGTTTCTACCCCCTCTTTTTTGAAGTTTCCTTAGCCCTGGGGGCAAGTGATAAGATGTCCAGTATAACTATTTTTTTTAATTTTAAAAAGCAACATTTTAATTAATTTTTTGATAATTTCATGCACAGTATTTTGATTATATTCATCCCCCCTCCCGCTTCTCTTTTCAGTTACACCCCCATCTCCCTATCTACTCAACTTTGTGTCCTTTAAAAAAAAACCCATTGAGAGGCCAGGCCTGGTGACAACACACCTTTAATCCCAATACTCAGGAGGCAGAGGCAGGAGGATCTCTGTGAGTTTGAGGCCAGCCTGATCTACAAAGTGAGTTCAGATCAGCCAGGGCTACACAGAGAAACTGCGTCTCAAACAAACAAATACCCCACCCCACAACAAAAACAAAAAACAAACCCCAGAAACCATTGAGTCTAATTTGTGTTGCCCAAATACTCTTGGTAAATGGACCTGGTCGGTTGGTTGACCTACTAAGGGGTCACACCCTCACACAATTGGTGGACCTACTAAAAGGCTCACACCCTCACGTGAAGCTCCTCTGCCTTTGCCATCAATTGCAGTTCCCCAGCCAGGGGTGGGGCTTTCTGCTGGCTGCCCCCACATCCAGGCTGCATTCTGTCGTGCCTCAGCACATGTAGATCTTCTTGTCACAGTCACCGTGAGTTCCTTTACCAACTGCTTTATTGTAACTGAAAAAAAACAAAAACAAAAACAAACAAACCTCTTTTCCTGTTGTCATCATGATCCTAGATTTCAAATCACACTTAGATTCATGGTAATAAAAATGGGATGGTCCTGCCATACAGACAGACACAGTGTCCAAAGGGCTGGAACTGAGGACACACATAGAAGCCCACGTTCACACAGTCGTGGGATTATTTTTTAGACAAAGAGGCCCACAGTACACATTGGAGAAAAGGTAGCATCTTCAACAATGGTGCTGGCCAACCCGATGGCTCCATGTTGAAGAATAAGAATGGATCCCCATTTCTGACCCTGCTTGGAACTCAGCAGCAAATGTATCAAGAACCTCAGCAAAAGAGCAGCACAGTTTAGTTTTTATTAATTAGCTCACGGTATTAACTTTCTTTTTATAGCATTTTCACACATACTTTTGGTTGCCCCATCTCCCTGTTTCTCATCAATCCCCACCTAACTCCTCCCAGCCCTGGAGGTTCTCTCTGCACTTTCATTGCCCATCGTGCTCCTGTCTCTTAATGTCTCTTTTCCATGCCCCCCTCTCTGATTTGTTTGTCTTCTACACACACCCACTCACATCCGAAGTAAGATCCCATTAGAAAGTAGAAGCTAGGGTCCACATAGGAGAGAACAGTAGGCGTTTATCATTGACCCTGCATCAGCTCGCTTAACACGTTATTCTCCTGTTTCATCCGTTTTCAAACAGGTTCATTCTCCAGTGAGGGAGAACTGATTTGGGAGGTCGAAGTGATCAAGTTAAATAAGTTTTCTGTTGCCAATGGTCTGCCTTCTTTCCCTGTCCGTGTTCCTAAAGAGTGACATTATGCTTTGTGGGAGAATAGCAGTGGCTGACCTAGAGAGAAACAGGAAGAGGAGAAAAGATATTTTTCTAGCTTCATTTTTACTGGTCCAGGGGTCAGAAGAGCCAGTTTGTTTTGGAGACTTGAGGACAGTAGGGAGAAGGTATCATGAAATCTACATAGAAATTCCTCTCAAGTTTTTCACTCCTAAGCTGTGAATGTCCAGATCAGTGGCCAAACTGACAAATGAACAAACAAACAAACAACAACAACAACAACAACAACAACAACAGACTTTGAAAAAAAAAACAAAATAGTTTTCTGACATCTTACAGAATAGCCACAACCTTTGGAGGACTTAGTGGACAATACCTTTCCTCCCCCTCCTCCTTCCCTTCCCTCCTCCTCCCCTCCCCTCCCTTCTCCCCTTCTTTCCCTACTCCTTCTTCCTACTTGAGATATAATTAAATTACTTACAAAGGATAATTGTTCTTATTCTTACTTTGAAAGTAATGAATTAAGAGGCAGAGGGGTGAGATGATATGTAGAGAATTCCACATCTTGGAGCAGAGTTGTGGCCACAGACCTCTGCCTGCCTGGTTCCTGATCAATGTGCCCTCTCCTTTCAGGAGACATCCAGAGCACTGTCACTTATGACTTGGCTTTAGACCCCGGCCGCTCAGTTGTCCGCGCCTTCTTTGATGAAACAAAGAACGGCATACTCAGGCGCATCCAGGTCTTTGGATTGACACAGAAATGTGAAACCCTGAAGCTAATTTTACCGGTGAGGCAGCAAATGTCTGATCTCCTGGCTGAGGGTAGGGTGGTCTTAGGAAACTGAAGAAGGCAGATCCTTCTATCCCTGCTATCTCTTAGGACTGTGTGGACAACTCAGTGAGTCCCATCATCCTGCGCCTTAATTACACACTGGTTGGGGAGCCCTTGCGGTCCTCTAGGGACCTTCGGCCAGTTCTGGCTATGGAGGCTCAGAGGATCTTCACAGCTATGGTGAGTCCTGGAGTTGGGGCCCCGCAGGAGGAGAGGATAGAACAGAGTGGGCTTGCTAGAACATTGCTTTTTTATGTTACTTCATTTAAACATTTTATTGTTCCTTTAACCATTTCCTTTACCCTCCTTTTGATCATACTCTTTTTCTAGTTTCCCTTTGAGAAGAATTGTGGCAGTGACACCATTTGCCAGGATGATCTCAGCATCACCGTGAGTTCCATACGGTGAGTGTCTTTCTGTTATTGATTCCCTCAGACCTGAATTGTTGTGCTCCTGGTCTCTGAGGGAACCTAGGCTTCTTCAGAGATATTTGTGGGGCACAAGGTTCTTAGTGCCTGCTCTGCTCATGGCCTTGTCTCTCCAAGTGTCTGCAACCTCTCTCCATCAAAACAGACTTGCTTCAGGGAAGCCCTTGACACCTCATAGCCTGTCTTGCTATTCCCCCCCCCAGCGTGAACACTTTGGTGGTGGGAGACTCCCGGGACTTTGACGTGAGTGTGACGCTGAGAAATGATGGCGAGGATTCCTATGGGACCAAGGTTACCTGCTATTACCCATCTGGCTTGTCTTACCGGAAGGTGTCAGCAAGCCAGGTAGCCAAATCCTCTTCAGTCTCTTGGGTCTGCCTTCCTCCCTCCCCATGGCTGGCAGTACTACATTTGTCTGCCTTGGTTCCAGAACCAGTTCTCCAAGAAGCCTTGGCGTGTGATAGCTGAGCCCAGTTCTTCTGAAGGGCAAGGGGCTCTGAAGAGCACCGTCTGGGACATAAACCATCCCATCTTTCCCGCTAATTCTGAGGTCAGAGCTCCGTCCCCTGCTGTCCTCTGTCTGCTGTCATCTTATGGGATTCTTGTCTTAAAATCATTTCTTCTCTCTGACCCATAAATCAGCTTTATTGAGATGTAAAAACATCCCATAAACTCACCCATTGTGTACAACCCGGTGGCTTGTAGGTATTCTTAGAATTATGCATCCATCACTCTGATCAATCTGAGGCCTTGCTAATGGCCCCCGGGGCTCCTAATTTACCTCCTCCGCATATCTCTGATCCACAGACACATGCAGTTGTGTGGTTGGCTTTTTTTCATCAACCGTTACGTTTTTAAGGACCCCTCCCTCCCTCCTCCCTTTCCTCCTGCCCTCCCTTTTTCCTTTCTAAATTTTGAACAATATTCTTTTGTGTGGGCAGATCATGTTTGATTTATCCCATTTGGTGGTTAGCCAATGGCTGTGCTGTTTACTGTTTACCATTTTTAATCACTGTCTCCATTCTCCGATGCCAGGTCACGTTTAATGTCACATTTGATGTGGACTCTGATGCCTCCCTTGGGAACAAACTGCTCCTCAAGGTCGTTGTGACCAGGTACCTGTTCCCACAAAGCCCCTTACCCAGGACGAACCTTTTTCTTCTCTCTGCTGGCTCTCTGTTTTTCTTTTTTCTTTTCTTTTCTTTTTTTTTTCGGAACTGGGGACTGAACCCAGGGCCTTGTGCTTGCTAGGCAAGCGCTCTACCACTGAGCTAAATCCCCAGCCCCGGCTCTCTGTTTTGATGACCAGTTTATTCCACAAGCACTGATTGAGCGCACACCTAAGTGCCAGGCATTGTGTCGACTGCTGGGGGCAATGGTAATGAAGGAGACGGCTGACGCTCAATGATTCAGACAGGCAAGGAAACCGGTAACCATAAGACAGCGTAAAATAAAGGAGTGAGTAGTGGTAGTGGTCGGGATGCTGTGTTGAGAGAAGACTCCTGAACTAATTACGGTGTGAGTAAGTCAGGCAACGGCATAAGGGTAGAAGGAAGCACTCACCTGGCAAAACCTGGAGCTTGGAGGTGTCCAGGCTTCAGGACAGCTTAGGCAGGGCCTGTGAGGTGGCTCGGTGGGTGAAGAGGGATGCCTTCCATTCCTTCCCTGGAACCCCATGTGAAGGTGGAAGGAGAGATCTGACGACAAAGTTGTCCTCTACCTTATAACATATGTGCTGTGGCGTGTATGAACCCGTCCCCCACCCATGACAGCAGTAAGCATAGACAGAGATCACTGAGATGGCTTGTCAGGTAGGGCTGCCACGCCTGATGGCCCAGGTTCAATCCCTGGAACCCTCATGGTGGGAAGAGCAAACCAAACCAGCTCCCATAAGCTGTTTTCTGACACCCCCCCCACAACGATGTGGAGAGCTGTGGGGGGCCGAGTCTCAGTTCTCAGAGGTGGATAAGAACTGCTTTCCTTTCAGTGAGAACAACGTGTCCAGGACCGACAAAACTGAGTCTCAGTTGGAGCTGCCTGTGAAGTATGCCATCTACATGGTCGTCACCAGGTGTGCTCCACCCCACCGTCCCCTCAGGCTGGACGCCGCCAGCTTTGTCATTGTGTTCATACGCTGCCTTGTGTTGTGTGTATGTATGAAGGAAGTGTGTGTGTGTGTGTGTGTGTGTGTGTGTGTGCACACGCACGCACGCTCGCCCAAACCCACACACTCAGTGTCTGACAGACATTGCCTCCGAGGGCTGCATTACCACCTTCCTAATCTCTGTATGTTCAGTTCAAGCCCCCCTTTCAGGACACCTTCATCTTCTGCCACCTGTTGTCCCCTCTTTTTCTCTTTTAGTGGTGAGAGTTCTATCAAATATCTCAACTTCACGGCTTCAGAGATGACCAGTAAGGTCATACAGCATCAGTACCAGGTGAGGAGCTGGGCAAGCCTAGGTCCTGAGAGGATGCTGAGAAGAAGGGAACTTGATGTAAAGAGAAGGCAGAAGCGATCATAGGAAGCATGAATACTGAGTTTCCTGTGTGTCAGGCACAGCTCTAAGTTTGAGCTACACCCCTCCCCAACACATGCACACACACACACACACACACACACACACACACACACACACACACACACACACACACACACACACACACACACCCCTTTATCAGTCTATCAGGCCCTGAACACTCTTGCTTTCCCTTGTTTATAGATGTAGAAACTAAGGGTCAGAGAGACTCATGAATTGTGTCTAGATTCTCACGCCTGGCAAGTGGCAGAGCCTGCCTTACGTGTGTGGTTGGCATTTGTTTACATGCGCCCATTTCTCTGAAGAGCAGGATGCTTAGGCCTTATTCAGTGGCCCTGGGCTATAGGAAATGGGGAGCAATCCCACGAGCCAGCCAGACCACAAGACTGGAGTCCTCGCTCCCTCTTTCCTGATGTAGTTCAACAACCTGGGCCAGAGGAGCTTCCCTGTCAGCGTGGTCTTCTGGATCCCTGTCCAGATCAACAAGGTGACCATATGGGATCCTCCCCAGGTCACCTTCTCCCAGGTGAGTCCAGCTGGGTCCCTAAAGTTCATGTTTTCCCTAAGATCTGTTTCTTGACTCTTCTGACTCTCCCTCGGCAGGACCAGAGACCAACACTCGCATCTCTCTTCTTGGTATCTCTTTCCCCAGAACCTCTCAAGTGTCTGTCACACTGAGCAGAAATCCCCCTCTCACTCCAAGTTCCAGGATGAGCTTGAAAGGACCCCAGTGCTGGTAAGAACATGGTGGGCTCCGACCTCAAGGACACTCACATGGTCATCATGGTCTTCCTCAGTCTTAGTCGTCTGGGTTTTTTTTTTTTTTTCTTTTCTTCCTCTTCCAGAACTGCTCTGTTGCAGTCTGCAAGAGAATCCAGTGTGACATCCCATCCTTCAACACTAAAGAAATATTCAATGTCACCCTCAAGGGCAATCTATCATTTGACTGGTACATCGAGGTATGCTGTATTCTGAGAGTCTCTGGGTGTGGCCGTGATAGCCCAGCCCCTAGGCCTTCCCCCACTCTGCTCTCTCCCACAGACTTCTCACGGCCACCTCCTGCTTGTGAGCACTGCCGAGATCCTATTTAATGACTCCGCATTTGCCCTACTTCCGGGGCAGGAGACATTTGTGAAGGCTCAGGTACCCATCTCAGGCGTGGGTGGGGTGGGGTGGAGGTGTTGTAGGGAGGTGGAGCTGGAGTGAGGATCTCTGGGGTGGCAAGAGAAGCAATGGGAAGAGGAGTGAGGCCTGTGGTTGGTGGTGTGGATTGCCAGGAGTGGTTAACCCTTGAGCTCAGGGAACTTTCCAGAAGTTTGAGGTGTATCTCTTCTGCTATACGATTTCTCTTCTTTCTTCCCTAGACAGAGACCAAAGTGGAGTCATACAAAGTTCATAACCCTGTACCACTCATTGTGGGCAGCTCCGTCGGAGGCCTGGTGCTCTTGGCGCTCATCACTGCTGGCCTGTACAAGGTGCTTCTCGATTCTTTCTGTCCCCTCTCCCCATCTCCTCAGCAGCTCCATTATTGGGTTTGACTCAGTATCGATGCTAACTGTGCGACTCTGGGTCGTGGCTCGCTCAGTGCCTAGATTTCTTCAGTTGTAAAACAATACTGTGAACGCCCATTTTACAGAGAATTAATTTAATACGTGCAGAGTAACTAAGATGCCCCTGGTTCACAGTGACCACCAGAGAAAGAGTGATACATCTTCCACTTTACATTTTCTCCTGGCCCCCAGCATGGATGCTGTTTCTCTCCCTGCCTGATTTCCCCCGGTCCTTTTTATTTTCCGCCCTGTCAATCTTTGTCCCCCTCAGTCATCTTGTCTGTCTGTCTGTCGGTCTGTCTTTGTCTCCCCCACCCCCTCTCTTTTTGGTTTTGTCTGATCTTGACTTGCAACCATGGATTCTGTGGCCTTACCCTGTGTCTTTACCCTGACAGCTTGGCTTTTTCAAACGACAGTACAAGGACATGATGAATGAAGCCGCTCCCCAAGATGGCCCCCCTCAGTAATGGCCTTTGTTCCATGGAGTGACCTCTCCAACAACAAGCAGGTCTAGAGAGTCAGACCAACAGCGAGGCTGGTGGACAGACATGTCCTTTAGAAGACTGTTGCTGTGACGTCTTATACAGAAATGGAGTTTCTGTGTGTGTGTGTGTGTGTGTGTGTGTGTGTGTTTGTATGTGTGTGTGTTGGAAGTCAGAACAGCGGGTGCACACACACACACACACACACACGGTTTTAAACAAGTGGTAGCACTTTTTTACTGTTATGCATATTGTCTTTTTATTAATAAGCTCAAACAATTTTATATAAGTTATAAAGTAGCTCAGAGTATTCCCCTGTGATTGTAACGTATTTAACATTTAATGTAATCTCCTTTGGATATATTATTTCCAGCCATTTGCTATTGCGAACAATGCTGAATTAATAAATTCTAATAATCTAATAATCTAATTATCTAATTCTAATAATCTCATATCTAATTTTTACATATTTATGAGAGTAATTTATTAGATATATTTCTAGAAGTTTGCCTTCTACTTGAAGTGAGCCCCAAATAAAATTTGATAGGAAGATGAGCTTGGTGGTGCATGCTTATAACCCTTTCCACTTAGGGGCAGAGGCAGCAAGATTGTGAGGCCAAGACCAGTTTGGGCTAAGAGTGACTTCAAGGCCAGCCCAAGTAACTTATCAAGACTTTTCTCAACAGAATAAATGAATAAGCAAGGACTGGGGATATAGCCTAGCGGTTGAGCACTTGCTTAGCATGCATGAGGCCCTAGACTTTATCCTCAGCCACCCTTCTTCTGGCTCCCCCACCCACCACACAATTCCGGTGAGAGAAGGATCCACAACGTACCTACAGGTTGAGGGAGCTATCTGGGGAATGGAAGGCAGCTGTCAACCAACAGGAATGCCCTGTGCCTCTGGAACTGATAGGAGACAGTGAGTCACACCCACCTGAGAGATGATGAATAACACACACCTGGGAGACACTGAATACCTCACACCTGGGAGACACTGAATACTGCACACCTGGGAGACACTGCATACCGCACACCTGGGAGACCCTGAATACTGCACACCTGGGAGACCCTGAAAGCTGCACACCTGGGAGACCCTGAATACTCACACCTGGGAGACAGTGAATACTACAAGCCTGGGAGACCCTGAGTGCCACACACCTGGGAGACCCTGAATACCACACACCTGGGAGACACTGAATACCTGGGAGACACTGAATACCTCACACCTGGGAGACCCTGAATACTGCACACCTGGGAGACACTGAATACCTGCACACCTGGGAGACCCTGAATACTGCACACCTGGGAGACCCTGAATACTGCACACCTGGGAGACCCTGAATACTGCACACCTGGGAGACACTGAATACCGCACACCTGGGAGACACTGAATACCTCACACCTGGGAGACCCTGAATGCCGCACACCTGGGAGACCCTGAAAGCTGCACACCTGGGAGACCCTGAATACTGCACACCTGGGAGACCCTGAATACTGCACACCTGGGAGACCCTGAATACTCACACCTGCACACCTGGGAGACCCTGAATACTGCACACCTGGGAGACAGTGAATATTACACACCTGGGAGACCCTGAATACTGCACACCTGGAAGACAGTGAATATTACACACCTGGGAGACCCTGAGTGCCGCACACCTGGGAGACAGTGAATACTACACGCCTGGGAGACCCTGAGTGCCGCACACCTGGGAGACAGTGAATACTACACACTAGAGAATCATCCAGAATAGAAGGCGCTAGGCATGCACCATTTCCACCTTGTTTTCAAGGCCCTGGAAAAGCCTGTGAGGACACAGCTGAGGCATTGCTAGTACTGACTAGCAAGAACACACAGGAAAAGTTTGATGGCTAGTTTTTGATGGCCTCCATCCTCAAGGCAAACCCCAGTTCTCATCTCTTGCACCTTTGTTAATGTGGTAACCACACCCTTACCCTTGAAAGCACCTCTACATTAGTCTGTCTAAGTAAGTGGCTGCCACTTCCTGTTAGTTAATATTTAAATTTCATTTATGGGGGAAACTAAGCTTCTTCCTGCCTCATCCTCACAACTTCAGATGCAAGTCATCTCGTCCAGCTTGGCTGACCTTTATTTTGTGTAAAAGAAAACAAATGTGAATTTCATAAAGTTCATTGATGCAAGAAAAGAGTCATGGGCTGGGTACCTGTTCCATATGTTTCAGACGTGGCAGGAAGGGAGGAGTTTACTTCTTGGGGCGATGAAGGAAGGTGTGGTTGGTGTATAGATTGGGTGTGTCTTCCTTAGTCGACTTGCCAGGTACTAAGAGAAGGAAACAATCTTACTGGGTTGCCCTGAAGGTGATTTGGAAGGTCTTGGTGCCCCTTTAATACCATATAGTTTATACTTTTCCTTTCTAAGCTTCCCATGCTTGTTCAAAATGCTCTCCATGAGACTTAACCAGAGAACAAAGTCTCTGCTGGGCTTTCTGAGACTTCCTGTGTCAATGCAATTAATATAAACTCTTTACCTTAGCCTCAGGCAGACTCTTCAGCCAAACGCAAAAGCAGCCACATTCTTCACCAAAATACCACAAAACAGTCTCTACACCACATACTGAAATTCTTCTCCACTGGAACCTCTTGGGCCAGGTCTACACAGTTCAAATTATGATCAGCATCAAAGTCTTTCACATGCCTACTAGGTTAGCTCATAAAAGCCCCACTTGAAGCATTCCACCAGGGGTAACTCTAACCAAGTAAGTGAAAAGTTCATACAACAGGAATATCAAGATGATACTAAAAGAAGGAAGGCTTTCCCATGCTCATGGATTGGTAGAGAAGTGTGAAAATGGCCACCCTACTGAAAGCAATCTACAGATTCAATACAATCCCCATCAAAATTCTAACACAATTCTTCACAGAAATCGGAAGGACAATTTTTCGATTCATATAGGAAGGCCAAGCCCCCAGGATAGCGGAAACAGTCCTGAGTGATGAAAGGACTCTTGCAGGTATCACCGTCCCTGATTGTGAGTCGGACTCCAGTAATCAAAAACATAGTTGGCATCAAAACAGGTACATTGATAAGTGGAACTGAAGAACAAGATGTAAGTCTCTATACCTGTGGACTCTTATTTTTTTTTTTTAACAAAGAAGCCAAAATTGGAGAAAAGAAAGCAACAAATGGTACTGCTCAAACAGGGCCACTATGAGGAAGAAGAATGCAAACAGACCCCGCTCACCACCCTGGACGAGGCTCCACGTAGATCAAGGATTGAGTGGATACCCTGAATCTGATAGAAGGGAAGTGGGGAACAGGCTTGAGGTCATTGGCACAGGAAAAGATGTCTAAACAGGGCACTTAGAACAGGCCCTGAGAACAACCGTTAACGTGACCTCACGAAACAGAAAGGTTTGCAACGGCGAAGGAATCCATCATGAGGGCAAAGTGACAGGCTACGCAACGGGAAAAGTTCTTAACTGACTGCACATCTAACACAGGGTTAGCATCTGAAAGACATAAAGAACAAAGACACCAGACATCATGGAAAAAAAAAGACACAATTTAAAAGTGGGGTCCAGACTGAGAAGAGCATTTCCAAACGATGAAACACAAACGGTTGGGAAACATTCAAGGATATGGGGTTATCTAACAATGTAGAAGACGAAGCCCCAAGCAGGCCCTTTTCCAGTAAGTGAGAGTGAGATCTCCAGTGACAGACTCCATCTAGCTGAGTCATCAGTCAAGAACCACCCAGATAGCTCAGGCTGTTACTAAGGCTTCTCTCCACAAACTGGCGGTAAGTCCTGCTGTTGAAAACGGTAGGTTTGTGTCTCATCAAACACGGAAAGGTTGAGCTGGTGCATAACTAGAGGCATCACTCCTGACGAGAGCTCATGGTTTGAGAAGGTACTCACACAAGAAGACAACCGTCAACTCAGTTACGAACCCCGCAACCTGCACAGGTGACCTGCCTGCAAGACACGCTGCCTTAACAGTGGCACGAATGTTCTGGGAGAAACCAACCCCTGGTTTGTTTGGTTTTCCTCCAACCACTCTTTCATTAGATTTAGAACCCACTCCATTATGTGGAATCCATACCCGACATGTCTATGGTAGCTAAGAAGCTGGGACTGGATAGGCCATGGACCAATGGGGAACCAAATACTATTGCTCTGCTAAAGGAACGGAGGAACAGCATGACTTCTAATAACCTTCTGCCGTTAGTTCCCATCTACTGCAAGAAGTTTCTGTGATGCTGGCTGAGTGAGGCGCAAAGACTCACAACTGGACAACGCACAGGGTAAAACCGGTCTTTGGGTTTGAAATCCCACCACATCCCTGAGCACAAAATCCCACCGATCCCTAGACTGAAATCTCATTCTAGAAATCTTCACCCTTGAAATCTCCACCCTAGAAAACTCCTCCCCCAGGGAAGCTTGTCTCCTGCTCAGTTCTCTGCTGCTCCTCACTGGAGCAGAGGCAGCCACCCTCTCGAGTCTCTCCCTGTGACACAATCTCCGTGTGACGTTTGCTGTGTGGTACGACTTCCTGTACTCCTTGGCTCATGACTGACAGGATATCTTTTCCCTCAGAGCTGTGACACCTCTACTGGGGAGGCCTTTTCCTTCAGAGCTGTAACATCTACAGACAATCTGCAGAGAGTGAGAAGCTTTGGAGTCTAAGTGGGGCGTTTTTATCAGTTCCCTTAGGGATCTGTGTGGAAGAGGAGGTAGAAAGACCGTAAGAACCATAAGAACCGGAGGTGGTGACTGACTCTAGGGAAGCTCAGCCAGACACAGCAGGGCTGCTGCACATGCGAATGCACCGAGGCTGGCAGCACACACAGTTCAAGTCAAGGGGATCCCAGTGCTGAGAGAGGAAAATGGAGAGGTTCCCACCCCAACCAAGAAGGTATCTACAGTCAATACCTTCAGGCAAAGGATATTTACCACATGTCAGGGTAGACCCCACGGGGAGTAAAGGGCCAGCAGAAAATGAACTCAATATTTTTTGTAGATATTTTGTCTCAAGTTGCTTTATTGGTGGGCTTTTAAAAAATTGTCTTTGGGTCTTTTATTTGTGTATTTTGGTTTCTGGTGTGTGTGTGTGTGTGTGTGTGTGTGTGTGTGTGTGTGTGTGTCTGTCTATGTTTGACGTTTGTTTCTAGCTTTGTGTTAGCTTGTTTTTAAAGAGGAAAAAAAAAGGCTTGGAATTGGGGAGGTGGAGAGGTGGGGACAATCTGGGAGGTGTTGGGGGATGGGAAAAGCATGATCTAAATGTATTGTATAAAATATTTTTCAATGGAAAAAAAAGAAAATTTAAAACATCTAAGGAAAAGTAAGAAAAATGATAACTTACCGATTAATTAATAAGAGTTTCAGATACTACATCTAAGTTAAAAGGAGATTGAAGGGGTTGGGGATTTAGCTCAGTGGTAGAGCACTTGTCTTGCAAGCGCAAGGCCCTGGGTTCGGTCCCCAGCTCTGAAAAAAAGAAAAAAGAAAAAAAAGAGAGGAGATTGAAAATAGTAAATTAGGGGCTGGAGAGATGGCTCAGCAGTTAAGAGCACTGACTGCTCTTCCAGAGGTCCTGAGTTCGGTTCCCAGCAACCACATGGTGGCTCACAACCATCTGTAATGGAATCCAATGCCTTCTTCTGGTGTGTCTGAAGACAGCTACAGTGTACTCATATACATGAAATAAATACATAAATCTTTAAAAAGAAAGAAAATAGTAAATTAATAAAAACATTTAGAGGTTATGTCACAATTAAAGATAAATGTTAAAGAGTGGAGCTTCGCCAAACTCTCCCCTCTCGTCTGTCTCTGGCCTTGAACCATCTTTTATTTTCAAGTAAATAAAATTCTGTACCAAAGGAAACAGTTACCATGACTTGCTTTAGACCAAAGCATAAGAGGCAAAGAAATCCCACACTACATTTAAAATTCTCACCCATGAAAATGCCCACCTGCTGGTTAACTTTAAATAGGAAAAGAGCATGATCTACTGACCTAATTCTGTGGATCAAGCTTTGCTCTTTCTTAATTAAACTTTTCTTACATCTTGAAGGACTAGAGACATAAAATGTTTACTCTGGTTTATTATTTTTGTCTGGGTACACCTTGATCTATTTTATTTGTTTGATGTCTTTTCCTAATAATTGTTTTTATGTAATTGTATTATTATTATTATTATTTTTTTTTGACAAGATCTCTCTTTGTACTCCTGGCTGTCCTGGAACTCACGATGTAAATGAGGCTGGTCTCAAATGTGTATAGATCCACCTGCTTCTGGCTCCCGAGTGCTAGGATTAAAGGCACGCACCACTAGATCTGGCTGTTACATGTAATTTTTTTTCTAATAAGAAAAAATGGGAAAAGAGAAAACTGAATAACAAAACCTGTGGTCACTTCATTTTTACTTTATTTACTCATTTAAAATGGAAATATGGGGGCTGGGGATTTAGCTCAGTGGTAGAGCGCTTGCCTAGCAAGCGCAAGGCCCTGGGTTCGGTCCCCAGCTCCGAAAAAAAAAGAAAAAAAAATGGAAATATGTATTTCGCATGTGCATGTGGTATACATGTGCCTGTGGAGTGGATGCCATGGTTTTTCTCGATAGCTTTTTACCGTATTGAGTGAAGGAGGGCCTCTCATTTGAATTCAGAGCTTGTTGACTTAGCTATTCTTGTGATCCAATCTCTGCTTCCTGAGTGCTGAGACCTCTAGACCCCACCAGCATATGTGTGAACGCTGGAGACCTGGTCCTCCTGCTTATGCAGCAAGCACTCTATCTTGTGCCACCTCTCAAGCCTCATTACACGTTAAAGAAAACCAACTTGTGGTGACAGACACATGGGTGTCTGAGACACTGAACATGAGCCATTGACATAGGCACTGCCTTAAAAAGATCACTTAGGTCACCCGTGCGAGGATTGGGTGCAGAGAAGCAGGGAGCTGGAAGTACAGGATGGAAAGTTGCAAAGCACTGTTCTCTGGATGGGATAAAACCTGCGATCACTAACTCAACCACTGCAGTCACCTGCACGGGGTCCACATAAGACTGGTTCTGTCGACAGTCAGTCAAGGAAGGGGAAGGAACTCATGAGACCCCACCCACGACCTCTGAAGTCTGCCATAGGTTCATGCTGCTTTCAGTCTGGTCACAGAAGCTGGCTTTTATTTTTCCATGGGTAGCGTTGGCTAGTGAGAAATTCATGACTAAGAATAAATGACTGTTGTGTGCTTAGCCTTAAAGAGGTCACTTGAGTCCCTTGCCCACCCCAAGCATGAGACTCAAGGAACATTTTCAGAAGAGGGGGTACAGAAAGAATGTAGGCGCTAGATTGTGGGGAAGAGTGTGCAAATGCTCTCTTCTGAGCGTGACATGGCTCTTGCCCTCATGAAGTCATAGCTATGGTCACGTATGTAGGATTAAACATGGATGGGGGAGGGGTGTATGAAGGCCCACCACCCGGCTGAGAAGCTATTGGTAGTAGGGCTGGTGAGGGAGGAGGGAGGCCATTTTTCTTTCATGGCTGTTGCTGGTTTGCTCGTGCTCCAATGAATAACCTATACCCCTGTGTACGTGGGTTGTACTAATGGAACTTAGTGTACTTAAAAAAAGGACTGTGAAGGTAGGAGAGAGATATATTGAAGGGTGTCTTGAGGGAGCAAGAGGACAGAGTTTGGGATGAATATGATCAAGATACAGTGTGTGTGTGTGTGTGTGTGTGTGTGTGTGTGTGTACATAAAATTGTCAAAGAATTTAAAAATTATGAAAAAAACCTGAAATTTTATTTCTTAAATAATCAAGGGTAAAAGAGAAATGTGTTGTGTTGATCTAACATATCCAATATATGTAAAACCCTTTAATTTAGATGAATTACTATAGTTTTCTTTTCCGGGAATATTCTTTTTTTGTTGTTGTTTTTAAAGTATTTTATTGCATTATTATTATTATTATATATATATTGTTATTATTAGTCAATGTATGTGTGCGCACATGCCTGTGCATGTATACACATGTGTCCATGCAGACTCACACGCTCAGGAAAAATAAGGAAAACTCTTCAATAATCATGTGTGACTGGTTCTGGCTAACGCACAGAAGAGCTAGTACTGAACAAACCCCTGTCTCAGCTTACATAATTTCATAGCTCCATGTTGCATTTGAGCAATTAAACATGATTCACAGAGGTGGAATTCCAAGATTTGCTTGTTTGGAGAAATAGGGAGATTTACAATGTAAAATATTGTCACAGCTCTCCTGGTTTTACCAGTCAGCTGTTAGCCCTGGGCCATCCTGTCTGCCTGACAGAATTAAGCTCCTTCCTGATAAAAGAGCTTGGAGTGCTTCCTTTAGCTAAATTCCTCCTCCTCTGACTTAATATTTCCTGAGCACGTTTAGCAGATCTTTTATAACATCGATGTAACAATTCTCACCTTCTCTCTCATGGCCACTCGTGTCTGTGACCGCACGCAGGGCACAGCAACAAAGACGAGGGTCTCCCTGGAACTGGCTAAAATGGTGAGCTCCAGTTCAGAGAGAGACCCTGTCTCAAAACACCAGGTTTTTATTTTATTCAAATAGGGGAAGTGAGTCAAATACAGGAAGGGGAGGTCATGAGCAGGAAGGCTTGTTAGGAAGGCCGTCGGCGTAAACAAATGTTCGTGACATCTCTCTTAAGAAGTTGCTGGTGGCTGGCTCCTGAAAGCCATCACTCTTAGCCCCCAACCTGTCTGAAAGCATTGTCTCACTGTACACAGACAAGTCTGTCCATTCACCCTGGGCCGCAACTGGTTCTTAAGATTTCAGGTTCCTCTCCAAGACATCTGAGTTCCATCTCTTGGCTTATGTCTGTAGGTGTAACAGCCCCATCTGGTTCCCCACTGTCCTGGGAAGGAACTCTCTGTTCATCTGTGTTTTCTTGTCTCTTGGACCTGGTTCCCTATGCTTCTTTCTTAATTAGAAAAGGGGGTTGCCTGGAGGTCTGATGGTGCTAAGTGTCATGGTGGTGGTAGAGGGTGTCAGCTGGGCAGAAGTATCAGGGTGCTGGAGAGTCAAATGGCAGTTCCTACTTTCCACTTCCTGACTTTCAACCAGTTATATTGATCTTGACTGATGGCCTTCTTCATGTCCTGGTACACACATATTGAGTGTTGTGCCTTGGGCTGGCTAACCATGTGCCTGCCTTCCTGCCAGGGAAGGACAAAGAAAACGTGAGGCCAAAGCTCTCTTTTGGAAGGGTGAGATCCCAGAGCTGTCCGGCTGTCCGGTGGACTCTGCGCTGGACCACCCTTTCTTGATGCCTCTCTTTTCTTCCCTAATTCCCTCCTCTCCCCCTTTACTACATCTCCTTGGCCAATGGTTTTTGGCACCTGGAGATAAACAAAGACAGAAAGATAGCGTCCTGGTCCTTTACAATCTGATGCTATGTGGGGATGCTGGCATTTCCCCTGACAGCCTGCTCTCTGCTGGTGCCTCGCATGGTCATATACTGACTCCATAACTTGGATATTATGAACCACTCATGGTCCATACTTTCTTTCCCTTTCACTTTATGGTTCTTTTTGTTTGTTTGTTTTTCACTCTTCTCTCATATATTACACCCTGACCTCAGTTTCCCCTCCCTCCCCTCCTCTCAGATCCTCCATACCACCTCTCCTCTCCCTGGTCTACTCCTCCTTTCTGTTCAAAAAAGTGCAGGCCTCCCAGGATATGAACCAAATATGGTTCTTTTAAAGGTGAATGTGAATATCTTACTCCTCGTTACCTCCCTAGACTTCCTTCTGCCTGCAGGATAAGGATCAAAGTCTCTCAAAACTCCCAGGGCCTGTGACCTGCTCATCTCTTGCCAATCCCACCTCTCACTCTGTTGCGTTAACTCTTTATAGTGTGCCAGAGAAGCAAGGCCTCCAGTGAGAGGGCGCTTCACGAAATGAGGGGAACCTCTAATAAGAGTAGCTCGTGCCCAAAGAGGAGCTGGTCCTGCATGGGAATTATTTGAGACTTATCTAGGTCCTGAGTTACAGTACTTCACATACGATGTCACCTGAGTATCTCTTTACAGTCCCAGCCCTGAGTTGCATTCTGAGCAATTAAACATTTTAGGGAGGCTGTAAGCTTAGCCATTTTCGATTGATGAGATGCCGTCAGTGTTCTCAATAAAGCAGGCTGAAAGGGGAAGCTTTATACCGTAAAGGTACTGTCGTAAATGCTAGCTACTTAGCACCCTGGCTCTGCTGGCAGCCATTATCCAAGGATGTTCTGGTGGTCTGACACAGTCAGTGCTAACCCTGCCCCCCTTCGGGTGCCTGATGGAGACATGTTCTTGATAGCAGAAAGGGCCTAACGGCCAGCCATGGGCCTGGGTTATCTTCTACAATGGGGCCCAATGGACGATAATCCTAATGAACACACCCATTGCTTCTGCAATTCAGTTTTCAGTCTTTAAGACTCAGCTCCAGTGCTGCCCCCTCCAGGAAGCCAACCGGGGTCCCCTCAGTCTGGGTAATATTTTCTAATGGTCTCTGCACCTCTTTTTGCACACGGCCCACTTTAATGTTTGCAACTGATCGCTGGGTCATGTTTTCTCTTATACCTAGCAAAAGGCTCAGGTTATCCCCCTCAATTATATTTGTTGAGTGACTAATCCACTGAATGAATGAGTGAGTGAGTGAGTCGGTGAGTGAATGAATGAATGAATGAATGAAGAGCGAGTCAGTGAGTGAATGAATGAATGAATGAAGAGCGAGTCAGTGAGTGAATGAATGAATGAATGAATGAGTGAGTCAGTGAGTGGATGAATGAACGAATGCCAGTCTGTACTCCTCATATGGATCACATGTTTAATTCTTAGTCTACTCAGACTAATCGAAGCCAGAAATGGAGGGCTCCCACTGGTGTCCTGTAGGGCGGCGTCTGTCCTCTCTCCTCCTGAGGCTGACCCACACTTCAGGGTCAGGGGGAGACTTCTGCCTGTACAAAAGACTGAGGGGGGTGAGACAGTCAGGGGATTTGCATCTATCCAGGAAAGAATTGGGGAACCAGAAAAATATGTCATGAAGTCATTTCGAGTAGAGCAACTCTCCGTGGAAGAGTGTGGGCTGCCTTAGTCCCGTCTCAAGCCATTTCATCTCGACTTGCTCCCCCCACCTCTGAGTCATGCTGACAACTTCCCTCCTGGTCTCTGACCTCCTGACCACCTTTCTTCTCATTTGCTCCTCCGGTGACTTGGCAGACGTTTCCAAGTTGCTAACTGCTCAAAGCCTGCCCCTGTTCTCCAGTCATGAGCTGTACCTGGACAGCCTTTCTTCTGCTGAAGGGTGAGCCTGGGCCCCGGGAGAAGAGGGACTGGGTACTTGTCCTTAGTGAGCTGCAGGCTGTGGTTGAGGGATCAGGATCTTGGTAAGGAGAGTGACTTGATGTCGGGGGGAAGCTGAGACATGGGCTTTGGATCTGGAGTTTGGGGAATGAGAGAAAAACAAAGAGGTCATTTGGGGGAGAACCCAAAAGATCCTGAGAGCGAGGCGAGATGGCCTTGACAACCACAGATCTCCGAAGTAGGCGGAGCCCATACATTGCATGGTTTTTTATAAATCCTCCGTGGTTTCCAAGTTTCCCTGGATTCTCCTTCATCAAAGCCCCACAGAGAGACATGGGAAAAGCATGTTTTCAAGCGGCGATGCTCACTCTGTGGAAACAGAACTGAAATTTCACAGTGGAAAGTGACTCATGAACTAGGGGAAGGAGAGGCGAGAGATGAATCCGGAGTCCAGGGCCTCTGGGGATATTGAGTGTGGAAGAGAGACAAGGGAGTCAGGAGCCTGGGAGATGCGGCTGAGGGGGGTGGGTAGGAAGGTGGTCAAGAGGGAGGGGACCTTCTCTAAAGCTTCTCGTGCTTCCCCAGTGTTTGTTTCTTGTCTCGGCTTCAACTTGGATGCGGAGAAGCCGACACGTTTCCACATGGATGGCGCTGAGTTCGGACACAGTGTGGTCCAGTATGGTGGCTCCTGGTGAGGACTGGCGGTAGCTGTGTAGAGTCCTGTCCCTCCCCAGCCTCACACCCCAGTGGCATCACCTGCATACTTTTTCTTTATGGAATGTGGCACTTTTATTTGTGCTATGAATGTTTTACTCAAAACAGGCCTTTAGAATAATTTCAGATAACGTTTACTGAGCGCTTACTGAATACCTATCCAGAATTTAAATTGAACCTCCATTTTCCAGAGGTGGAGTCAGCTCCCTGCCGTGGCTCCCAACAGCAGCACTCTCTGTCTCCTCACAGGGTGGTGGTTGGCGCGCCAAAGGAAATAAAAGCCACCAACCAAATAGGTGGCCTCTACAAATGTGGCTATCAGACAGGCATGTGTGAGTCCATCTCCCTCCAGGGTAAGTCACAGCCCTGCCTCAGGCCTAATGCTGAGCTCCTAGGTGTGTGTGGCCTGTGTAGAGTCCAGGAGTCCCACTGTGGCTGCAGCTCTGTCTATAAACCCAGCCTCAGACACGCTCCTGAGCCTAACCATTGGAGCTCCATGATGCTGCAGCTCCCTTACAGTCTCTGGACGTCTGCTTTACCCATGGGGTCTCCCTGTTAGCTGGGGGAGGGGGTGTTGATGAGACTCACTCATCTCTTATATAACGTCTTCTGTCCTCAAGGGTGACTATGCACATTTCTATCTCCACAGTGCCCCCAGAGGCTGTGAACATGTCCCTGGGTCTGTCCCTCACTGCCACCAACCCTTCCTGGCTGTTGGTGAGTGCCCTCGGTCTTACAGGAAGGTCTTGAGGGAAGGAATAGGCACCCGGGGCTGCTGGGCCTGGGGTATTATGAAGGCTAGAGGTGCAGGGGTTGGAGAGTAGACCAACAGAACAAGCTCCATTCATCACTCCCCTCTGTCCCAAGGCTTGTGGTCCTACTGTGCATCACATATGCAGAGAGAATACATACTTGACAGGGCTCTGCTTTCTACTGGACTCATCATTCAGGCAGAACCAGAACTTCCCAGCTGCACAGCAGGGTAAGCCAGCCACCAGCTCCTGTGGGGTGGTCCGCACATTGGCGTCTCGGCTTCAGTGGGGTACATTCCTCTCCAGAAGGGAGGCAGGAAGAAAGAGTCTGGGAAATACACTGCCAGATGGCACAGCGGGAGAGACACTGCTGGTCCTCAGACCTAGCCTGTCGTTGTCTTGCACCTGTCAAATGTGACTAGTAAACGGGTGGAACTTTGCAAGCACCGCAAGGTGACCCATTTGGTACACGGCGGTGCTGGTGATATAAGCTGCTATTACTCTTAGAATGAAAGTGTAGAGGGTTGATTTTCCAGTGGCTGGTTAGTGCAACCGTCTGGGACTTGCTGATAAAGGTGCAGTCTGAGTTGGATGCATATATGTTCTCCACCCGTGTGCGTGTGCGTGTGCGTGTGCGTGCGTGTGTGTACTAGGTCAAGACATGGGTCCCGGCTTTTCTGGTCCTGGTGGAGGACGAGGTGAAGGAGTGTGGGCTTTTCCAACAGCAGACAGAGGCTGTTTTCTGGTTCATGCTTACTCTGAGGCCCTTAGGGAAATGGATGGGCATCTCTTACACGAATCCCCTGGATTTAGACTCCACCAACAGACACGTCAGAATGCTTGCCCCTGTCTTTTGAGAGAGACACAGAAAGGAAAGGCTGGGAGGAGTGATAGGCACGTCTACAGAGGCTGTGGACTTGGTTCGTGGGCCTTATCTTCTTGGGTGCTTCCACCATCACGTGGGGGGGGGAACAAAGAACGCTGTGGTTAACAGCACCCGTACTCCAGAGGGTAGAGTCCATTTTCTTGTGCTAGAAAACTTTCATCTGAATAAAGATTCTAATATTGCCCTGAAGAGGAATATTAACTGAAACTGAGAGCAAGACAGAGGTAGTGTATGGCTACCAGGGAGGACATTGAAAATACCTAACAAAAATAGAGTGTAGCACTAGCCAATAAGGACACGGGCTGGCCACAGACCATGGTCCTTTCCCAGATGGTTGTCATGGGGAGAGACTGTTGCTGGCTTCTGGGGAGGAACTGAATAGTCGACGTGGAGGAAGAAGGCTCTTGGTTTCTTTTTTTTTCTTTTTTTCTTTTTTTGGTTCTTTTTTTCAGAGCTGGGGACTGAACCCAGGGCCTTGCGCTTCCTAGGCAAGCGCTCTACCACTGAGCTAAATCCCCAACCCCGGCTCTTGGTTTCTTGCTACTGGGACTCCTGCAAAAATGCTTGCATTTTTGTATCTCTTGGGCTGGCTTGGGGTAGACTGTTCACGGTTGTAACCTCTTTGTGAGACTCAAAGGCCTTGTCCATATTAGAGGACGAGGGAAGAGAGAATCTGGACTTACAAGTGGGACTGGGCTGTGACTGTCAGACTGAGGTGGGTGGAGGGTTTTGGGAAAGTGAGTTTTGAGGCCAGGAGATCTTGTGAGTGTCTCTTGGAGGGTCAGAGCAACGTCCTTTCCTAGAGTGTCCAAGGCAAGACCAGGACATTGTGTTCTTGATTGATGGCTCGGGTAGCATCACTTACACAGATTTTGGAAAAATGCTGGCCTTTGTTAAAGCTGTGATGAGCCAACTTCAGCAATCTAGCACACGGGTGAGTCCCCGAGGAAATGCAAGGCCCAGGGACTTCTGGGAGGCTTGCTGGGCTTGCTGGGGAGGCTTGCTGGGCTTGCTGGGGAGGCTTGCTGGGCTTGCTGGGGAGGCTTGCTGGGCTTGCTGGGGAGGCTTGCTGGGCTTACTGGGAAGGCTCGCTATGACTGCTGGGAAGGCTCGCTGGGTATGTTTGAGGAGTCCTGGGGAATCTTAGCCTTCACTCCTACGCGCTTTTCTTAGTTCTCCCTGATGCAGTTCTCCCATACCTTCTGGATACATTTTACTTTCAACGACTTTATCTCCACGTCAAGCCCTTTAAGTCTGTTGGATTCTGTTAATCAGCTGAGAGGGTCCACAAGAACAGCCTCGGCTATCAAGCATGTCATGTGAGTCCAGACTTCCCCAACATCTTTTCCCAGAGCATCCAGGGTGCCCTTTGGGCCTCATTTGCCTTTCCAAGAGAGAAATGGGAAGAACCTGAACTGTAGCCTGTTGACTCCCTTGCCAATTGGGGGTTTCTGAGTGGGAGTGGGGCCTCATACAGGAAAGGCTATGTCCCCATTTTCACAGTCAGTCGAAGTCAGTGTCATTTTATCCACAGACCTCCACACTCTCCTCTTTCTTGATAGAACAGAGCTGTTCACCACTCAAAAAGGAGCTCGGAAAGATGCCACGAAGATCCTCATTGTCATCACTGATGGGAGGAAAGAAGGGGACAGGTTGGATTATGGTGATGTCATCCCCATGGCGGAGGCTGCAGGCATCATCCGTTATGCAATTGGGGTAGGACACAAAGAAGGTTGCCCACCACTTCCTCCTGTAACTTCCTCTTGAAGCAGCTTCCTCTAAGGGTAAAAAATGATTTTCTCATCTCCTGCTGCCTCAGATAAATGGAGTCAGGGGAAGGCTCCTTCAGCCTGGGGACCTGTGACCCCATTGCTGCAACTCTCCAGTGCCATTTGAGCCTTATTTAGAAAGAATCTCCAAGGCTGTCTGAAGAGTTTTTGGCGTGTGATAGCGCATGTAACGCCTTAGCCACGCTTGTCTCAATCGTGGTGAAAGCATCTAACAGAAACACTTAAGGGAGAGACGTCTTTTATTTGTCATCCCTTGAGGGTTTCCTGAAGGTATGCAGCAAGATGTGATCGCATACCCCTCCATTTCCTATTTCTCTCCCCTGACTACCCCCAGCGTCCTCCAATCCCCGCTTTCCTAATTTTGTGCGTTTTTAAAAGCAACCAAGTCCAATTAGTGCTGCTAAATGCTCATGGCTGTGGAAGCCAGGGCACTGGGAACCCCTGCTCTCAAGGGAGGATGACTCAGCCCTGCCAGCCATGAAGTAGAAATAGCTCCGTGGGATGGAGCTCAGATATCACCTCTCCCATATGTGTGGGACTTTGGGCTAGCCTGATCTTACGTGGATCTTGTGATGGTAACCACAGCTAGTATAAAGTTCATGAACGAAACAAGAAGACAGTACTTCACAGGGCTCCTCCTTACTCTCCAGCCCTTACACTCTTCCTCTTTCGGGGTGGAATCACTTATTTTTGACTCATAGTCTTGGAGGCTCTGAGTCCATGATGGAGGAGAAGGAAGAGGAGGAGTTCATGGTGGTGGGAGTGTGATGTCATGGCAATTCACATGTGGAGAAACAGAAAGGAGGAAGAGAGAGAGAGAGAGAGAGAGAGAGAGAGAGAGAGAGAGAGAGAGAGAGAGAGAGAAGAGAGAGAATGGTTGTAGGATAGCATTCAAAAAGTTCATCCCCTACTTTCGCCAGCCAAGCTCCACCACACAAGTTGCTCAAAACATGGACTCACAGGGGACTTCTCAACTTTAAGCAGTGCAGGGCACGTAGACCTAGGAGAATTTCCATTCTCACTGGGTTGGTCTTTGCTGGGGACAGGTAGGACAGGCCTTTTACCAAGCACAGTCCAGGCAAGAATTAAAGGACATTGCGTCGTCGCCTTCCCATGAATACGTGTTCAGCGTGGAGAACTTTGATGCTTTGAAGGACATTCAGAATCAGCTGAAGGAGAAGATCTTTGCCATCGAAGGTAAGTTAGCAATGAAGCTACCTGCTTCCCTCAGGAATCCTCAGGAATCCTCAGGAATCCTCTGGAATCCTCATGCATAGGGTTTCCCTTTTTCGAACCCTCACGAGCTGGGCACCATTCCTTGTTGTTGGTCTCTGATCTTATTCTCCTGAGAAGTCTCCTTGAACCTGGGAAATATCTTTCTTCCTAAAAGCCAACCATCCTGCCTTCCCCAGGTACAGAGACGCCAAGCAGCAGTTCTTTTGAATTGGAGATGTCCCAGGAGGGATTCAGTGCTGTGTTCACACCTGTGAGTTGATCCCCATCGAGACTGCTGATGAAGGCTGTGGACAGGAGGGCACTGGAGGGTGCTAGCTGGCTAGGTGTATGGAGCCAGGGGAGGTCTTCCTTAGAACTAGGCTGGCCCTGCTCAGCCCTGGCATCCTTTCCTCCCAGGATGGACCCGTTCTGGGGGCCGTGGGAAGCTTCAGCTGGTCTGGAGGTGCCTTCTTATATCCCCCAAATACGAGACCCACCTTTATCAACATGTCTCAGGAGAATGTGGACATGAGAGACTCCTACCTGGGTAAGAGGCGGCTGTGGGAGGGGAAGGGCGGATTGAACTGCCTGAAGGCAGGAGAAGCCTTGGTGCTGAGGTCTGGGCTCCTCAGGTTACTCCACCGAAGTGGCCTTTTGGAAGGGGGTTCACAGCCTGATCCTGGGGGCCCCGCGTCACCAGCACACGGGGAAGGTTGTCATCTTTACCCAGGAAGCCAGGCATTGGAGGCCCAAGTCTGAAGTCAGAGGGACACAGGTTGGTGTGGAAGGAGCCAGAACGTGAGAGTGGGCAGCGTGGCCAGGGTGGGGGAGGGGATGACAGGGCTTTGGTGCCTATGATGAGGTTGTGGTGCTGGGAGAGAGGCGGGACCTGGCCGAGAGGGGGCATCTTTAGATGACTTCAGGCTCGGCCCCCAGATCGGCTCCTACTTGGGGCCTCTCTCTGTTCTGTGGGCGTGGATAGAGATGGCAGCACTGACCTGGTCCTGATCGGAGCCCCCCATTACTATGAGCAGACCCGAGGGGGGCAGGTCTCAGTGTGCCCCATGCCTGGTGTGGTAAGTGGCCAAGGGTCCTGGCTGATGGGTGTGGGTGTGGGTGTGGTCTGCCCAGGTTGGGCCTGACACTGCCTTTGCTCTGCAGGGGAGCAGGTGGCAGTGTGAGGCCACCCTCCACGGGGAGCAGGGCCATCCTTGGGGCCGCTTTGGGGCAGCTCTGACAGTGCTGGGGGACGTGAATGGGGACGATCTGGCAGATGTGGCTATTGGTGCTCCTGGAGAGGAGGAGAGCAGAGGTGCTGTCTACATATTTCATGGAGCCTCGAGACTGGAGATCTCGCCCTCGCCCAGTCAGGTGAGGCCCAGTCACTATCTCCCAGGTCTACAGTAGCTTCCTCTTTGTTTCTCATTTCTTTCACAACAATTGTCTTGCATGACTTCATTTATTTCTTGGCTAAGCCCTTGAGCCTTTCGCAGCAGGTAAAACCCACACAGTTGAGACATGAGACGACTAACTTCTGCAACGCCTTGCTTTGACTTGAGACTCAATACTTGAGTAGTTTCCAAACTGCACCCGTCATAGCCCATGCTAGGGACACGAGTCAGTAGGACACCTCTCTCACAGGGGTGGCTTGTACGAGGTTCAGTACAAACTAGGGGGATTCTTGTCCCTGGGCTCAGCATTCTGCATCTCAGTGGCTCCTCCCTGATCACCAGCTCTCGGTCTCCCTTCATCTCCTTAAATACTCTTTAATTTCATTCCATGCTGGTAATCCATGGTCCTTCCAGCTACCTGGGCGGGAGCCCTCCGACACAGTGGTACAGGTTCCCTTAGAAAGGATACCTGCTTGCCTTGGCAAACATCAAAGCAGTCAGACAGGCGGGCGTCCCAGCCGACATTTCTCCAAAGACAACCTTTAACTAAGGCCAGCAGACACACTGGGTGCTGAATGCTCAGGACCACTACCTGTGAGGTGCCCACACACCACCGAGGTGACTGTAACCTCACACCCATCAGCACAGCTGGAATCGGGAGGGCCGAGAATCACCAGGGCCAGCTGCACACTCGGGCCCTGTGAGTGAGAGTGTGAAATGAGGCGGCCGTTTTGAAACAACGTGTTAATGTCTTGGAAGCGTACTTGTTTATAGAGTTGTCAACGGACCAGACAGTTTCTTGCATGAGGGAACTGAAAACATGTCCTCGTACAGACTGCATAGAATGCCTTTTCAAGCATCATTCACGATTAACAGACAAAATGTAGAAGCAACCTATATGTCCATCTGCCTATTAGCAGATAAACTAAACATTTATCCGTGAAATGGCGTGTTACTCCACCATGAGCAGGCTCTGCGCATGAGCCCCGGAATCCTACACTAAGTAAGAGAACCCAGCTAGAAGAGATCCGATACTGTATGGTCACATTGATATGAAATGTCTCCCGTAGATAAATCTATAGAGACAGCAGGTAATTGACTGGTTACCACAAGCGTGGGCATAAGGGGAAATGATAGCATGGGGTGACTTCTAACAGGTGCCAGATCTCTTTTTGAGGTGATAAAGTGTTCTAAAATTGATCGTGGGCACGGTTTTACAACTCTGAACACAGAGCTGTGAGGTGAAGTGGTCAATGTGTGAATATTTATAATGGTTGTTTCTTCCATCAGAAAAGCACAGGGAAGAGCCCTGTTATTCTGCCAACACTGTTATTCTGTGTAACATGGGCCAGGTCACTCTTGCTAATTGAGATTGAATTTAGGAGTGCTAAGAGATTAGTAAAACCTTTGTGTGTTATAAAATGAATTATTTTTAATATAAATGTAAGGAGCTGTATTCTTTTACCTTAGGCTAGCCCCAGTAACTACATAGAGAAACCAAGATTTATTCCGAGCAGCACCTCTAAGCTGAGCAGTTAGATCATCTACCTCTAAGTGATCTGATTACCTCCCAGCCATTACCCCAGTGTACTTGCTTCTCATTTTTGGCCTGGCTCTTTGGGCTGCTGGTGTGTTTCTGTGATCTCTCTCTGGACTCCTTCCTCATGGCTCCAATTCCTCCATCCTCCTGGCCGATCTGAATCTCCCTCTCTCCCTTCCTCCTTCCTCTGGCTGGCAGACATGCTGCCCTGTTCTCTCCTCTTTCCAGCCATTGGGCGGTCAGCATTTATTGACAAGGCCGAGAATAAATGGTAAGGATTGTTTACACAAACCCAAGAAGGAGATTCTTGGTATAAGCATTACAGCGCCATGTCCGAATTGAAGCAAGATATGCGGGCAGAGAAGTAAGCGTTTGACTAACACAAGGGTCAGCTTTACACAGTGCACATAAACATTATGCCTACAGTGTGCTTCTGCCTCTCCTGCCTCCCGTCTCTCTCCCTCTTTCCTAGCTGCTGTTCTGTGAACAGCTCTACCCTTCCATACCTTCTCAGTCATAGTGACCTAAGACCGTGAGCCAATTAAATCCTTCCTCCTTTTTAGTTTCTTAGTCAGGAATTATTAGTCACAATGGCAAGAAAAGGGGCCAGTTCGCACCTCTCTGTGTTTGTCTGTAAACTGGTGATCATGGTAGAGCGAACAAGGCACACCTACCTGCTGGTGTGAGCACCGAGCGTGTGTGTTCCTACACGGCTCTCAGGCGAGTGCCCAGTCCGTTATTATGTTGATATGGTGAGCTGCGCTTGTTATAACTGTTACGATAGTTTAACAACGAAATGAGATCTAAAGAAGGTATGCGCCTCAGGGAGAAAAACTGAAGGTGCATCCAGTTCACACCGCTTTGTGGGTAAGAACCTGGAGGCTGCAGCTGATGCGAGGCCGTGGAGGGATGCTGCTCACTGGCTTGCTCTCCATGGCTTGCTCAGCCTGCTTCCTTATAGAACCCAGGACCACAGGCCAGGGGTGGCACTGCCTGCATTGTGGTGCCTCGCCCCAATGTATCATCAAATGCCCCACAGACTTGCCTACAGGCCAGTTATACAGAGGCCTTTTCTCTAAATTTCCTTCTTCCCACATGAGTCTAGCTTGTGTCAAGTTGGCAGAGACTTGTCAGCAGAGAGGGCAAGGCCATTAATAGCACAGTTCCACTAGGCTGCTTGGGAAGGTGTGGCGAAGCCTGCGATTCTCAATTAGGAAACAAGCCATAGCTATATCGTAGCACTCTTTCCCTCAGACCGACTCTTTCTCTCTTCTGGGCAGAGGATTTCAGCATCCCGGATCTTCTCCACGCTCCAGTATTTTGGACAGTCACTGAGTGGAGGTCAGGACCTCACCAGGGATGGACTGGTGGACCTGGCCGTGGGGTCCAAGGGACATGTGCTGCTGCTAAGGTGAGCACACTTTCCTCAGACAATCCCCATCCATGCTAGGTTCAGTCTAGGGCCTTTCTTCCTACCTGGAGGCTGTGGTCCCAGCAGCCAAGAGCCTCTCCTCAGCCCAGTGTTCTGCCAACAGGACCAGACCGATCCTTAGGATGTCGTCAACCATTCACTTCACACCTACAGAGATTTCCAGGTCTGTGTTTGAGTGTCAGGAACAGGTGACCCGTGAGCAGAGACTGGGTAATGCCACTGTCTGCCTTCGTATTTATGAAAGCTCCAAGACCCAGCGACGTGAGTTTCTTCCTTTTGATCCTGACCTTGGGAAGCCTCCAGCCCAGGATTTCTGTCTGATGACATAATTTTTGGCCCTCTTAATCTTCCTTGTGTTCCACTCTCCCTTACAGGTGACCTCCAAAGTATTGTCACCTTCGACCTGGCCCTAGATCCTGGCCGCCTGAGTCCCCGGGCCATCTTCGAGGAGACAAAGACACAGGCGCTGACTAAAGTTAGAACCCTCGGTCTGAGCAGTCACTGTGAACCTGTGAAGCTGCTTCTCCCGGTGAGAGGATCTACATAGGTTGTGGGGAGAGGCTGTTTGGGAGCTGGGAGCAAGAGCAAAGTAGGAACCCAGCTTGTTCTGAGCCCCAGATCGGGCCTGCAGGGTCTTTAACACCTGTTAGCTAAACAAGCAAATGAATGACTCCAGCTGGGTGCAGCCGCCAGGGGTCACCCAGATGGGGTTGAGAACAGGGTTGCTGTGTGGCCTCAGGCTGACTCAGGCAGGCATTTATTGATCATATACTCATGACTGTCTACTGAGACACGCCAGCAGCCGGGGACAAAACAGTTATTTCCCACAGAGAGTTCCCCAGGGATGACGGGGGACCCAAAACGAATTTCTAGATAGTGAATGCCAGGTAGGGATAAATCTTACAAGGACAGAAAACCAGAGAAGAGAATAGAAAGCTTTCATGAGGGGCCATTGAATAAAGTGAGAGAGCTGTATGGGGGAGGGGAGGGTGGACCTGAGACTTTCTGCTCTGGTGAAAGCTACAGGCACTTCCTGACCACAGATAGGATTGCTCTAACCCCCCTGACATATGCAGAGATAGGATACTGCCAGGAACTGTGCAAGGAGCTTCCTCGGAAACCACCCTTCAAATGCCTGTCCTTTAGGCCTGTGTGGAGGACTCAGTGACTCCTATCACTTTGCGTCTCAACTTCTCTCTTGTCGGAGTGCCCATCCGTTCCTTACAAAACCTCCAACCCATGCTGGCTGTAGATGAGCAAACATACTTCACGGCCTCTGTGAGTCTGTTATTCATGATGTCGGGGCTCGACGGGGACCCTAAGGCGGGTTTCCTTTTGGGGTATGATGCTTATTAGAAGAGTGATTAACAGTATGAACAGATATCAGCAGGATGGGGGCTCTGAGGGGAGCTCAGGCCTACGCGGTAGAGGGCGGACCCGGTCTTATTGGTCTCCGAGGACGAGAAGGTTTCACGCCATGTGGTTGATGAGTGAGTAGCTCACATCTGGCCTGAACCTGAAGAGGACATCCTCAGATCCTGCATTATGGGAAAAGAATGTGCAACCCCAAGGGTGTGGGGGTGGTGAGGAGGTGAGACATCTAATTGAGGCTGTGCTGGGGTTCGGCAACTGAGCCTGTGAACTTCCTTAGGGGAAATAAGAACAGGGCTAGCCATTTTGCTGAAGCCCGAGAGACTGGGATCCGCTAGGGAGCGAGAGTCAGAGAGGCTCTGCTAGGAGCGTGCTACTTCCTAAGCACTCCGGGAAGAGGCTGCCCCATGTGGGCGTGGCTTGAGCAACCCGTGGGCGTGGCTTGAGCTGCCTATGGAAGCCAGACCCAATTCCCATGTCATCCTTTTCTCAGCTTCCCTTTGAGAAGAATTGCGGAGCTGACCACATCTGTCAGGATGACCTTGGCATCATATTTGGCTTCCCAGAGTAAGTTCTCACTCCCTAGATCTTCCCCAGAGGTCAGGATCTGGGGCTCTCATCTGGGGCTCAGAACCCAGGCATCTAATTAGATGTCTATCTTTCACCCTGCTGCCACGCATTTCATCCCCAGACTGTTTCTAGCCTCAGTCACACGATCATCTCTTCCTTCCCAGCTTGAAGACCCTGGTGGTGGGAAGTAACCTGGAGCTGAGTGTAGCTGTGACAGTGACTAACGATGGGGAAGATTCCTATGGAACCACGATCACTCTGTTCTACCCAGTGGGTCTGTCCTTCAGACGAGTCGCAGAAGCCCAAGTGTTCCTTCGGACGGAAGATGTGAGTGGGTTGTCCTAGGTTGGAAGCTTAGGCTGGGTGGCCATTACTTAACGGTCTCTGGTGGGTCAACGGATCTTAGCCAGCCTTGTTTGGATGGTGGGGTTGTATTGTCTGGGTCTTGGTGTCTTCTAGCACCATATTTTGAAGACACTGAATATAAGAAGTGAGTTCCAGGGTCAGCAAGGTAAGGACAAATGGCTGCCAAGCCTAATGACCCAGAAACCACATGGTGAGAGAAGAAACTTGACACATGCAAGATATCCCTAATCCTCCTCCATGTGCCAGAACCCAGGGGTACCATCCCCCCCTGTCTTTGGCCTCCTTGTCCTGTGTTCATGTAATAGTTGTTCTTTTCCTGAGACAGAGACTTGCTGGCCTAAAACTCACTATGGGGCCCAGATTGGTCTTGAGTTCACAATCCTCTGACTCACCCTCCAAAATGCTAAGAATGTAGGCATATATCGCCAAACTAGGAAAATGCTTAAAAATATTGTAAAATAAAAAAAGTTAACTTGCCGGATACTCTGGCTTGGGGCCTGTCAAAATTTTCTCAGTGAAGGCAGAGGGGAAACATTTCCGAGGCTTGGACCATGTTGCTTCTTCCCCGGACTCTCAGTTTTACCTTGATGGTGGCAACCACTGATGGGGTTCTAGAAGACAAAACTGGGACCATAAAACGTTTTAAAGAAACAGATTTTTTTTTCAAAAATGTTATTGTTAAAACAATTTTAGACTTTTACTGAAGTGGTCAACCTTAAACAAAACTCCCTAAGAGCACCATCAAAAGAGCCAACCAACGCTGTAACTCTTGCTTCGTCTGTTTCTCTGTCTCTGAGCCAATGTCTCGTTTAGCCCAGGCTGCCTTCAAATCCAAGTAGCCGAGGCCTGCCCTAAACTCCTGAACCTCCTGCTTTAACTTGCCCAGTGCTGGGATCACAGGTGTGCCTCACCACACCTGGGCTGCTTTTATTTGCAGAAATATTTTCAAACAAGTACTAGACAATGGACCGTTGCTGTCTCTTCATTTCACTCTGGAGTTCTGAACAGCAGTAACATCTAATGTGACCCCAAAGTCGTTACATCACCCAATAAAGTGAACCATTCTTGACGTTTAGAAGCATAGTCACACTTCTCCAATCCTCCCCCAAATTTCTTTTTACACTTGGTTTATTTGGATGGGCGTTTGGACTGGGCTCATAGATTTGCTTTGCAGGTCCGCCATATTTCTTGATCTGGCATCCCGAAGTGGGAGCACATTTTAATTACCTGGGAAAAACACACCAGGAAAAGCAATAACCCACTGCAGCCTGTGGATCTTTGTCAGATAAAGCGGTTAGGAGACAGCTCAGGAAGAGAGAGTATGACCGCCATGTTTGTTAGGCAGCCTTTGTTGATCCTGTTGTATGTGATTTGATAGGTCTTGTGGTTATATTAAAAATAACCTTGTTGGTGCCGAGTAGACATTGAGATGTATTGGGATTAAAACAATATGATGTATAGGAAGTGCCTTAAATTATTAAGAAAAGAAAAGAAGAGAGTAATCTGTAGGAACAATAGGAAAATGTTGGTAACGTCTGCTGAGTGACAGAGACAGCGGTTCATAGCCTACTCTCTGTCTACTGAGCGTGCTTGAAACTATCCACAGTAAAAGGCCTTCAAAGGTAACAGGAAACTGGCCTACAATCCCAACACTTAGAGCCTGAAGCAGGAGTCTGACCACCATGAGTCTGAGACTAGGTTGGGCTGTCTAGCGAGTTCTACAACAGCCTAGGCTACAAAACATAAGAGGAAGAATAATAAAAACCCAACAAGAAATGAAGGGTGAGGGTTTCTAGTGACTAGACCTTCTACACTGTAGTCTACATTGATCCTCAAGCAGATCCCATTCTCTCTAGAACACTAACAAGCATTTATCTCCTGTATGCTTTTGGTCTTGCTTTTAACTAGACCCAGCAGTGGCAGCAGTACGGCCGGCATTCCCTGCACCTCATGTGTGACAGCACCCCAGACAGGAGTCAGGGCATCTGGAGCACCAGCTGCAGCAGCCGACATGTCATTTTCCGGGGAGGCTCACAGGTGAGCCTGGCTTCTGCACACCCTGTCCCCTGTCTCCATCCTCCTCACCCCTCTGTGACCTCTCCACTTTCTTCCTCAGATGACTTTCTTGGTAACTTTTGATGTCTCCCCCAAAGCTGAGCTGGGAGACAGGCTGCTGCTAAGAGCCAGAGTGAGCAGGTAAGATGGCCAGGCCCCCCTCAGGGGTGGGGGTGTCCTCATTCCAATCCTCACGTTACGTGCTCCACCTCTGTTCCCAGTGAGAACGGCGTACCTGAGACCAGCAAAACCACCTTCCAGTTGGAGCTCCCAGTAAAGTATGCTGTGTACACTGTCATCAGCAGGTACATTCCCTGGACCTCAGAGTAGTTCTTCTTCACTTAGAAATAGTGTATGCAAGGGTCACCACTGATCGTCTGGGATAGTTTAGGTTTTGTTGTCCTTCTTTCCAGTGGGAGAGGACACTAATAACCATGCTTGCTCACCAGTGGACATTTGCTATGGGCTGGTTTTGACACTAATTGTGAAATCATTATCACGACAGCGTGCATTTAATACAGGTTGCAGGTCTCAAAAGGCTTTGAAAATCCGCAGGATTTTCCTGGGTTCTCTAAGGTGTATGAAACACACCCTTGCGATTGACGTTCTCAGAGCCTAACTGGAGATCGAGGTTACAAGCACTGTTCTTTGGTTCTGTGACCTCAGTGACATGGCGTGCCAGTCAGATTTCCATCACTACAAGAATTCGGAGCAACCATGAAATGAAAAGGGCATATTTAGGCTCACAAATGGGATTAGCCCATGGCTCATCAGCCCAATGCTTTGGGTCTGTGGTGATGTTGCTCTCATCTTGTGGTAAGAAGGCAAAAGAGAATGCAGAGGAAGGATTTACGGTTTCCAAGTCTCCTTTTGCAGCACTCCCTCACTGATCTAGAAAATTCCCAGTGGGGTCCACTCTTTAAAGGCTCCCCAACCTACTCATTGTGCCACTCAGAGTGCCAAGCCTAAATGTAGGGAGAGGCTTCAAGATGAAACTATAAGCAGTGGGTTCCTAAAACAGGACAAAGGTCCTTTCAAAGGAGGGTCATCGAAACGTTGGTGGGTCTATGGTATTGGACTTGACCAAAAGAGATTTTCAAAAGGGCCGTTGGTGTTTGTGTAAAACTGTTCTTTTTCATAAGAAACAGATATAGCAGAGATTCTCAACCTGTGGGTCATGATGCCCAAGGAGGTTGAATATTGTAACTATATATCAGATGTCTACACTATGATTCATAACAGTAGCAAAATTGTAGTTACAAAGTAGCAACGGAATAATTTTATGGTTGGGGGTCACCACAACATGAAGAACTGTATTACAGGGTTGCAGCACGAGGAAGGTTGAGAACCACTCCTTCCCCCTTTCGTAGAAATTAGGGGTAAAAGATGTACCTGATGAGGAAGGGCATCAGAGAAGCAGTGTAGTGGATAGGGCCTTAGGGGGACCGATGAGGCCGGGAGGAGGTCCTGAGACTAGAGGTAGAGAATATTCAGCAGATGACTTCTCAGTGTTTGCTCCATGCCAGGCACAGTGCAGCTACTTTCTATGAATACATTTAACAGAACAAACATTCGTTGAGCTACTGTGTGTCATTGATCCAGGCTGTTATGGGACCTGCCTGATTCGAGGGTCCCTTCTTGTTTGCATTTCATACTTTCATTGCCCTGCATGCTTGGGGTTCTCCAGGTAGAAAGATGCACGCTCTACGTGTGTATACAAAGGTAATTTTATGGCACTCTGCAGGGAGCCAGAGATAGGACATACCACTTGTAGACCTATGTGGTGCTACAGGTCAGTCATACTTAGAGAGGTCCCCAGGGCAGCTGGGAACATTTGGGAGGAGTCCTTTGAGTAGAGGAGAAATGACGTAAGACTGTTGCTATATGGATGAAGGTCGGGCAAGTGTCAAAGACAAAGCAGATTGGGACCTCTGCTGAGTGCTTCCAGGTCACCATCAGAGAAAGAATTCGAACCCAAGAGATGTAAGGAATTGGGAGCAAAAAGTACACATTTGAGTGGGAGCACAAGCTTCTCACGAAAGAGTGTCACCAGGCATTCTGGAGCGCTTGTCTAATTGGCCAACTGCAGTAGAGAAAAATCCCCCTTGAGGGTTTACTCACCTTCCATCCTTATATGGGTCTGTCTTCAGATGCATGATGGGAACAGCTAATCCTATATGTTAATGACAAGCGATGCCATTTAATGAAGAAAAATTGGTTATGATCCCATTGGTCAGCCATGTTGGTCCTAGTTGGCTGGGGGCGGTCTTGTTTGCTGTTTGAGCAGGCACATGGCCCTGTACTACAGTGGGCTCTGCAGCTATTATCAATTAACCATGCAGGTCTTTCTCCTTTTCCCCCGGGCCCTGCTAGCCTGCCTCAAGAGTAGGAGTTGCGGGTTAGGATTTGGAGTATACAGGCAAAGGCCATGTACATGCAGAATGGAGCAGTGAGGGACAGAGGTAGGATTAGCCGGTAGGTGAGGGACCTTGTGCCCTTGTACTTCCAGGCTTGGCCCAAGTATGTCTCATGAAGTTTTGTTACATTGAGACCTATGGAGGAGTTAACTGGATCCTTAAAAGCTTCAGGGTGATAAAAGGCAAGGAAAGTTGGGGAAAGGGCCTGAGTGTAAGGGCCTAGGAGTCAAGCTTGGATGGAACATGCGGTCGACAAAACTTGCTGTGTCCCACATGTGCGAGAAGGATGGGAGTGATAGCTGAAGTGTAGAAATGGGGCAGGCGGTGGTCCCTGCTATTCCAGTGAGTCAGTGGCTTGGCTCTTAGGTCTTTTCCCTACACCTCAACCCAATCTTTCCCCAACTATATCCTCTGGCAGGCCGGCTCCTGCATGCTTCTTTTCACCCACCCTGAAGCTGCTCCCACCCCCTGCAGCCTCATTCCATGCCATCCCATATCCAAATGATTACTTGGATCATCATGCTAATTCCAGACCCTCCTCACGAGGCCAGGTACAACTTTACGACTCTTCTCTTTCCAGCCACGACCAATTTACCAAGTATCTTAACTTCTCAGCCTCAGAAAAGTCGAGGGTCAGTGTGGTGGAACATAGATTCCAGGTCAGTGTGGGGACTTGGGAGTGAGGGGACTGGGAAGTTGGGACAGAGGAGCCTGGCACAGGCTTTGCCATCAGTGCCTTCTGTACAGGTGAATAATCTGGGGCAGAGAGACTTGCCGGTCAGCATCAACTTTTGGGTGCCCACAGAGCTGAAGGGAGAAACGGTGTGGACAGTGATGGTCTCCCACCCTCAGGTATGGCTCCTTGCCTGACGCCCTTGCCTTATATCACCTGTGTTACTTATTGAGTCCCTGTTGCAGCAGCTAAAGTCTGGTTCTCTATTTGCCTTCTAGAACCCGTCCACCCTATGCTATCAGAATAGACTCAAGCCAACACAATTTGACTTCCTGACTCACATGCAGAAGAGTCCCGTGCTGGTGAGGAAAACTGGGACGTTTAAGCACATTAAGCTATGCATCAGAGGAGCTGAGAGCTCACTTTCTGGATGTCAAATGGCACCTGAGTAACCAGCTCTATTTACGTCTGCTTGTTTCTTTCAAGGGCCACAGCTCAGTGCTGTCTCCTACCCAGACTTACTTTCCTCTGTCTGATACGATTTCTCTGTCCCCAGGACTGCTCCATTGCTGACTGCCTGCACTTCCGCTGTGACATCCCCTCCTTGGGCATCCAGGACGAACTTGACTTCATTGTGAGGGGCAACCTCAGCTTCGGCTGGATCAGTCAGGTGTGTAGCCAATGGCAGAGCTGCTCCCCCGGCCCGTGTGTGCCTGATGGGTCTGGGGCATCCTTGGGTCAGGGCGGTTCTTGAACCCTGAGCCGCCTGCCCCAGATCTAATTCCCAGCTCTGCCCCACCCTCTCTTTGGCAGACATTGCAGAAAAAGGTGTTGCTCGTGAGTGAGGCTGAAATCTCTTTCGACACATCTGTGTACTCCCAGCTGCCAGGACAGGAGGCATTTCTGAGAGCCCAGGTAGTGACTGTGGCAGGCGGGAGCCAGGCTGGTGAGAGGGTCTGATGTTCAGTCTGTAGTGTTAGCTGCGGGATTTGCTAGCCTGGAGGGAGAATGAATGAAGGTCACTCAAAATGCATGGATGCTTCTGTAGCTCAATGCTAAGGGCAAGGCATTGGCAAGGAAGAGGGAATATCAAAAGCTGGGAATCTGGGGAGAGTGTGAGGCAGCATGAGACAAGGGGCTTTCTAATGGGTCCATCTCCACCAGGCAAAGACAACGCTGGAGATGTATGAAGTTCACAACCCTGTCCCTCTCATCGTGGGCAGCTCAGTGGGAGGTCTGCTGCTGCTAGCTCTCATCACAGCCGTACTTTACAAGGTGAGCGAATTGTCCTCCTACCGCAGGATTTGATCCCGTTCCTTCTACAGGAAGAGCAAGAGCTCACGCTTGAGTGTGAGGTACACTGTCACCGGTACATGTCGTGTGAGTAAACCCCCTCCACCCAGTTTTCTCTCGTCTGTGCCTCTTGTCTCTAAGACACCTGCGCATCTCTCTCCTTTTCTTTCCCCCTACTTCTCTGTATGTTCCTTTCCAGAAGAACAGAGCATAAGCTCAGGCAGGGATGAATGTTGACACAAGCCCCAGGGGTGGGCTGGGCCTCGGTCTTTTTCAGTTTGAGGGTGATTCAAGCCACAAGTTTTGCCCATGTCTGAATGATACAATATGTACTAGGTTATTTGAAAGTAGTAGAGTGGGGTTGGGATTTAGCTCAGTGGTAGAGCGCCTGGGTTTGGTCCCCAGCTCCGAAAAAAAAAAAAAAAAGAAAAAAGAAAGTAGTAGAGCTTCAGAAATGCTTACTCTTTCTTTCCTTTAGTTCTCTCTCTCTCTCTCTCTCTCTCTCTCTCTCAGTTTCTTTCTCTCTCTTTATTTGCATGTGTGTGTTGTATGTCCATGAATAATGTGTGTATGCATACATGAGTGTGTGGGCACACATGAGTTTATGGGAACACATGCATATGTACATGTGTACATGTGAAGGCTATCTGAAAGTGTTGGTGTCTGAAAGTGTTGTTTCCATAGCTTTCTACCTTCTATATTAGGGCAGAGCCTCTCACTTGAACTCAGAGATCATTAATCTGACTATTCTAGTTACCCACTTCGCTCCAGGGGTCCCCTCTCTCCACCTCCTGGGTTCTGGGCTTTCATGCTCATCAGCCTTTATGTGGGTTCTGGAGAACTGACCTCCAGGTCTCACCCTTGTCAGCGAGTGCTTTACCTCACTGCGGACCCTAGCTCCTCTCTTTCTTCTTCCTTCCCACAGGCTGGTTTCTTCAAACGTCAGTACAAGGAAATGTTGGCGGAAGCAAATGGCCAGTTTGCCTCCGGAAACGGGAACCCAAACTCCCAGGTTACCCAGCAAGAACTTCCCTCTCCATCTTCTTCGAACCTGCCCTCCTGAGAGGTGTCCCAGGACTTGTACTTTCCCCTAAGTCAGTCCTAACAGCAAAGAAGTGTTGCAGCAGGAATGCTGGGACCAGGCCAACTTTGCTCTCTGTGTCTTATCTGGGAAGGGTCACTGTCTGGTCAAAACTTTACCTGGAAACTCAGAGCACAGAGTCTCTGCTATGGCCAAAGAACTTCTGTAGGAATTTCTACCTAGGGATACATAGGCCGCTCAGTGGCCCCTTGCCTTGCTGGCCACTAATGAGCTTTCTGTGATGGAAGTAGCCATTCATTGTTGTCTATTTCCAGTGCCTCCCGTCTGCTTTCAGGACATTAGAACTGAGTTCTATCTCAAGGAGGCGAGCGTCAGACACCCTGGGATGCCCTGTGCTTCTATGTTATCCTCGTTTCTAGTGAAGTATTAACACCAGGTTGTAGCTTTTCTTGGAAACACCTAATCCCAGCTCCCTCAAACTGAATTAGCAAGGAAACATCTGGGCAATGTAGCTGATGGGAATGGATTTTAGCCACAGTGTTGCTAGCTGGGAAGAACCATCCTATTGTCGTAGGAGGGACATTGCTCTAGAACAGTTCTAGGTCAGAGAAGGCCTATGCCACTTTGCCCCATGACTCTTTTTTGGGAAGACGTAAACAAACATCTGTTTGCCCATGATAGACCAAAGAAACTATTCCACCCAAGTCTTATCTAGAAAGCAAATGAGGGAGCTTGCAGCTCAGTTCCAGCTTGGTTCCCCATGTTTTACAGCCTTCGTGTGGTATCTTCAGCAGTAGAAACTTCCCATTGAGCTCTAACATGCAACTAAGGCAGTGGAAATAGATTTTATGCCTTTGGGGCAGCAGGGAGCTCCTTGACTAGTAACTCATAAGGAAGTAAACCATTTTACGGATCCCTGGAATGTCTTTTCCAATAAATGTAGTGTGTCTTCATTCAAACGCTTTAACTGCTGTTTCACTGTTCCGTCAAATGCTGACCTCAGTCTAGGGGCATCTGAAGATTAGCATTATATAAGGAAGCGGTTTCCCTCCCTGTCCTGAGCCTGTCTTTGCAGTGGATGTGGATAATGTAGACTCATGGCTGTTTTTGATGCTAAGACTGTAGAGTGCTCAGCATTAAACAGGTCACTTACATCACCCTTTCCAAGGCTCAGGGGACATCCCAGGAGTGGAAAGGATGTAGGAGCTGAACAGGAGAGAGGAGGGTTGTAAAAGGCTATCTCACGACGTTCGTGAACAAAACTGAATGAGTAAATAGTCACAGAGAAGGTGCCCTGCCCTCCCTAGGGGAGCTAATGGCACTCCAAGGTTGCTGGAAGAGAAGTCTTCCAGGGTCTCTGTGCTTCAGTGGATTGCTCCACACCCACAGCCGTGCACTTGCCTTGTTAAACCCAGTGGGTCACAAAGCAAGACCAAAAGACAAAACAAAACCACACAACAACAGTAGGATGGGACTTGTGGGATTAGTGGGTTGGTTGGGTGAATAAGAGGATGAAGGGATGAGTAGAATTGAGGTGTATTCCTGGGTGGCCCCAGGAATAACCCACACCTTCTCCACGCCGGAAGGCCTTGCTCATGCAGCTTGCATGCCAACTTTGCCTGTGGAATTCCCCAACCTGCCCTGCTCTTGTGTTCTCTCTACACTTGCAGGCCTAATGCCCTCAAGCAGCTCACGCTGTTGCAGTCCCAGACAGATCCAGTCTCTTGGCTTCTGCACCAGCCCAACCCAAGGCAGGCTAGAACCTCACACCAGACACCCAACCCAAGAAAGACATTCACTGGCCACCATTCATTGCAACAACAGAAATGGTAAGAAAGGATAATACAGGCTGTCCCCACCCAAACCCGCTAGTGTTATGGAAATGTTCTCCAATGAGAAGTACCCAGATAAACTCTAGGACCAGAGCTTAAAAGAACAATTAAGAATAACAACAGATAATTTCAAGGGGTCTAAAGAAGGCACAAAACACTGAAACAACTTTGTGTGTTCTATTGGACCACAATGCAATAGAAGTTAAAATCAAGAGTGAAAACTTACCCAAGTGTATGGAGATTAAACAACACATTCCCGAATGGTGAACGAGTCAAAGAAAACATCTGGAAAGATTCCTATTTTTAAATTTATTTTTACTTATGTATATATGCCTGTGTGTACCATATGTGTGGGTGCCAGAAGATGTCATTGGATCCCTGGGAACGGTGGTTATAGATGGCTATGGGCCACCTGATATGGGTGCTAGGAACTGATCTTGGATCATCTGGAAGAGCAACAAGTACTCTTAGCTGCTGAGACATCTCTCTAGGAAAGATGTTTTTCTTTTCAAATCCTGGAACAAAATGGAAGTGCAAGCATCGAGCGACAGCATCGCCGAGACCCAGGAAGAGCATTTCGCAGAGGAAGTTTATAATGTTAAACTCGTACGTTAAAAAAATCAGAAAGAGCACAAGTAAATGGCTTGATACACTCATGGATTTGTAAAAAACAGGGCAGAGATGGCTCAGTGGTTAAGAGCACTTGCTGCTCTCTCAGAGGGCCCGGGTTTGGTTCTCAGTACCCACATGACACTCGACAATTGTCTGTAGCTCAATTTCCAGGGACCAGATGATCTTTTCTGGCTCTGGGCATGCATGGAGTGCCCCGACATTCAAGCAAGTGAAACACTCATCTGTAGAAAATGAAATAAACAAATCTTAAGAGAAAAAGAATTTGGAAAATGAAACCAAAGCAAACCCAAATTCAGGAACTAATAACTGATTGGAAGGTTCCCTCGTCACTCTGCCTCTTGGCGCAGTCATGGAACAGTTCTTTCCCACGACACCCCAGCCTTCCCTTCCAGCCCATCTCCATTCCTGTGTGTCAGCTGCTGATTCCCAGAGACACTTCCTACCAGGGACTCTCTGTGGTCTCACCAGACTGAGCATCAGGTAGGAGGACCTCACTATCTTTCCTGTTCTTCATTAGTTTTAGTTCAAACTTACTCTTCCTTCTGTAACAGCCTGCCTGCAGGAACCCCTCCTCCTACCCCACGTCCATTCACCGCAGAGTTCTTCCCTTTGAGCAGACCCAGGGTCCTTCTGGTGCTTTCAGAGCCTGCTTGCAAGAGCCCCGCCTCCCACCACACCTCCTCTACCTAGAAATCGCCTCTCGCCTGGGATGGACCTGTCTCCCAGCTTCTTTGCCAGATCCTCTCTTTCCTCTTAGTCCACTCACCAACCTACAGAGGCACTCTCTACCAGGGACACCACGGCCACCACACTTGCTAAGAATCCAGACTGGTTAACACTAACCAAGGGACAGAACACAGGTCCAGCAAAGACAAGACATCAACACCAAGAAACACTTCAAATATCATAATTCCAGATACCTAGACTGTTGAGACTATAAAGGTCCTTGTGCTCACACACAGAGAAGCCTAGGGAACCCAGGAATGGTAAACACACAGGGTTGTCTCTTAAAAGGAAGAGATGTATAACCTGTTTTCTTCTGGGAATGGAGGTGGCCAATAGCCTGCTGACCTCTGCTTTACTTGCACGACCAGGTCACATTTAGATCCCTCAAGTTCCCACGGGTGGTACTGAAGGTGTTTCATAGACCTCAGTGACCTTTGTGTTATCTGTATTATGGAGACCACACCAGATCCTCTCTGAGGGCCTAAAGATAAAACAAGTAGCCTTCTATAGAATCTTTCTTCGTGGAGGAAGTGACATGTAAACTTTGAGAAAAGTTTAGATATACTTATGCCTCACTGTGTGCATGAGACTGTGTTACACCAGGAAACATTTTTCCAAAGTGTGCTGTGCTTACGTATGTAAGCCTAAAATAAACTAACAGGTGTCAGACTAAAGAAGGTTGAGGCAACACGGGTTACTGAGTTGTGTTGAACTGTATTGCCTTTTTGTCTCACAAGGATCATTACTCTGCTGGCCTTAGTGGTCACAGAGACCCTCACACTAGTAACACACACACACACACACACACACACACACACACACACACACACCAATAACAACCAAAAAAAAAACCCTTAAATGAACAGCTAGTACAATATGCCTCCACCAGAATCCAGTAACCCCATTTCAATAGGCCCTGAGAAATGTGCACAAGACAATGACTTCAAAATATCAATTACGAATATATTCAAGGACCTTATAGAGGCCATGAATAAATCTCTCAACGAAGACTGTAAAAACACAGATGGTTGAATGAAATGATAAAAACATGCCCAGGCTTGAAAGTAGAATTCAACAAAGAGAAAGTCATGAAAGAAAACCCAAACTGCAATAAAACTGGAAATGAAGATGGGATGTCAAACAAAAACCTCAGTGGTAAGCCTCATCATCAGATCACAAGACTTGGGAGAGAGAATCTTCCCTGGACCTTCCAGGCATCAGAGGTACTGATGGGACACAAGAGTTGGATGAAGGCCCAAGACTGATGATCCATGGCTTTGTAACTCTCTCTTACTGTTCAGAAGCTCATGGCCTCTGGAAACTTAACTCTTTCTTACTGTACTGTGCTGAGCGCTGGTTTCGTACTCTGTAGCTCTCTTATTGTCTGTGCTTTAATAAGCCACTGGTATCACTTTTCTCTAGCCCAAGGACCTCTTGTTGGCCAGGTGAGAGGCTTAGAATCCATTAATCCTTTGAACCAGAGAGAAAAGAAAAACAATTAAAATCTTTTACAAAGGTAATATACACAGACACATACACATTCTCCCTCTCTCTCTCTCTCTCTCTCTCTCTCTCTCTCTCTCTCTCTCTCTCTCTCTCTCTCTCTCTCACACACACACACACACACACACACACACACACACACACACACCTTGTCAAGCCCAACTACCTTTTATCAGCTCCACAACTGTTCATGCATACTTACATACATATACAAATACTACATGTGTATGTATAGACAGACATACATATGTACATTTGGTGGATGGGACAGACTCACACACATACATTTAGTGGGTGGGTGGGGCAGAGTCTCAGATGCCACCACCTTATTCTTTTTCTCTGGTCTTCTTATTCCTTCTTAGACAAATGTTCTTTAGAGAATTACCTCATAGATAAAATGTTACACAACAGGGGAGTTATAGAAAGATGTTGACCGTAAGTTTAAAGTAATATTTCATTCTATAAGCTCATTGTAAGTTCAAAGCACTGTGGCCTCGCTTTATCATATCACATGCCTGTGGCTTCGTCCTTGGATCTGACCTAGAATGAATGTTTTTCCTTGATCACAAATGTGTCCCAAGCCTATTTCTCTTCTTGCTGTACTTGTGAAAGCTCATTGGATTCCTTATTATGCAGCCTTTACTTACTATTCTATGAGGAGTGGGCACATCTTATTCTTGAATCTAACTTTATTATATCTGTCTGGCAAAACAACCAAAACCATCTCTTAAAATTTTCTTCTTAAAATTATTTGAATCAAACCAGAAATTCTATATAATCATTAAATCTCTAAACAGTATTAATTCAGGAAAGTTCATCTTCATATTGATCTGCAGGAAAACTGCCCAATAGGGTAGGTTAATGCCCAGGAATCATTAGACTGTGATAGCGATAAGAAATGGCAGATCAGCTGCAAGAAGCAATCCTGAGATGAAGTCTCTTGGGACCTTGCCTCTCAGAACCCACCCATTGTAAGCCATGCAAAAATGGTGTGCCACCTCCAGGAAAGTCACCCGCTAGCCTTAGCCTCTCTTAGATGGCTCCTGACAGAATTTCAGGTCTTGAAGACAAGATAGAAGAAACAGATAGATCATCCAAAGGAAGCGTTAAATTAAAAAAAATTCAGGGGGGCTGGAGAGATGGCTCAGTGGTTAAGAGCACTGACTGCTCTTCCAGAGGTCCTGAGTTCAAATCCCAGCAACCACACAGTGACTCACAACCATCTGTCATGGGATCTGATGCCCTCTTCTAGTGTCTGAGACAGCGACAGTGTACTTACATAAAAAATAAATCTTTATAAAAAAATTCAGGCATAAAATAACTAGGAAACCTGGGGCACTCTGAAAAGGCCCAATCTATAGATAAGGGGGACAGAGAAAAAAGAAGAAACCCAGGTCAAAGATACAGAAAATACTTTTACCAAAATCATAGACAAAAAAAATTTCCAACCTAAAGAAGAAGATGCCTATCAAGGTACAAGAAGGATACAGAATACCAAACAGACAGGACTGAAATTCCCCATTATACACCTAAGGTACTGAATGCACAGAACAAGGAAATGGTGTTAAAACACGCGGGGGGAGGGAATCAAGTCACATATAAAGGCGGACCTATTAGAATCATACCTGACTTCTCGATGGAGATTTTAAAGTCCAGAAGGGCCTGGAAAGATGGTCTAAAAACTCTGAGATACCACAGATACCAGCTCATTCTATAATACTCAGAAAATTATCAACCCCAATTGATAGAGAAAAAAAATTCCACAATTAAAATGAATAAAAGTACTATCTATCTACGAACACAACCCTACCGAAGACATTAGAAGGAAAACTTCAGTCTAAAGAGGCTAACTGCACCCAAGAAGACACAAGGAATGAATAATCCCAGAGCAATGCATTAAAAGAGGGGGGAATTTATACTATAACAACAAAATAACAGGAATCAAGAAACACTTCTGTACTGGCTAGTTTTCTGTGTCAACTTGACGAAAGCTGGAGTTATCACAGAGAAAGGAGCCTCCCTTGAGGAAATGACTCCATGAGACCCAGCTGTAAGGCATTTTCTCAACTAGTGATCAAGTGGGGAGAACCCATTGTAGGTGGTGCCATCCCTGGGCTGGTAGTCTTGGGTTCTATGAGAGAGCAAGCTGAGCAAGCCAGGGGAAGCAAGCCAGTGAGTAACATCCCTCCATGGCCTCTGCATCAGCTCCTGCTTCCTGACCTATGTAAGTTCCAGTCCTGACTTCCTTTGGTGATGAACAGCAGTGTGGAAGTGTAAGCTGAACAAACCCTTTCCTCCCCAACTTGCTTCTTGGTCATGGTGTTTGTGCAGGTATAGAAACCCTGACTAAGACAACTTCTCATTGATAACTCAATAAAAAGATCCAGACTAACAGATTGCATCAGAAAACAGAATCCATCTTTCTGCCATATCTGAGAAATAGACTTCATCGTCAAGGGTAGACATTACTTCAGGATATTTCAAGCAAATAGTCAGCAAGCAGGTATCATTACTCTAATATTCCATCAAACTGGACTTCCAGCCAAAGATAATCAAGAGATGAGGAAGGACATTACAGTGTAGTTAAAGGAAAAATTCGCAGAAAGGATATTGCAGTTCTAAACATTATTCACAAGAGGACCCAAGTTCATAGAAAGAACAGTAGTACAGCTAACATCACATATTGACACTCACAGAGTCAGAGTGACCGACTCAATGCCTCACATCCCCTAATAAACAGGTCATCCAGGCAAAAACTAAACAGAAATGCTGAAGTTCGACGTCATCATAAATCAAAGCAGATGTCCGCAGAACATCTCACTCAAACACGGGGGAATACATTTTCTTCTCAGCAGCTCATGGGACTTTCTCCAAGATTGACCACACACTTGGACACAAAGCAAGTCTCAATAGATAAAAGAAAATTGAAATAATACCTACATCATATCTGACCACCATAGATTAAGGCTGGACATCAACAGCAGAATCAAAGCAGAGAATACAAACTCACAGAAACTGAACAGCTCACTACTGAATAAAAAAATGGATAAAACAGTAATCAAAAAGGAAAGTAAAACCCTTTAAGAATTAAATATAAATGAAAATACAACATACCCAAACCTATGGGATACAATGAAGGTTACTCTAAAAGGCAAGTTTATAGCACTGAGTACCTGCCTCAAAAATTTGGAGAAATCTCATATTAGTAACTTAAGAACATACCTAAAAGCTCTAGACAACAAGTAGAAATAAAATTAAGAAGATTAGACAGAAAGAAATAATCAAACCTATGGCTGAAATAAGTGAAATAGAAAAGAAAAATAAAAGAATCAAGGAAATGAGTTGATTCTTTGAGGAAAATAATAAGATTGATAAAGTCTTAGCCAAATTAGATAAAAGACAAAGAGAAAAGCTTCAAATTAATAGTGAGATGAACAGGGGGACATATCAGATACCAAAGAAATCCAGAGAGTCATAAAGACATACATTAAAATGCTGTTGGAAAACATGGGAAAAATTGAGTAAGTTTTTTGGATGTATATAAACTATCAAAATTGCATCAAGATCAGATAAGCAGACTTAAACAGACCCAAACATAACCTCTAGTGAAATAAAGGCAGTAATTAAAAATAAATGTTCAAGACCAGGCGGATTCAACACAGAATTCTGGTAAACTTTCAAAGAAGAATTAATACCAACATTCCTCAAATTATCTTATAAAATAGAAACTGGACATTGCTTAATTCTTTTTTACAAAGTCATTCTTGCTCTGATACCAAAACCACACAAAGACCGGACAAAAGAGAAATTTATAGAACAATATCCCCATAAATATAGATGCAAATACTCTTAATAAAATATTTACTTGCAAACCGAATCCAAGAACACATCAAAAAGATTATCCACCACAATCAAGTTGGCATCATCCCAGAGATGCAGACATGTTTCACCATACATAAGCAAATAAATGTAACCAATAACACAAACAAGTACAAGATAAAACATGATCATCTCATTAGATTCCTTAAAGGCCTTTGACACAAATTCAACATCCCTTCATGAGAAAAGTCCTGGAGAGACCAGGGATACAAGGGGCATACCTCAGCATAGTAAGGGCAGTTTACGGTGAGACCACACAGCCAATATCGACCTAAACGTCTCAAAGCGTCTTTACTAAAATCAGGAACGAGATAAGGATGTTCACTCTCCCCATACTTATTCCATAAGTAAAAACTATAGTTTTAACTATGATAGTAAGACAACGGAATGTAACCAAGGGGATACAAACAGAAAAGGGAGACATTTAAGTATCTTTTATTTGCAGATGATATGGTTTTATACTTCTAGACCATAAAAACTCCAACAGGAATCTTCTACAACTATTAAATGCTTTCGGCAAAGTAGGAGGATACGAAATTAACACACCGAAGTCAGTAGCCTTCCTATACACAAATGACAAACAGACTGAAAAAGAAATCAGAGAAATAGTACTTTTCACAACCACCTAAAACATATATAACCTAAAACACAAACAAACAATAAAACAAAAACACCTAAAAAACCCCAAACCAAGCCAAACAATAAACCATCACCACCTCTAATCAAGCAAGTGAAAGACTTGTATAAATATAACTTTAAGACACTGAAGAAAATGAAGTCTTCCTCTGTCATCCTCTGCCCCTTCCCACTTATGGCAAACAGGAGAGCTGGCCCTGCCCCTCACCTGCTGCAATACTCAGGAGAGTGGGCCCTACACTTCACCTGGGCTGGCCCTGAAACTTCTCTGCCTTGTGATAGCATGGGCAAGGGAGAGAAGCCCTCCTCCCTTCCCATCATCCCTTACTACCTACGGTGGGTGGGAGAACTGGCCTTAGGGTCATGATGGACAAAGAAGCAATAAAAAGTTAAATTAAAAAAAATTGAAGAAAATATCAGAAGATGAATCACTCATGTTCACGGACCCGTAGGATTAATACAGTGAAAATGGCCATCCTACTGAAAGCAATCTACAGATTCAATAAAATCCACTAGCTCTATTTTCAAGTTGCACTACAGAGCTATAGTAATAAAATCAGCTTGGTGTTGGCATGAAAAAGAGATGTCAGTCAGTGTAATTGGATTGAAGACCTGACATAAGTCCATATATATATGGACATCAAAAAATACATGGGAGAAAAGGCAGTATCTTCAACACATTGTGCTGTTCAAAATGGATGTCTGCACATAGAAGAATGCAAATAAACTTCTATTTATTCCCTGCCCAAGGCTCAACTCCAAAATAGACTTGAACGTAAAACCGCACATTCTGAATCTGTTAGAACAAAAAGTGGGGGAACAGGCTTGAGTTCACTGACACAGGAAAAGGCTTTGTGAATAGCTACCCAGAGCAGAGGCACCAAGACCAACCATCACTAAATGGGATCTCATGAAACTGAAGCTCTATATGAAAGAACACCATCATATGGACAAAGTGGCAGCCCACAGAATGGGAACAGTTCTTTACCAGTTACATGTCTGCAAGAGGGTTAGCATTACAATATATGAAGAAGTGAAAACAACAACATCATCATCATCATCAACAACAACAACAACAACAACAACAACAACAACAACAACAACTAGGGTGCAGAACTAAGCAGAGAATTTTCAAAAGTTGAAACTCAAATGGCCGAGAAACACTTAAAGAAATGCTCAACAAAGTAAAACTGCTTTAAGTTTTCATTTTAGGCCTGTATGTATATTGTGACACTTTTGCCCATTCTGAAACTGTAGCATGAAGCTGTAAAACTTTTGAGTCATTTCAAAATAAGAGAAATGACCTCTCAGGAAAGGCTCAGAAATGTGTTGGAACAGAGTAACACAGAACTTAGCTGCCCAGCTCGTTAGCACCAAGCACGGAGAGGACGGCAAGGCTGCAGCAGCCAGGAGTGGGGATGTTTCTCTAGGGAAAATAGGAAGAGTGGCGCATCCCAGGCTTAGGAAGATTGTAGCTACAAGTGGCAGACAGAAAAGTGTAGAAGAAGGTAACTGCTTTACACAGAGGCCTGCCAAGGCACTGGCTCGGGAGAAACATTAAGAGGCCAACTGCCCAGATGCCCGTGTTTCCAGACATGTGGGAGACTGAGGCAAAAGGTTGCTTGAGTTCCCGATGTGTGAGCCAGGCTGGGCAACACTGGAAACCCTATCACCCCCCCTGCCCCCCAAAACCTCATGCTATTTCAACTTTAAAAATACTTTAACATTTTTTATTATGTTCTGTGTTTGCGTCTTTTGCCTGCCTGTGTGGCTTGCACAAGTGTGCATTGCTCACAGAAGCCAGAGAAGGGTGTCCGATCCCCTGGAACTGGTATTACAGGTGATTGGGAGCTGCCCTGTGGGTGCTGGGAAATTGAACCTGTGTCCCCTGGAAGAGCAGCCAGTGGTCCTAACCACTGAGCAACCTCTCTAGTCCTAGTCCCAACTTTTTAACCACCTTTTTTGTGAGCTTCTGTCCTCACCAGTCCCTATGGTTACACAAAAGTCACCATAGCTCCAGGCAATTAGTCTCAGAAAGTGGAGCGCGGGCAAGAAGAGCAGTTTCTCCTCTTACCCCTCTTCATCAGAGGTAATTTATTTGCATATATTTTCACATCTTCCTGGCCAGTATTAATTTTGTCCTCTTATTATGTGGCATTCTGAGAAGGTACTCATCTGATGTTTGTAGTCTAATAACTATAGGGACCCGGGAAGATGCCTCAGAGTTTGATCTCTGTCATCGTCCACAAACCCTAGCAATCACTAAGTAATAGCCCACCCCTTTGGAGCAGATCTCTGCAGATCTACGGAGATGTACTGTCTCGTAGTGATGCCGTATAAACAAACAGATGACTTCTTAAGTGTTAATGATGATCTTATAAGAATTCCTAAAATTATATCAGTGATTATTAAGCTCTTTTATAGTGGGACTGCTATTAGTCAAACTGGCAATGAGAACTCTGCCAGTCACCCAAGGGTCACCAGTTAATTGCTCTTAGATGGTAACCAGACTTTCTCCTACTCAGAGCACATTCCAAGAGGTTGTAAGACAATTAACCAAAGGCCATAAAGAGGGAACTAATGATTTATTATAGGCGCTAGGACAGAAGATAAAATATCGACTGGGTTTATCTATTCAAAACTTGACTAATAACTTAGTTATGGTTTTAAACCTTCAGTGGACCTGTGGAGCTGAGACAGTGATGAATATTTAGTCAGATTATTACTCCTGATGGATATGCATGTAAACGTTCTCTGGTGTAAACTTCTATTTCAATTGATTTGATTTTTTTGTGTGAACTTGTGATGAACTTTGTAACATGTGATCATGTAATCTGAAAGACGCATAAGTACTGAGACAAAAAAAGAAGAGTAGAATTTTTCCCTAACTAGAATTTTTTGCCTTTGCCATCTTAGAGAAGAAATTTTCCCTTTTCTCTCCTTAGGATCGTTCTACTTTCCCCCTTAGATAGCTTTCATAGGAAACTTTATAACTTAGTAAAAAACACTATAATCACTTTTTTTTTTGTTCTTTTTTTCAGAGCTGGGGACCAAACCCAGGGCCGTGCGCTTCCTAGGCAAGCGCTCTACCACTGAGCTAAATCCCCAACCCCTATAATCACTTTTTTAAGAGTCTCTTTTTCTTCCTGCGACGACTTCTGACTAGCAGGCTGAAAGTTAGATCCTGGCAGTTCCTGCTGAGATGGAGCAAAGGCTACCTACTTCATCCTTTGCTGCTTGAGGAAGAGGTGCTAAGTACCAGAGACTGCAGCTTCGGGCCTCAGAGGAACACAGAAGGCAGGTCAGCCCCAGTAGCATAGTAACCTAGACTTAGATAAGTAAACTTTTTATTACACCCGAAATATCTCATAAGACAAAGTAAGACCAAGTCTTACCTTCACCGACGCTCCTCCCCCTCCGCTGCCTCAGGGAGAACTGACGAGAAAGACGACCCCCCACCCACGCTGGGGTTGACCCGGGGCAAACTAGCAATGGCTGCTTGACCAACAAAGACTTGACGTCATCTCAGTCAATGGCGGCTGTCCGGTGGTCACATTTTCAGTGTTTTCGTGGAAAAATAAACAAGTAGCAGATTGTTTTTTGTTTTTTGTTTTTTTCTTTTTTCTTTTCTTTTTTTTTGGAGCTGGGAACCAAACCCAGGGCCTTGGGCTTGCTAGGCAAGCGCTCTACCACTGAGCTAAATCCCCAACCCCAGCAGATTGTTTTTGACATTAATGTCAAAGAAAAGATGGCCACTTGGGATTGCAATATGGGGAACTTTTCAGTTTGGCTTTATGTCTTATTTTATTAATTTTTTAGGTAGTATAGAAAACAGTAGTTTCATGATGATATTATCACAAATGTAGAGAACTACACTTTGCCCACACTCACCCCTACTACCCTCTCACCCACCTCTCGCTTCCACTGGCCACCTTCCTCACCTCTGACTTTATGACTCATATATGCAAATATTTAACATCCACACACCACATGTGAAAGAACCACATAGGCTGCTTTTCCTTCCTCCTTTTACCAGCTCTTGTTTCTCTCTTCTTTCCCCAGAAGTCCTTTTCCTTCCCTAACTATTGAAGTTCCTCTTCCTTTTTCATTATATATATTATATATATAGAGAGACAAGAGATCAGGAGTTCAAGGCCAACCTTACCAAAATAGCAAGTTTGAGGCCATCCTGGGTTTCACGAGGTTCCGCATAGGAGAGAAAACCACGAATATTTATCTTTCTGAGTCTGCCTTATGTTGCTTAACTGATAGTTTCCAGTTCCACTCCTTTCCAGCAAATGACATAATCTTGTTCTTCCTTAAGGCAGAATAAGACTGCACTGTGTGTATACCACATAGTCTTTGTCCATTCATCTTCTGGCGGACATCTTACTTGGTTGGGTAGAGTGGTTCTTTCTCAGATCCACCAGCGACATAAATAAGGACACGGAAGCTGAGCAGTGTTTCCAAGCTTACGCCTTGGCTGGGTGGTCTTCCAAGCACTCTGACTCTGGCCTGTGTCCTGCCACGTGGCCAGGTCTATCTTTCTGCCCCACTGTGGTCCATCTGTCCACCTCCTGCCTCTGATTTCTTCTCCCTGACTCTGTCCAGAAGATCCACCCTCCGCTTTCTGCCCTGCTTCTTTACTGAAACCAATCAGAGACAATTCTAGGTTACCTTAGGCAGGTGAGGAAGGAACAAATATTTATAAAATCAGAGACCAGCGATAGGCCATAGAAATCACAGTACCAAGATGCCACGGGGTGCAGAATTACCAATTGAATAGACAGAGACACACCTTCACACAATGCCCGCCAACAGTTCTGTGTCTTGGCTGCTGTGCAGAGAGACACAGGTAACATGAATGTGAGGGGTCTTTGTGGTATGCTGACCTGAATACCTACTCAGATGTGGTGAAACTGGAACATGTAATGGTTCACCTATTGTATGCTGCTGGTGCTGTTATGGGTATGGAATATATAAATATATCAAGAAGTAGAATTATGGGGTTGGGGATTTAGCTCAGAGGTAGAGCACTTGCCTAGGAAGTGCAAGGCCCTGGGTTCGATCCCCAGCTCCGAAAAAAAAAAAAAAAAAAAAAAGAACCAAAAAGGTACACCCATAGTAAATTAAAAACACATGCTTTTGTCTACCCATCCAAAAAAAAAAAAAAAAAAGAAGTAGAATTATGAGTTCTGTGTTAAACCTGTTTTGAACATTGACAGGAGGAGCCACCATGCTACTTCCCATAAGGGCCACACAACTTCTCATTCTCTCTCACAGTGCTTTCGTGTCTCTACCTGCTCAGGACACTTACTTGCTGCCTCTGTTTCTTCTGCTTCGATTACTGTCTCCTAGCAAGCGGAATCTATAACACTATGGTTTTGACCTGTGTTTCTCTAATGATTCATCAGGTTGAATATCTTGAATATCTTTCTGCACACTTGTTGGCTACCTGTGTATTTTCTTCAGAGAAATGTTTAAGTGTCATTTGTCCATTTAAAAAATTATTTATTCTTCTTTCATATATTACATTCTGACTGTATTTTCTCCTCTCTCCTCCCCTCCCAGCCCTTCTCCCCCACCTCTTCTCTCTCTGATCCACTCCTTCATTTCCCTTCAGAAAAGGTCAGGCTTCCCAGGGATATCAACCAAACATGACACATCAAGTTGCAGTAAAAGTAGGCACATCCCCTCATACTAAGGCTTTTTTGTTTGTTTTTGTTTCTGAGATAGGATTTCTTTGTGTAGAAGGGTTTCCTGGCTATCCTGGAACTCACTCTGTAGTCCAGTCTAGCCTCAGACTCAGAGATCCGCCTGCCTCTGCCTCCTGAGTGCTGGAGTTAAAAGTGTGTCACTGCTGTCTGGTCACTTGTCTGTTTTTGAATCAGACCATTTTTGTTAAATCATTGAGTTATTATGGCTTCTTTAAATATTCTGCATATGAAAACTTTATCACATATAAAGTTTGCAAGCATTCCTTTCTGTTGATTCTTGTAAAGCGTAGAGTTTTAGTTTTGGTTTGCTCTAATTTATCTAGTTTTTTATTTCTTTTTTGTCATATTTTTCTTCAATTAGTCATGAAATCATCTGACATTCTTAGGAACTTCTGAGCTTTTTAAAAGCTTGGTTTGTGATGTTTAAATCTTTGATCTGCCTTGAAACAATTTTTCTGTAATGTGTAAGGTAAGGATCCAACTCTAATATTTTATATGGATTCCAGCCCTTTAATTTCTTGTTTCTAAATCTGCATATCCAGGCAACTAATGTGTCTTCTATTGCTCTCTATCAATGGCTGTCAACCGTTCTAATGCTAAGACCCCCCTTTAGTACAGTTCCTCATGTTGTGTTGACCCCAACCATAAAATTATTTCATTGCTACTTTATAACCGTAATTTTGCTACTGTTATGACTCATAATGTAAATATCTGATATGCAGGATATCTGATGTGTGACCCCTAGAAGGGTTATGACCCCAGATTGAGAAACCACCATCTTATATTAATTTTCGTTTTTTAGAAATTGTATTAGTAGTTTTAGATCACAAAGGCTGTTCTAGGGCAGAGATCAGCCATGCCTTGTCTAGAACCTTCTCTCAGCTCCCAGCATATATCAACATCAAGGTAGGGTGGAATAACAAGATGAAATCTCTGAAGTCCTGCCTGTTTTATTTAAGTCCTTCCCTGATCTGCTGAGCTCACAGGCCCTTTGCTTTCTGAAGTGCATAAGGGCCCTGTGTTCTGAGTTCTTGCTGCTGCTGGCTTCCACATGCCAGCCTCTCTTGCTGCAAGTGGCTGGTGTCTTTAAAGGACTGAATGCCTGAACTCTGTCTCAGGGCATCTGTCTGCTGAAACTACACCGAATCTTTATTATTTAAAGCCAGTGGGATCACATGTCATTTGCCCTTTTTGGTTTTTCTGTTGTGTGATATATTTGAAATACGGGCCTGTGGTTTCTGGTTAGCTGGGGCTGAAAAATCAGCCGTGATTGACAGGAGACCTGAAGCACTCCGTGAAAGCTTAGCTTTCCTGTGTCAGTGGATGGTTGCCCTAACTTGATGGTTACATGTTGTATGCACAGTTGGATGACTGTGTGAATACTATGTGTCAGACAACAAGCAAATAAGAGGAGAACAAAGCATTGAGCGTGGCATTTAAACTGTGGGAAACTTATGAGTCAGACTTCCCATTGCTCAAGCAGGCATGGCACTCACTGGTGAAAGGTTGCAAAAAAAAATACTCCCAAAGGTTATTAAATACGGTGTGTGTTATTAAAGCTACTTCTGTGGCTGGGCTGTGATGGTGCATGCCTTTATTCCAGCAGTCAGGAGACCAGCTTGGCCTACAGAGTAAGTTCTAGGACAGCCAGGGCTACACAGAGAAACTGTGTCTCAAAAAAGAAAAGAAGAGAAGAGAAAAGAGAAAACAATTCCCGTGCATCGGAGATTGAACTCAGGTCTTCACACGTGCCAGGCAAGTGCTGCACCCAGAGATAACATCCAGCACTCGCTTTCTCTGTGACAATCTTCTGTGTGACTCAGGCCTTGTGTATTCCGTCTTCCTGCCTCAGCTTCCTGAGGGCTGGGATTACAGGTTTATGCTACTTACCTTGCTAGGGTTTGTGGCTCTCATAGTTATGGTGCCCCTCTGAAGTCCCCTAAGGACGCTGAGTCTGAGGGATAACACTGGAACTGTCTTGGGAGTCAGACTCCTGGTTCTTGGAGGGAGGTATTTTCACCAGGGTATGTGGTACCTGAGAGGAGGTGAATATTACATTCCACTCTTAGTTGTTTTGGTCAGCGTGACATAACGTAGGCTCACCTGGAAAAGGGAACCTCAATTGAGAAAATGTCCTTACCAGACTGGCCTGTGGTCAGGTCTATGGTGAATTTCTATGATTACTGATTGGTGTGGGTGGTGTCGCTCCTGGGAAGGTGGCCCTGGGTTGTAAGAGAAGGCAGGCTGAGCAAACCATAAGGAGCACACCAGTAAGCAGTGCCCCGGCATGGCCTTGGCTTCCAGGTTCCTGCCCACAATTCCGGCTCTGACTCCTTCGAGGATGTAATGAGATGTGGACCTGTGAGCTGAAACAAACCCTCTCCTCCCTCAGCTGCTTTTGGTGATGTTGTCTTAGCACAACCATAGCAACCCTAAGACTCTGTGTTCTTTAAAAATGAGAGAAAACAAAACACTTTTGCTGACGCAGGTGATGAGACAACCAAGGCAAAGTTGGACATTTGTACCGTTGGTGAAATCAGCAAAATGTTGGCCTCAAGCACAGTTTTAGAAGGAAGTTCAGAATAAATGATTATTATGTGTGAAGTGACCACCATTCCCGACTTTTGACAACAGAGGAGGAGATTAAGGGCTTTTGCATCTTCACATTAAAGACAATATTGACCAGGCATGGTGGTTCACACCTTTAGTTCCATTACTTGCAAGGCAGAGGCAAGTGGATCTCTGTGAGTTTGAGGCCAGCCTAGTCTACATAGGACATTCCAGGCCAGTCAGGGTTACATACTGAGACCTAGTCTCAAGAAAAGGGGAAGGGGTCGATAATAAAAAATATTTCATAGTTCCAAGCCCAGAAGTTCAGCGACTCACAGAACAGTTCTGCGACTGTTGTAGTAAAGACTTAACATGGGGAAGGATGCTTAAGTCTTCGACCAGAAGGAGCCTCAGTCATCAGTCACAGTTCTTGGCCTGGACCCCTGCAAGGGAATCATCCACACGATTAAATAGTTCATATTCTGGCTGTTAAATATGAGTTAAGGTAGCGTTTTTTTGTTTAGGAAATGATTTTAGGAGGCCAGTGAGATGGCTCATGGGGGCTTGCTGTGCAAACCCAATGACCTGGTTCAATCCCTAGGACCCACGTAAGGGTGGATGGAAAGAACCGACACCACAGTTATCCTCTGACCTCCACACATGTGCAGCAGCAAGCTCACACCTCCATCACACATAATGATGATAGATAAATTTAAGTTTTAAAAAGGGAAGTGGTCTTAGGGGCTGGGTGCGTACTGTTAGAGCATATTTGTCTCAGACTCACGAGGGCCTGGGGTCAATCTCCAGCAGAGAAAAACCAAACAAAAAACCATCCAAAGGAAAATAATTTTATACTGTTTATATCTGATACTTAAATAACTGTCAACAATGCACGCAAAATATAAGGTATACTACAGGCAGAAGCCTCGTCATGTGCTTTTACCCTCCAAGCCTGGTCCCAACCTGATCTGTAGATGCCATTCCCCCAGGTTTTGTAAAATGATCATTGATGCTTGCTTACACAGCAGCTCGAGCATGCAGAAAATCAAAGAGAATAGAGTTAAATAGTCAATATTCTGGCGTGTGTCTCTCTACCTGGCAGGCTCCTCCCCTATTTATAAATGTCGAAACATTATTGTTGATTACTAAACAGACACCAAAACTAGATAAAATTGATGGAGCTAAAAAACGCATGCTTAAAGGGACCGGATATAGAGCTCTCCTGAGAGACACAGCCAGAGCATGTCCAATACAGAGGTCAATGCCAGCAGTAAACCACTGAACTGAGAACGAGACCCCTGTTGAAGGAATTAGAGAAAGGACTGAAAGAACTGAAGGGGCTTGAGATCCCATAAGAACAACAATGCCACCCAACCAGAGCTTCCAGGGACTAAGCCACTATCCAAAGACATGGACTGACCCAGGGCTCCAACTGCATATGTAGCAGAGAATAGCCTTGTTGGGGCACCAGTGGAAGGGGAAGCCCTTGGTCCTGCCAAGGTTGGACCCCCAGTGCAGGGGAATGCCAAGGGGGTGGTGGTGGTGGTAAGGGGGATTGGATGGGGAGAACACCCGTATGGGGGAGGGGGAGGGGATAAGGGGCTTATGGATAGGAAACCAAGAAAGGGAATAACATTTGAAATATAAATAAAGAAATATATCTAATAGAGAAAAAAAAGAAAAAACAAACAAATGCTGAGCTAGAAAGGTAAAGCACACCCCTCCTCGAGTCACCAGAGGCGACAGCTCTCAGATGCAGTGGTTAGGTTTTCCTGCTGTTTATCTCTGCAGCTAACACTGGGTCCATCTATCTGACCCCTATAGCTGCAGGCTATGCCCATCCACTAGTGCTCCCACCATCTTCCCTCCTTGGTGCTCACATATCTATTTACTTTTTTTGTGTCAGACTCTTGTGTGGTCCAGGTTAGCCTGGGCTCTGCTATGTAGCCAGGTTGAGCTCTAAATAGTGATTTCTTCCCACAGTTTCCCAAGTGCTGGGATCACAAGCTGGGCTACCACCCAGCAAAAGACTCTGTGGTTGTTTCCTTAATTTATTTATTCTTCTCGTATATATTACATCTCGACGACAGTTTCCCGTCTCTTCACTCTTCCCAGTCCCTCCCATACATCCCCCTTCCCTCAGATCCACTCCTGCTCTTCGGAAAAGAGCGGGCATTCCAGAGATATCAACCAAATGAGGCATAACAAGTTACGATAAGACCAGGCACAGACCCCAGGCTGAGTGATGCGACCCAGTAGGAGGAGAAGAATGGGGCGGGGAGGGTCAGAGACTCCGACTCCCACTGCTAGGGGTCTCACAAGAACACAAGCTACACAACCATAACCTGTATGCAGAGGACTTCTTTAGCCAACACCAGACCCAGGGCAGACCCCCACCCCATCCCCAGCCCTTGCCATTTGACTCTCTGGGGTAGTACTCAAGGTCTTCCTGTTCCCATTCATGTGCTGTACGGTCTCTGTGGCTGGCTCTCCAGTTTCTTCCCTTTCTACTCTTAGGCAGCCTTAGAAAATCCTGAGGTCCCAGAAACCAACACCCCCCTAGAACCAAATCCCACTACCACCTGACTAACTACAGCTTGTCTCCAGGAGAAAGAGACAAGCTTCCAATAGGTAATGAGTGGGAAAGCGTTGGGCACTTCTTCCTGTGGTGTCTTTTGCCTCTGCCCTGCATATCTGTTCTATTAACCAAAGCCCTTTCCCCTACTGAGTCCCCTCCTCCCACCCCTTGAGGTCCTGAGTCAGTATTTTACTTACCCCCAAAGAGGTTTAGCACCCTGGAGGCTCGACAGCTCTCTACTTCTCAGTGCACTGCTCAGTGATGGCCAGTGGAGTTGTGATCCTCCTGTGTGGCTGGGGTAAGCTTTACAGTGGGGAAGAGGGGCTGTGGGTAGTCTCTGCCTGGCGGGTTAATTGAGCACTGTTAGTCACCTCCAACAGCTCTTGGAAGAGTCAAGGACAGGGCAGGGGCCTGAATCAAAAGGAAGATAGGTAACTTGCCTTTGTGAGCAGAGCCTGTGTGCAGAGCTCATATACTCATAGACTCATAGACTGAGGCTCATATACAGAGCTATATAGGAAAGGATGCAGAAGCCACCAGGTAGGAGACAAGGTTAGATCCCGCCTCCTGACCTGGGTGTTCTCCAAGTCTTGACTTCCAGTAGGCAGGTCCCACAGCTATCGAGAGAATAGCCCACAATTTGAAGTCTATATTGGGACCACATTCATGTATCATTTATAAATCCCATTCAGGGCTGGAGAGATGGCTCAGTGGCTAAGAGCACTGACTGCTCTTCGAGAGGTCCTGAGTTCAAATCCCAGCTCACAACTCTGTAATGAGATCTGATGCCCTCTTCTGGTGTGTCTCAAGATAGCGACAATGTACTCATATAAATAAATAAATCTTTAAAAGTAAAAAAAAAAAAAGAATCCGATTCATACAGAAGCTCAGATTTGCAGCCCCTCTTTAGAGATATCAGGTCTGGGTACAGGGCCTGCTCATGGATGCACCCTTAGAAATAGCTCTGTGGGTTCTCTGTTTCATGGTGCCTGCTGTCTTCATCTTCCCATGAGGGTTTCAGTCTGGCTAAAAAGGGAGTCACTTGAGGCAGAAAGGAGTGTGGGGCAGGGAAGAAAGATGGTTGCTTGGGGATGTGAGGGGGCAGAAAGGCGTTTTTGAAAGGGAGAGACCCAACGAGGCTTTGGGCTTAGTCATCAGAAAGGGGAGCATGACTTAAGGATCAGAAGAGCATGATGAGACCCTGCACGCACTAGCAAGTGGCTGTGGTGCTGGGGGGAGCTACGGGTATGGCCTAGCATCGGAAGATCTAATTCAATCTCCAGTCCTACAGGGGGAGGGAGGCATTCCAGAGCTAACACAGTAGATGGCCTAATTCCAGCTCCTGATGTCCTTTGAAATAGCTTGGAAGGGACATTTCCCTAACTCTTGCCACTGGCGATGGGTTTGTTCATTGTTTTGACTCTTTGAGACAGGGTCTCGCATGTCTCTCTGGCTGGCCCGAAACTCACTATGTCCATCAGGCCAGCATGAAATTCATCGTATCTTCATGCTTCTGCCTCGCAAGTGCTGAGATTAGAGGCATGAGCTTCCATATCTGCTGGGTTTTGTTACTGGTTTGCTCTTTTTAAGTGTTGCATCTTTCTTTATTTTGTGTGCACGTGTGTGCTGGGGGAGCTCAGGACTGTGGGTATAGCACGCAGGTGAGGGACAACTTACATGAGGTGGTTTACTCCTTCCACTGTGGGGGCAATCCCAGGGATTGAATTCAGGTCATCAGGCTTGGTGGCAGATGAGCCGTCTCATTGGCCGGGGTTTGGTTATTTTTGAGGGAGGGAGAAGGATGAGGACCACCCAAATGGCTAGCATGGAACCACAGTGGAGGCGCAGTGGGAGGAGATGGTATGGTTCTCTTGTGTAGGTGACATCTAAAACTGGAGTGGGGTGGAATACCAGGAGGCCAGGAGGCCACTGGGGAATTTGGCTACGTTGATGACTTCCAACCTTCCTAATGTACTCCCCAGTCCTGGCTTCCTGTCGTGGGTCTAACCTGGATGTGGAGGAGCCCATCGTGTTCAGAGAGGATGCAGCCAGCTTTGGACAGACTGTGGTGCAGTTTGGTGTATCTCGGTAGGAAGGCCCTGCCTGTTCTCTCATGCCAACTCCTTTCAGGCCACGTAGGCTGGTAACTGGGAGAAATGCATCTTGGGTGAGAGAGAAGGCCTTCCATGTTTCTTCTGGGGCTCCTGACACCTTCATTTAATTCTAATGGGCCCAGAAAGGGCCATAAAAGTGTAGGGAAGACCTGGCCTTGGACAGGAGCCTTTGAACCTGCCTTTTCACAGGGGCATCTCTGTGTGTGGCCAGTGTGACCGACCACACGGTACCCAAAGTCAATATGCTTGCACATTAGCGTTCCAGTCTCAGGTGCCTAGCATTGCTAATGGGTTCCCCTCTGCATTTGTGTTTTGTAAAGAAAGCATGGGGTGCTGGGAGTTGGAGGTCTTAGCCCGCAAAGCCCACTTAGTTCTCAGCATCTCTCTACATAGATACTCCATTTCTGCCTGGTGGCCACCGGGCTGTCCTTTCCTGGCATGAGCTGGGCCTGGTTAAGGTTGATGACGTTTCCCCAAAAGTACTCAGAGCTTGAGGAATTTGGGGGAGAGATGCTCAGAAACTATCAAGAGACTAAGAGACAGGGGAAAAAATATCTCCAACCCCAGGAAGCCACACATGTTTTATTTTTCATTGACAGCCATGAATTACATAGCTGGTCTCACCCACCTGTGGGGGGTGGGGGTGGGGCGCTGTTCTCTTGTCCTAGAAATGAGGACTAAAGGATTTCAAGTCACACGTGACATGGGTACAATCAAAGTGTGGGAAGCCAGGGAGGAAGGAAGCAAAACCAGGCAGGGAATTCCAGGCCCTGCCACAGAGGTGCTGGCAGTGAGACAACGGGGAGACAGAGATCTCTGATTTCTAAACACATAACGACCTCTTCAGTCAGCTGACAACCTGGGGAGATGAGAAAAAGCTTCAGGCACAGACTCTAGATTCCGGCTTGGATTTTTTTTCTCTTTGTTTAAAAATCTAACACTGGTGCACGAATCTAAAGGGTCCAATTAAATGATGCTTTTACACGTGCTTGCAGGCATAGTTGTTTAGATCAGCATGCAGTCCTGTCCCAGCAGCCCTATCCTACTCCTGCTAGACACCAACACCCAAAGGTAGCCATTTTGTCTTCCCATCGATCACTAGAAGTTATTTTTAGGCTCAATTGGTAATATTCTGATTGCTACAGAGCTGTGTTTGTCCTGACTTTAAAAAAACCCAACCCAATGGAAACACTAAAAAGGCTGAGTTTCCATAGAAAGCATGAGTTCAGCAAAGGAGAGTCAAGTTTGCTCTTCATTTGTGTCACCCTGGAGTGACCCGATAGGTTTTCCTCTGGAAACTCTTGAACACCCCTGAATTATGGATGGCACACAGAAATGTATCGTTCTATAAAGAACCACTTTTGAGAGTTGGACCTGTTGAAGCCCATTGACTTAAGGCCTGCTTGGCCATTGAAAAAACACCAATATTTGACTATTTTTCTTGTCTGGGTGGGGAGACTGTTGGTAGTGATAAATGTTACCAATTTAAAAAAAAATCCCTTGGGGGTGTTTTACAAGTAAACTATTTACATTTCTATGACGAGAATTAGATACAGACTCTGATACAATCGTGTTAAATTGTCCAATTTAAATTGCTAACATTATATTTATACTTTTTCCCAATGGGCTATAATCACTTTTCTTGCAAAGATTAGGACCTCAGGAAATGGTTCTATTTAACTCAAGGTGACTATTTCACAGGTGGCTCAGAATGGCAGATTCATAAAGAAATGGGAAATAACACTTTGGTGCAAAAATTTTTTTGTGGTAAAAAAATCCAGACTATTCACTCAGATATACACATATCTACACATCCATGTCTGTGAAAGAATACACATGCATATAAAAAACAAGCCAGGAGGCACCCCTCACACACATGTGGATAAAATACAGGACTGGTTTCTAAATGGCCTCCCAAGAAGCCCGGGCCTTCCCCACCAAGTCTTACTTCCTCATGGCAAGACAGTTCCTTGTACTCAGTGTTCCTACTCTGACTGTGAATTGTGATTGTTCCTCTAGACTCGTGGTGGGAGCCCCTCTGGAGGCGGTGGCGGTCAACCAAACAGGACGGTTGTATGACTGTGCACCTGCCACTGGCATGTGCCAGCCCATCGTACTGAGCAGTGAGTAATTATCCCAGGCATCAGGGTCCCCAGCTCTCTAGTGTGTTCCTCTTAGCAGATTCCAGCTAAGACTGTCCCCTCAGTGAAGTTACGTGGTTGAGTGTGACTGTGCATATCTGCCTCCTTAGGTCCCCTAGAGGCAGTGAACATGTCCCTGGGCCTGTCTCTGGTGACTGCCACCAATAACGCCCAGTTGCTGGTGAGTTCTCTGGGTCATAGAAAGGTCATGAGAAGCATGGCAGGGACTGGAGGAGGCTGGGGGTAGGGATGGGAGTTGGGAAGGAAGGATATGACCTGGAAGCAATGCTCCCAGAGGTGACCTCTGCCTCCAGGCTTGTGGTCCAACTGCACAGAGAGCTTGTGTGAAGAACATGTATGCGAAAGGTTCCTGCCTCCTCCTCGGCTCCAGCTTGCAGTTCATCCAGGCAGTCCCTCCCTCCATGCCAGGTGGGTTTGTCGAAGAGGCTTCTGGGGAGCAGAGCTGGTATCATCCGGTTAGAGAGTAAGGCTTCCTCCTGCTCCCTTCTGGAGGCCTGCGTGTGGCTTAGGAGGAGCCCCGGCAAGCCCAAGAGGTGGATGGGAGCACGTTCCGGCTGGCAAAGAGGACGGGCACCCCCAGTTGGTTGTGACTGGATCGGAGGAGAACTTGCGTGCTGGCCGAGCAGCACATGAAGGCCTCATAGCTGCTATAGGTGTCCAGACGCTCCTTGGTTTTCCTCTTTTAGCAAAAACATGTCTTGAGGAAGAGAAATCCAGGAGGAAGACAGTGTGGGTGGCTCCTGACTAAGTCACCAGGACTCTCCAAACTTTCTAAGTGGGATGGGGGTGGGGATGACAGGGCCTTGGTGTTATCTCATTGAGCACCAGTCTGTGTAATGGTGGCTTATCTAGGTTCTAGCTTTTTCATGTATCCAGGTAATGGCGCCTTTCTCTGGACCTTAACTTACTCATTGATAAAATGGGGTTAGTGTTCACGTAGTTATCAAGATGAAAGGATTTAAGGTACACAAAATGATTGATTAGATCCCTGCCTGGCACACAGCATGTGAAAACCCTTACTAGTCCTATTCTGTCAAACAACTATCTCTGTGTCGGGGGGAGGTACAGATAAACTGCCTCATCTCTAACCAAGAACAGAAACCAGGGTCCATACAGGATGCTCCCTGAGAGCAATGCTTTAGACTGCAGAGGTCATGATGCCACCAACAGTGAACATTTAGTCTATGTTAGAGCAGCAGCAGCAATGACACCAGCCCCCAGAGGTCATTGTCTATTCACAGATGTCCCTGGATGTCACAAGGTTGGCTGCCAAGAACATAGGAGCATAAACTAGGTACAAGAGAGGCAGGTTTGGTAGCGTTAGAAAGAGTCAGGGTCTATTGTCTGCCATCTGGGACCAGGGAGCACTGGGTCCTGGCAGTGGGAGTGGGGTCATCTTCTAGTTGCCTCTCTAGAAGGCCGATGACTGGTGGGTAGGTTTGACTGGTGAGAAAACCACCATCAGAAAGGCCCCAATGATAGAAAGAGGCCTCAGAGCTCAGCCAACCTTCACATGGTTGGTTTATTACTTTGTGAGATGATCAGCTCTATTCAGACTTTTGCTGTTGGAGAGGATGCGCTAGTCCATCGTGGAGCTGGGTGGTACCCCCTTCTCTGAGGTGATGGGGAAGGGGTCATAGGGGGAGCGATTTGTGATGGTGGGACCGGGAGGAGAGGAGGGAGATGAGGGCTTCCATCATGATATAAAGTGAATAGATAAATAATGAAAAGGGGCGGAGGGTAAAGAAGCGGAGGAGACATTTGACAGAGTTTGCATAAACCTGAGAGAAAACAAGGATGGTTACTTTATTATAGGGCTGACAGCATGGGCAGAAATACAGGACAGCGGCGACTCAGGTGTGTGTGGGGTGACGCAGCAGTGTCTAGAGCATGAGGGTACTGCAGCAATAAAGTTAATTGATATGTATATGAGGTGATGAGAACAGGGTCCCATCATCACACTCGCCAGACATCTCTGGGCCCACAGAAGAGGGGATACCCGAGACCGTGGTCACTGCAGAAGCAGAAAGGGAAGTGGTGATCCTCCACTTCTCCCAGCACCCTCGAGGCTCTGGTGAGAGCAGCAGATAAAGTGGGGGACAGGGAACAGAGAGAGGGAAATGCCTGCTTTCTTTGATGGTATGTGGGAGGTAAGTTGTAGCTTTGAGGCCTGGGTGTGACACCTCAGGGTTGCGCTGGTCAGCTAGCTCACCAGCCACTCCGTGCATAACACAGGATGTGGGAGTTAGTGGAGGCGACAACAGGGTCCTGCCCATAGCCCGTGACCTCAGTGTGAGTGAGGGGACAATCTGAAAGGCCCTGCTTATGGACATGCATGTGGTACGTCTTTTCCCTTACAGTATGACCTCCGTGAGGCCAGAGGTAGTATCTTTATAAAGTTAGGGCTGTGCAGCCACATCGGCCCAGAAGCAGATACTGAGGTTTGAGATCGTTCTTGAGACCAGTGCTGGTGAGCAGGAGGGTAGCAGTCCGGGTGGAAGGCAAAGACTGGTTAGCACTTCCCTTCCTCTCTTTACAGGAAGGGGTGAGAGGCTCATACGCTGCCTCCATGGTGTGCACAGAGCTCTAAGCCTGTGGCTTTCATGTGCTGCCTGGGGCCTGTGCTTGGGTGGGTTTTCTGGTGATACGGTGGCTTTTGAGTCCCCCCTGCTCCCATCAGGGACTCAGCGTTACTAACTCTAGACTAGAGTTGTTGTTGCTTTGGTTGTCGGTTCCCTTTCTGGGGTTAACTCTGTGTGACATCTGGAAAAGTCTGTCACGCAACAGCAAGGTAAACAGTGATGTGGTTCTTACAGATGTTTCCAGCCTGGACAGTAATTGACCCCAGCAACACACCTGTGCAGGGGATTCTTGGGACACAGAGCTGTTGCTGGCCAGCTCCATGTAGCTGGAAATGAGTGCCTTAGTACTGGAAGGGGATGGACCCGGAGACTTACCCATTATTCTCTGCTGGTGTGTTTTGTAAGCCTCGAGAGTTCCTGGCACATGCGATCGTAGGGACAAAAACCTTCCAGAGGCTGTCCCTGTACTAATGTAGATGTTAGCCACCCCCTGTGGTAAGGTAGATGTTTGCTGTTGCAGTAATCTGATGCGTACTAACTATTGTCATCCTCAGCTTAGAGACAGGGAAGCTGGAGTCCAGAGAACTTAAGCAACCTGCCTGTATTCGTCAGTTTGGAAGTGGCAGAGTTGGGGTTCAGGGACAGGCACCTCAGTGCCAAAACATAACCCTGAACCCTTCCCTCCTGCACTTTCTAACACCCAAGAGAACATGTGTTTAATGAAAATTTGAGTAAATGATTGCAGACTCAGGGTCCCTTCCTCTGTTGAGTAAGAAGGTATTTGGGGCCCCAGGAGATAGTAGAGGCCCATACATGCCCCTGATTCCTCTCTTCTTCACTGCAGAGTGTCCAAGACAAGAGATGGACATTGCTTTCCTGATTGATGGTTCTGGCAGCATTGATCCAAAGGACTTTGCCCAGATGAAGGACTTTGTCAAAGCTTTGATGGGAGAGTTTGCAAGCACCAGCACCTTGGTGAATCCTGAACACTGTGGCCTTTGGAAGGGTGACACATGCAGGAAGAAGGCCCAGCACAGCTGGTGGGGGAGGAAGTCCCGTGGAAGGGATCATGCAGGGAGAAGCCCAGGGCAGTGTGCCAGTTCAGGGCTCATTTAAGCTCTAACCCAAGAGTTTCTCCTGTGGTATTTAATGTGTATCTAAATGTTCCATGCTTTTTAAAAACATTCAAAGAGCTAAGCATGATCCTGCAGGCCTGTAATCTCAGCGCTTGGCAGATTGAGGCAGCAGGGTCATGTGAGTTCAGGTCCTATTGGACAATATAACATGGCCTTTCCCAGAAAACACACAAACACACGCACACACACACACACACACACACCACACATACAACATACATACAAACATCACACACACACACCACACATACAACACACACACAAACATCACACACACACAAACATCACACACACACCACACATCACATACATCACACAACATCACATACATCACACACACACACCCCACATACAACACACATTACATACATCACACACACACCACACATACAACACACATTACATACATCACACACATACACACACACACACACAGAGAGAGAGAGAGAGAGAGAGAGAGAGAGAGAGAGAGAGAGCAGCCAATTTACAAATAAACACACAACAGCAAAAAGATTTTGGAAACAATTTAACAATTTGACGCTGAACCCTCACTGTAGATAATTGAAGCAAGTGAGGAAGCTTTCCTCTTTGTGTTTTCTGTGTAACCAATGATATCGTTATCTTAAAGTACACGCTGTAAGGCGCTTGCTGCACAAGGCTGGGCACCTGAGTTCCAGCCCTGGAAGCTGTGGTGGGAGAACTCAGTTAACTCCCGAGTGTTTTCCTTTGATCTCCATCAAGACATTCCCCACTTAGGACACACACACACACTACACATCACACACACACCATGCACCCACATACACACACACACCACATGTCACATACACACACACACCACACATGCCACACATACCACATACACTACACACATCATACACACACCACACACAACACATGTCACACACACATATACACCACACACACTGCACATCACACACACACCATACACACACACACAACACATGTCACACACACATACACACCACTCATACCACACATCACACATATATACCATACACACACAAACCACACATGCCACACATACCACATATACTACACACACCATACACACACCCTATACACACCCCATACACACACACAAAGCATACATAACACACACATAAACACACACACACACACCACACATACCACATACATTACACACATCCACCACACATAGGACACATATCACATACATCACACACACATACACACACACCCTATACACACCCCATACACACACAGAGCACACATAACACGCACACACACAAACAAACACACACAGACACACGCACGCCTCACAGAAGGAGTGAGGACAAAGGAGAAGGGAGGGGAGGGCAAATGCAGGGATAAAGGAGGGAAGGAACTGTGGAGAGTCCTGAACCTGGGGCTTCTGCTGGCTTTTGCAGTTCTCCCTGATGCAATACTCGAACATCCTGAAGACCCATTTTACCTTCACCGAATTCAAGAACATCCTGGACCCTCAGAGCCTGGTGGATCCCATTGTCCAGCTGAAAGGCCTGACCTACACAGCCACAGGCATCCGGAGAGTGGTGTGAGTCCCCTCCTGCCTGCTGCCACCTCAGATATGGTCTCCAAATCACTTCTTAATACTGAGTCAACATAGCTCTTAGTTCTTCTCCGGAGGCCGCAGGAGGCTCTGGAGGACTGCTGGGGAGAGAAGCCGGTGTAGGCAGAATTCTGTGCAGAGCCTAGTTCCCAGATGTGAGACCGACTCCTTCGCAGTTACTTTCCCTTCGCTTGGTTCTAGAGACCTCAACACGCTCCTTCCTCTCTGTGTCTGGCCAGCACTGGAGCCAGGCCATCACTACAAACCCACATGGGGTCTGTCAGAGGGCACGGTTCTCCTGTAAGGCAGTGAGTCTGAGTGTCCAGGATCCCTGGTTTCCTGCACACCCCTGGGTGGTACGATAAGGATCACGCCAAACAAAAGACACTCTGGCTAAGTGCAGTCTCTCCTTTGTGGTGACTCTCGCACCTTGAACACAATGGAAAATGCAAGGGGTTTAAAGCCACACCGTAGCACCCCTCCTGGGGTCCTTCTTAAAGCACACAGTGCTTTCCCACTGGTAGGACCTGAGAATTATATGAGGCAAAGAGACAGTGGTTCACAACTCCAGAGAGGCTTCCTGTACGCCAGGACGCACTGTATCTCTCCAGCAGCCGGGATCCCAGAGTTAGTCTCATCCTACCCTTAAACTTGGCTACTGTTTGGTTCTGTCCAGTGCTGAGTTAAATTTCTTCTCTCCTTCCTCCCTTCCTCCCTTCCTCCTCTTCCTCCCCTCATTCATTCTTTCCCATAGGACGGAATGGTAAGTCCAGTAACAAGGCTTAGTCGGTGGGGTGTTTGGTAGGTAATGGTGCGTCCCTCATCTTCTCACCTGAAGGTGGACACAGGAGGACCAAAAGGTCAAGGTCATCCTAGGCCGATGTTGAGATCCAACTCAGCCCAACATAAGACAGCATGTCAAACAGCATGCAACTCCCAAGACACCAGCAATAGCATTACAGGAACTTAAGGTTACCCATAGTCCATCTGGACACTCTTTCATATAGTGGATTAGAAACAGGAAGTGGTACATTCAAATGAATCAATAAATCCCACCTGCCTGGCACAGCCCAAACTTGATCATCTGCTTTTATGCACATGGATCGTATGTAATCACAGCAGGGCAAAAATAGATCTCCTCTAATTTTAAAGGAAATCCAAATGTGTAAGCTGCTCCACATCATGCTATAGCTTTGACTTCTACTTTTCAACAAAGAGAGCTAAAGAAGCGGAGTTAGGATCTGCTGAATCCCCTCCCTAATGTTGGGCACTTGTTTTGGTCAAGTGTTCTCAGTGTGTTCTGGCTTCCAGTGTGGGGCTTCACTGTGATATTTTAAGCATTTCTTAGAGCTATCAACTGTTAGACGCTCTTCCACATTCACTGTCATGTAATCTTCCCAACGACCAGACACTTTGTTTCAGTCACCAAATCTGACAGCTTCAACAATACAAATACTCTTTCCTAATCCAGGTGAGGCTGGCAGGACCAGCTGTTTCTGCAGATGTTCTCTCATCTGCAGAACTGAGAGCTCCTTCATATACCTGGTGTTCATGAAGGACTGGGAGGAGAGGACTCCTGTGGAATAGTTGGACCTACGTCTACATGTGGTCTCTCTCTGTGGGCTGTTCCTCGTATCTCAAGCAGAGTAGCCGGTCTTCTCTTGCTCTGGTTCAAACTATGCCTATGAATCCAAATCTACTATTGTAGATACAAAACAAGCCCTACACTGTGAAGGATGAACATGAATCACAGGGCAGGGCGGGTTCTCTGTGGGAGAAGAACTATTTGGAACCATTTTTAGAGAACAATTATGGCACATTTACTGTTATTTTGCTTGGAGAGAATCAAAGGCTCAGAGAGGTTAAGTGGCACAGACAAAGGGTGTCCAACTCCAAAGCTTCTGCTGCAAACCATATAGCCTCCTAGGAGAGAAGCTCACTGGTGTGGACTCTTTATTATTAGTCTTTGTTTCTGGTATAGCATTCCAAACGCGAATCCTTTCTGTTTTCCTTCCTTCTCCCCCTTTTTGGGGAGTGGGGTTAATGGAGTTGGTAAGAGTGAAGGGGATATGGGGTTGGGGATTTAGCTCAGTGGTAGAGCGCTTGCCTAGCAAGCGCAAGGCCCTGGGTTCGGTCCCCAGCTCCGGAAAAAAAAAAAAAAAAAAGGGATAGGTAGTAGAGTCAGTGTGTGTGTGTGTGTGTGTGTGTGTGTGTGTCTGTCTGTCTGTCTGTGTGTCTGTCTGTCTGTGTGTCTGTCTGTCCCATATCTCACTATGTAGCCTAGCCTGGCCTGGAACTCATTCTCCTCTTGCCTCAGTCTCCAAAGGCTTAGATGGTACACCTGTGCCACCATTGACAACTCTGAATAATTTTTACAAAATGCCTGTCATGCCCTGGGCTTCCTAAAATATTTAGAAGAGCTAAAGCCTTTGCAAATTGTCTTTCCATAATCAATTGTGTCTCGATAATCATTTCCCTTTATTCTCTGACAGGGAAGAGCTATTTCATAGCAAGAATGGGTCCCGTAAAAGTGCCAAGAAGATCCTCCTTGTCATCACAGATGGGCAGAAATACAGAGACCCCCTGGAGTATAATGATGTCATTCCCGCCGCAGACAAAGCTGGCATCATTCGTTATGCTATTGGGGTACAGTCTCTTCCTCCTTGGGTTCACAGACCCTGCCTTCTCCTTACCCAGTAAAGGTCCAGGAGGCTTCCACCATTTAGAGGCCACTCTGTTGCAGGTGGGAGATGCCTTCCAGGAGCCCACTGCCCTGAAGGAGCTGAACACCATTGGCTCAGCTCCCCCACAGGACCACGTGTTCAAGGTAGGCAACTTTGCAGCACTTCGCAGCATCCAGAGGCAACTTCAGGAGAAAATCTTCACCATTGAGGGTAAGCGGGAACAAGCTCCAGCCTCGGAGATGAAGGGACTGTGACCCCATATTTGCTCTATAGAGCTGGGGCCCCGAACCCATCCTCCTTCTGTTCTGACTCCTCCTGCTCTCATAGATTTGAAGCATCTAAGTGACGTGTTTACCCACAGGAACTCAATCAAGGTCAAGTAGCTCCTTTCAGCACGAGATGTCACAAGAAGGTTTCAGTTCAGCTCTCACAACGGTGGGTGGAATGTGTCCCTGATAAATCGGCATCAATTCTGGGCGGGATGGGGCCCAGAGGTAGATTTGTCCTTAAGTTCTCTGATCGATCATTGCTACCCACAATCTGGGGAAAAGCAGGAGAGAGCTAAAGCTCTTTCACAGAGCACACATTCTAGTGGGTAGAGACCACACAGAGGAATTAGCAGACTGTCCTGAGTACTGGGATAGAAAAATAAAGACGGTCCGATGACACTGAGAGGTGAGACAGGGCCAGCCCCCGGGAAACTCTCGGAAACAGTTTCTGCAGTTAAGAGGGAAAAGCAACTGAAAAGGTTCTGGGGCAGAAGTCAAACTGTTGTGCTACACAAAGAGAAAAGAGGTGGCATGGATACAGCAGGAGCAGAGCGAGCACAGGGCAGGGAGCAGCTAGAGAGGTAGGAGGGCCGGGGCCACATGGACCAGACAGAGCAGCAAGACTTGTTTGAAAGGGGACGCACACCCAGAGCATCTAAAGAGATTCTCCTCTATTAATTTCGGGCTGAGCAGAGTGTGGCAGAAATGAAACCACGTGGGTTTTGAACTCGTTGTGGGAACTATGTTAGAGGTGCTTGGAAGGCCATTACACACTTCTTTCAGTGTTTTTTTTTTTTTTTTTTTTTTTTTTTTTTTTTTTTTTTTTTGGTTCTTTTTTTTGGAGCTGGGGACCGAACCCAGGGCCTTGCGCGTGCTAGGCAAGCGCTCTACCACTAAGCTAAATCCCCAACCCCTCTTTCGGTGTTTTTATATTTCTAAGTTCTCTATAATCTCACGATTAAAGGTGTAAATAAGGGCTCTTGGGGAGCAAGAAGTATTGCTATCCGAGGGCGCTGAAGATGGGGGTGACTTTGTCATTGAATAGCTGAGAGAGGACAAGGGGTGGTGAGGATGAAGCTGTTCCCTATGTTTGGGAACAGCTATGTTTGGGGACAGCTTTCTCTGCTTGGGTTCAACTGGGAAAGGACTCGGGTGACATTCTAAGGGGAGTGGTTTTGGTTCCCCAGCAGAATGGTACCTCGTACTGGGTTTGAGCAGGCCTGGTGCTGGGATGGGAGAAGGTAGGACACACGCCAGGAACTGAGGAGGCAGGAGAGGCAGAGAGGAAACAGGCTGACACGAGACAGGCGTTAAACCGCAGACGCTGCCGGTGAAAACCAAGGAAGGAAAAAATGAGAGGTGTTTGGGCCAGGCTTCTCTGGATTAGGGAAGCATCCTGTTCCAGCCTGTCCCAGCCTGCTCAGCCCTGGCATCCTTTCCTCCCAGGATGGACCCGTTCTGGGGGCCGTGGGAAGCTTCAGCTGGTCTGGAGGTGCCTTCTTATATCCCCCAAGTATGAGACCCACCTTTATCAACATGTCTCAGGAGAATGTGGACATGAGAGACTCCTACCTGGGTAAGAGGCGGCTGTGGGAGGGGAAGGGCGGATTGAGCTGCCTGAAGGCAGGAGAAGCCTTGGTGCTGAGGTCTGGGCTCCCTCAGGTTACTCCACCGAAGTGGCCTTTTGGAAGGGGGTTCACAGCCTGATCCTGGGGGCCCCGCGTCACCAGCACACGGGGAAGGTTGTCATCTTTACCCAGAAAGCCAGGCATTGGAGGCCCAAGTCTGAAGTCAGAGGGACACAGGTTGGTGTGGAAGGAGCCAGAACGTGAGAGTGGGCAGCGTGGCCAGGGTGGGGGAGGGGATGACAGGGCTTTGGTGCCTATGATGAGGTTGTGGTGCTGGGAGAGAGGCGGGACCTGGCCGAGAGGGGGCATCTTTAGATGACTTCAGGCTCGGCCCCCCAGATCGGCTCCTACTTCGGGGCCTCTCTCTGTTCTGTGGACGTGGATAGAGATGGCAGCACTGACCTGGTCCTGATCGGAGCCCCCCATTACTATGAGCAGACCCGAGGGGGGCAGGTCTCAGTGTGCCCCATGCCCGGTGTGGTAAGTGGCCAAGGGTCCTGGCTGATGGGTGTGGGTGTGGGTGTGGTCTGCCCAGGTTGGGCCTGACACTGCCTTTGCTCTGCAGAGGGGCAGGTGGCAGTGTGAGGCCACCCTCCACGGGGAGCAGGGCCATCCTTGGGGCCGCTTTGGGGTGGCTCTGACAGTGCTGGGGGACGTGAATGGGGACAATCTGGCAGACGTGGCTATTGGTGCCCCTGGAGAGGAGGAGAGCAGAGGTGCTGTCTACATATTTCATGGAGCCTCGAGACTGGAGATCACGCCCTTGCCCAGCCAGGTGAGGCATCGTTGTCAGCCTGCTGTAGCTCCTTCTCTCTCTCCATGTCTCAGGTTGGCTAAATTCAGCCTCTGCACTCTGGCAAGAGTGTGGTTGCTTTTCTCTGTTTCCCTGAACAAAGCATCCTTGCATGGGTGCAACCTCCACTCTGTCAGGGACAGCCTTCTGGGTCAGAGACTCAGTTTGGGCATCAAAGTCTTGAGTCAAGTGCCCAGCAATAGCAGCCTTCATTTGCTGTGTGTTCTTTGTCTAAACGACTGCCCTACATTCTGCAAGCTTTAGCGTTTTTTTTGCCCTTCTGTTTGTTTTGTTTTCCTGTGAAACTGGGGAAGCCAATTCCTTCCTGTAAAGATAATGCAGTGACTGAGCTGAGCCCTCCATGTACCAGATACTTTCTGGACGACCCAAGCGATGAACAAGTAAATCTGTGTTAATCCTGATGCTACCCTTCTACACCACTACTGGTTAAACCCTCAGGACAAGCTGGACCTGTGAGAGGGTGCCCTTCTCTCTTTCTGAGTGTCTCCCAGGACCTCACCACCACCACGGCTCGCTTTGACTCCAGACTCTTCTTATTTTCCCAATCCCTGCATACCATCACTTAGTGTTTTTAATCTTCCTTTCCCTTCTTGATCAGCGGGTCACTGGCTCCCAGCTCTCCCTGAGGCTGCAGTATTTTGGGCAGTCATTGAGTGGGGGTCAGGACCTTACACAGGATGGCCTGGTGGACCTGGCCGTGGGAGCCCAGGGGCACGTACTGCTGCTCAGGTGAGAAGTCGCCACCCTTACCCTCTGTGTCCGGTGTGCTGCTCCTTTCTTAGCACCCTGTCTTGACTATCATGTATATCTCCAGGAGTCTGCCTCTGCTGAAAGTGGAGCTCTCCATAAGATTCGCCCCCATGGAGGTGGCAAAGGCTGTGTACCAGTGCTGGGAAAGGACTCCCGCTGTCCTCGAAGCTGGAGAGGCCACTGTCTGTCTCACTGTCCACAAAGGCTCACCTGACCTGTTAGGTGAGTGTTTCCCTAAAACTGGATCCAGCATCACACTGCTAGAAGTCTCTAAGGCTACGTTCAGGACAGAGCAAGCCCAGGAGCACAAATCTCTCAACCCTTTCTCTGTTGCCTGAATCAGGCCTGAGGTCTTTTCTTCGCCTTCTTCATGCATCCTGTTCTCTGGACTCCTGTCCTGCAGGAAGACCTGCAGCCTGTTTCCCTCCTCCCTGCCTCAGCCTCTGTCCCTGCTTAAGCTATCATCTCTCTGGTTAGGTCCACCAAGGCAGTGGTCCTTACACCTATTCTTAAGATAGATTTATTTATTTATTTATTTATTTATTTATTTATTTATTTATTTATTTTAATGTATGTGAGAACACTGTCTCTGTCTTCAGACATACCAGAAGAGGTCACCAGATCCCATTACAGATGGTTGTGAGCCACCATGTGGTTGCTGGGAATTGAACTCAGGACCTCAGGAAGAGCAGTCAGTGCTCTTAACCACTGAGCCATCTCTCCAGCCCCCTTACACCTATTTTTATACCGTCTTCCCCACTGTCCAATGAGAAACTAGACTTGATCTCAAAATGTGAAACTAGGCTTCTCACCCCAATCCCTTAAACTGCTTTGTCTTAAGTTATAGAAACCCAAACTCTTTCCTGGAGTTTGTCCCAGCTTTGATCCCTCCTTGAATCTTCTATCTCAGTCTACCCTCTTCCTCCATGCGCTTTTGTGAATGTGCCAGCATAACCTTCCCCGAGAGTCTTAGGCATACCAAACTTTGGGGACATTCTTTTTCCCACACTTCATTCATGGACCATGGGATTAGCTCCTTTATTACACTGAGATTCATGAGCGAAGAGATAATCAGCCTGTCTATCTATCTGTCCATCTGTCTATCAACTTTCTATCTTCTATCTATCTATCTATCTATCTATCTATCTATCTATCTATCTATCTATCTATCTATCTATCTTTCTATCATCTATCTATTTATCATCTATGTATCTATCATCTATCTATCTATCTACATATCTATCTATCTTTCTACATATCTTTCTATCATCTATTTATCATCTATGTATCTATCTATCTATCATCTATCTATCTATCTATCATCTATCTATTTATCATCTATGTATCTATCATCTATCTATGTATGTATGTATGTATGTATGTATGTATCTATCTATCTATCTATCTATCTATCTATCTATCTATCTATCTATCATCCATCTATCATAATCTGCAAAATGTTTTGGAATGTTTTTCCAAAATGATGCAGCCATAGAAAGTGCTCAGCAAGTATAAACAGATAAACGTAAACAGGATGCTGTGGTTCTAGTTGTTTTTTGCATTTTTCCTTTATTTCAGGTAATGTCCAAGGCTCTGTCAGGTATGATCTGGCGTTAGATCCGGGACGCCTGATTCCTCGTGCCATTTTTGATGAGACTAAGAACTGTACTTTGACGAGGAGGAAGACTCTGGGGCTTGGTGATCACTGCGAAACAGTGAAGCTGCTTTTGCCAGTGAGGATTTTGGGTTTGGGGAAAGCCAGGGGTCAAGGACTGGTGGGGGAGGAACCAAGACTAGGTTGTTGGGAAGCTCCGTGGGAAGAGTGAGGATAGTGAAGCCAGAGGAAGCACAGCTGGGAAGACAGCCTGGTTCCTCAGCCTGGATGTGGTGCTGTCTGGAGGCAGAGCAGGGGGATTCCACGATGAAGGGGAAGACCGATGGTGGTTCTTCAAGTTCCTTCTTTCTCAGGACTGTGTGGAAGATGCAGTGAGCCCTATCATCCTGCGCCTCAACTTTTCCCTGGTGAGAGACTCTGCTTCACCCAGGAACCTGCGTCCTGTGCTGGCTGTGGGCTCACGAGACCACATAACTGCTTCTGTGAGTAGTTTCCAACGGAGTCCCAGGGACAGGATGGCCACATTGTATCTCTACATGCTTTAATAACCCATAATAGGTCCTCCTTGTCCACCGCTGGCAACAAATCCAAAATGGCCCCTCGGCTTCTCTGGCCCAGCTCAGCTTGTACCCTTGCACCCACCCAGCTAGTCCCATGTGTCCCGACATAAACACATTCTCCACATGCCTCTTCTCTCTCATACTTACCTCGGAGCCTTGGCCTGCTATAATTCTCCTTCTTTCCTTCTCCCTGTTAAGTGCCAACCTCAGCTCCTGGTCACACTTGGTGTCCCACTTTTTCTCCTGCCCCCGAGTCTGCTATGACGATCCCATTTCAAAGCGATGTCACTAGGGACCGACACGACGATCTGCATCTGTGTTGGTGACTGTCGTGGAGCCCCACATTTCTTGAGCATCGCAGCCATATCTAAGTCACCTGAAGTTTTCACTTCTCCAAACTTCCATCCAGTGGAAAACTCCTGTCTATCACTGTCATTTAGAAATGTCTGCTGAGTAGCCGCTGTGAGCCATATTGGACTTGATCCAACCAAACCTTGCCATGGCGACGTCAAGATCTTGTGTAGTCAATCCTTCACATTCTAGCCTTCAGCCTATGCCCACTCCTTGCTAGTGTCTGTGAGAAGCATGGGAGGAGAGACATGCTAATAGTCCGCCATGGGGTGCTCAGAGACTCATCTAGACTTAGATGAAAAAGGAGCAAACCATTTTGTTTCAGCTGCCGTTTGAGAAGAACTGTAAGCAGGAACTCCTGTGTGAGGGGGACCTGGGCGTCAGCTTTAACTTCTCAGGGTGAGTATGGTCTCCTTCCATGTGATGAAGTGCTTGTGAGCCCCGGATTCCTAAGAAAATGAATTATATTGGAATACTATCAGTGCATGGTTCAAGAGTTCCCGCCATCTTGTCTCTGCCCCGATCCAATTTCCAACTTGCCTTCAGGCTTGACCTTCTCTCCTCAGCCTGCAGGTCTTGGTGGTGGGAAGCTCCCCAGAGCTCACTGTGACAGTCACTGTGTGGAATGAGGGTGAGGACAGCTATGGAACTTTAGTCAAGTTCTACTACCCAGCAGGGCTATCTTACCGACGGGTAACAGGGACTCAGGTAAGCCGGTCCCTTGGACTCTGCTAGACGGTTAGGACCTTTTCTGTTCCTGATACCAAAATACCTTAGGCTGAATAAGTTATAAAGAATTATTTTTGAAAAGAAATATTAAAAGCTAATTATTTCGGTTTATGATTCTGCAAGGGCAAACCTGAGAGATGTATCTGGCGGTGGTCTCCAGGCAGAGTCTCAAGGCAGTTCAAGGAAGGATATGGCAAAGACGTGTGTGTTTTCTTTCCTCTTCTATCATGGGGTCCCACATTAATGATCTTGTCCAATTTTAATCACTTCCCAGTCTGGTTAAGGGGACATCTCAGCAGTCTCAGTCTGGGGCTGGTGTCCGTGGGGGAGCTGCTGGTCTCTAGGCTGTGCTGGAATCCCAAAGAAGATGGGTTTAGTACTAGGCACAGTAACAGGATAGACGAACTGCTAGCTTGTGCTGTGAGGTAATCCCACCAGAGAGCACACTGACACTCTTGATGCTGAATAGAAAGTCTGTACTGTCGACTGGTGGCTGCACCGGGAACTTCCCGAAACCATGCAGCACCGAGGGTTACTGGTTTTTGTTCTTCTGTGAACTAAACCCACATCCTGGCTAACACACTCTGTTTAGCAAGAACAGTTAGCAGAGAAGCAAACTACAGGAGACCTTTCTGGATCCTGACACTATGGACTGGGTCTTTGATGAATTAGTCCTTTGTTCTGGTTTTGGCAGGTGTTGGGGCCTATGTGCTGGGTTTTAAGGTCAGAATGTTGCCTCTAACACAATGTCAGTTGTGCTAGGGTCTCGGGGCCTTACACTGGAGTGAGGGCAAGCAAAGAACAAAGTTTCCTTCTTCAATGTCCTTTTTCTGTCAACTGCCACTAGAGGTGTGTCCCAGATTCAGGGTGAGACTTCCTACCTCAATCGTATTAAGAAAATCCCATCACAGATGTGTCCACCAATTTGGGATTTAATTGATTCCAGATGTAATCACGTTGACAACCAAGATTAGCACCCATCACAGAAGGTGAGGTCTGCTCATGGTAGGGGAGGCACAGTGGCTGCAGCATGGCCTCTGTGGTGCAAGGGAGCCAGTTATGCCTCAGCAGCAAAGACGAAGCAGAACTCAAGCAGGATGCTATATGCCTCAAGACTCCTTCAGAATAACCTGCATCATCCAGCTAGGTTGTAAGGCCCCAGCATTCCACAGTCCCCCAAACCACAGCACCATCACTGAGGACAAAGTATACACACAGATGCCATCCAAACCCTAATGCAACAGCAGAACAGTTTCATTCTACTGTTGTACGAGACCTCTGTATGGCTACGCCCACACCTCAACCCTTCTACAACTGAGAGTTGCTTTTCTGATTTGAGCCATGACTGTTCTTGAACTGGTATCCTGGTGTACGACGCATGATATTTTGGAAGGTTTCTGTCACACATGGATTCTATAGCTTCAACATTTTCAGAAGTGTTTTTTTTTTTTTTTAAACCTATTTACGCTCTGAGCAGCACATGACAGTGCCTGTGCCTGTCTGCCTATCAGACCTTTTAACCGTCGGTTTGATCTCTGTATTTCCTTGCAGCCATTGTTTGGAATATTCTAGAGAGGTTGTGCAGCTTCACATATATTTTATGGTCCTCTGGGTCTTTTCTTCGGGGCTCTATCTACCTACATATTTTTTTTCTGTTCTTTCCTGTATTTAAAAAAATCAGCCAGCCCTGTAGCATGTGCCTTTAATTCCAGTACTTATGAGGCAGAGACGGGCAGATCTCTGTGAAGTCAGTCTAATCTACAGAATGAGTTCCAGGCCAAGCAGAGCTACATAATGAGATCCTGCCTATTAAAAATGACAAATAAAACCCCACCTCTGGGTGTAGTGACAATCGCCTTGGGTGAACTCTTGGGTGGCAGAGGCAAAAGGATCCCTGTGAGTTTGAGGCTAGCCTGGTCTACATAGTGAGTTCTAGGCCATTCCAGACTACCTAGGGAGACCCAGTCTCAGACACTGATTTGCCAGGGGCCTTGACATACTGTAATGGTCCCAGTCTAGTGATGTGCTAATGACAGTGTTCCAGTCTCTGCACTGTGTCTTCGCACTATAAAGGATGCCTTAACCCAACTAGAATTGAGTTTATCAAGCTTTTCCTTCCTTCTTAGTATCTTTGTATATGAGTCTTGTTTGAGAAATATTGTCATACCCCAATGCCCCAGTGTGTGTCTTCCCACCTGCCCGTAGAACCCAGGCCTCTGCTCTTTGCCCCCTCCCCCAGTCCATCCTTTCTCCCAGACCTGTAAACCAAGGGTCACTGCCTCCCCTCCTACAGCCACACTGCCTCCTTGTTCCTGCCAACTCCAGCAAGATCTGACCCGGATCAGGGACTCAGTGACAACAAGGTGTCACGGTCTCAGGCTGACCTTGAACTTCTGAAGTTGAGGGTTGCAGGCATGTGCTATCATGCCCATTTATGAGGTTCTAGAAATCAACGATGAAACAACGATATAGCATCCCCAGCCCAGAAACAGTGGTTAAGGGCCCTTGACACCAAAATTGATGCCCTGAGCTCAATCCATAAGACTTCTGAATCACACACACACACACACACACACACACACACACACACATGGGGGATATACGTGTAAAAAAAGATTATTTAAATTTAGAACAAATGTTTCCTAGGGAAGGGACGTAGTTTCGTGGTAGGGAATGCCCCTAATATGTACGAGTGAGGTTATAATAAACTATATTCCCTTTAAAAATCTTTAGAATTTTACTTTTGTACAGATAAATCTTTTAAAGTCCTAGAGTTTATTTTAATGAATAAAATAAGGTAGGGATCCAATTTCACTTTTCTTTCTGTACTTTTACTTTTCAATATGGAATGGTTTTTCTTGGTATCATTTATTGAGAGATCTGTCACCCCTCCCCCCCCAACTGCTCTGCAGTGCCACTGCTGTCATATGCCAGTCCTATACATACATATATGGTAACCATGCTGGTTTGAATGAACAATCCCCGGCCCCCCATAGTCTTAGAGTTTTAATACTTGGTCCTCAGATGGTGGGACTGCGTGGGAGCTTAGGGGCGCCAGCTTTGCTGGATGCCGTGCACCACTGCTGGGTCGGGGTCAAGAGCAAAAGCTTTCGGCTGCTTGAAGCTGTGGTTGCAGCTTTACGCTGTGGTTTAGGGTGTGAGCCCTCGCTGTGTGCTCTGGCTGCCGTGCCTGCTGTTTTCTGTCGCACCTCCCCGCCATGGTGGACTTGTTTCTCTCTGGAACTGTAAACCCAAGTAAAGCCTTCTATATTTAAGTTGCCCTGGCCATAGTTTCTCTTTTAGCATAGCAACAGGAGAGCAACTAACGCAGTAACTCGAATCCATCTCCTCTCCTATAAGCAACCTCATCAGTACCCACTACGCTTGGCCTGTGAGGCTGAGCCCCTCGCCCAGGAGGACCTGCGGAGCAGCAGTTGTAGCATCAATCACCCCATCTTCCGAGAAGGTGCAAAGGTCAGTGCTATCTGTCCCGCCCCCACCCCATCCTCAGCACTGGCCTCCCTTGCTTCCCCATGAGCCTCTCCATTCCCACATTTTCTTTTCTTTTCCCTCAGACCACCTTCATGATCACATTCGATGTCTCCTACAAGGCCTTCCTAGGAGACAGGTTGCTTCTGAGGGCCAATGCCAGCAGGTGAGCCCAGGAGAGCTATGGTATGCCCTTCCTACCCCAGTTTTATGTCCCAGCTGGGTATCCGTTTCCTGATCCCTTCACAGTTGTCTCCCACTCTTTCTCTCCAGTGAGAATAATAAGCCTGAAACCAACAAGACTGCCTTCCAGCTGGAGCTCCCGGTGAAGTACACCGTCTATACCCTGATCAGTAGGTAGGAATCCTTAGCTCTTGCCTTGCTCCTTCGACCTTCCTCCAAGCCTCTTTGTGAAGTAGGCTTCTGAATCAGCCTGCTTCATGATGGTGACTGGGGCAGGATCCTTGTAAAGAAGAGGTTTCTTTATCTCACAGTCTGGAGGGTGACAGTCTAAGCAGCACAGTGCCAGATTTGACCAGAGTCCCCTGGGCCACAGAAGGCAGAAGGCGAGCCAATGACAGAACAGTGAGCTAGAAGACGATCACACAGCTAAGATAGGGAGGCAAAGCAAAGGAGGAGGTGCCAGTTGGGCAACTTGTCCCTAGGTTTTCCCCTCATGAAGGTCTCACCCCTTCCCAACATTGTACCGAGGGCCAAGCTCCCAGCACACGAACCCTCAGAGAACACACTCAAACTGTCCAGCCTGGAGCAGCCTCTAAGCTCCCTCCTGCAGAAATTCTTGAGTGGGTTTCCAGCCATATCTCTCTCTCTCTCTCTCTCTCTCTAATATATATATATATCCATTGTTTAATTCCTCTTCTCCCTCCAGTACTTACTCCTCCCTTCTCACGAAGCTTTCCTCGGTGCTAGACGCTGAGTGAAGCTATGAGATTGAGGGCGACTTTTCTGGGCATTGCATTCTGGGAGCTTGACCTAACAGGATAGGTCTGTCACCACACAGAAGCCAGGCAAGGTCAGAGGAGGGTAGAGCTGGTAGGAGAGTCACGTGCAAAGCTGCTGCTATGGGATTTGAAGGTGAACACAGGGGCAGGGTAAACTAGAAGCACGCAAGCGACTTTCCAGAGTGGACTGTTACTCCATGGCGTGAGAACTGTTGGGAAGGCTGAGAGAGTCAGTCCCATGAGTGGGGTTCGCTCAGTGGCTGCTGAGTGCACAGGAGAACTGGAGGGGTCAGGACCAAATGTGTCATTTTCAGTGACATGACCCATGGATGACATGTATGAATTTTCTCTTTTCTCCCTAGGAAAGCACAGCTTACAGTTAAATATACTAGGGATATTTCAAGCATTTTTTGTTATAGTGGCAGTTTGGAAGAGTTGTATTATTATTATTATTATTATTATTATTATTACTAATTTCACTTAATACTCTGGATAGCCATATTGTTATCTCTATTTTTACCAATAAAAATTAAGAGGATTAATAACCTGCACCTGCATTCACCAGATTAGCTGCATTGAATGTCTCCTACAAGGCCACCCTGGGTAACAGGGTTGCTTATGTGGGCCAAAGCAAGCAGGCAAGCCCAGGCCCAGAGAGCCTTCCTCCAGAGAGGGTTTGTGCCCGTGCGTATGTGTCACATACCTTGCAAGACTGAGGAAGGCGGAGGGCTCTACTCAGCTTCAAAAAGAAGTTTAAGGCTGGGAAAACGGCTCAGAGGGTGAAGACACTGCCAAGTTCGATGCCTGGGCTCTCATGGTAGAGGCAGAGAACATTAAATGTGCACGGTGGCACACGCCCTCCTCCAGATAAACAAATAGATGTAAAGCAACTGTCTCTAGAAGGTTTAGAGCTGGAGTTAATTTTAAGGTAAGAAAGGGGAAGCAGAGACAGATGACGTTTGGGAGACACAGAAGAATCCAGGCTGAGAGAAAACTCCCAGAGGTTACAGAGAGCTCGGGGGTGCTGGATGCTGCTACAGCCGCCCTGCAGGACTCTAAGGAGGCTAAACGATGTATGTTTCAGGCTAATTTGTTGAGTAGGAAGTGGAGGGTGTGAGGTGTGAACTTGGGCAACTCTTCAGCAGTGCCTTGGCTCTGAGGACTGAACATCCTTGGCTTCTGAGGATGCTAAGCAAGCCAGACAGCCGCATCCTCAGGAGTGTTCTAAAATGTCCAGTTGATAGCGTGAAACTGTTGGGCTCTGCAGAGGTTCTGGGTAGAGGCTCTGGCTTCTGGGTGCTGATGAAGTATGCCGGCCCTTCTTATAGCTCTGTGGCCCTGGCTCATCCTGGAACTCACTAAGTGGCCCTGGGTATCCTGGAACTCACTAAGTGGCCCTGGGTATCCTGGAACTCGCTATGTAGACCAGCTGGCCTCAAACAGAGAAGGGCCCGCCCGCCTGCCTCAGCCTCCCAAGGGCTGGGATTATAGACGGCCACCACCATGTCCTTCCTGCTTAATTCTATTGAGATCTGAGACATCAAGCATGGAGACCTAACTGTTGAAATCCTCAGAACTATCCAAACACCCCTCGAAAAGACTTTTGAGTGTGAAACTTTTTATTCATACAGGCAGTGGTATTCGATAATACATTTTCAAAAGTAAATATGTTCTTTGTTATTTAATTCAAATTTTTGATAATTTCATACACGAGTAATGTATTTACACAACCCACTCCCTCTACCTCTCCCCTCCTACTCCTCCTGTGGCCCTCCCTACCCTCTTTTGTAACATAGTAAATGTCTACTGAGAGCCATTGTTATAATTCTAGCATTTGGAAGGCAGGGGTAGGGAGATCGCTGTGGATTTAAGGCTGGTCTGGGCTATGCTTTGAGCCTATCTCACAATTATAAAAAGAAAAAATGAGGGGTTGGGGATTTAGCTCAGTGGTAGAGCGCTAAAAAGGCCCTGGGTTCGGGTCCCAGCCCAAAAAAAAGAAAAAAAAAAAAAAAAAAAAAAAAAAAAAAGAAAGAAAAATGAGGAACCGGTAGATAGAAACCTGTCAGCATTTAGGGTGCCCCTTGGCTTGAGATCCCGGGCCGTCTCCTTTCGCATGTGCTCACCTGCCCTGACACGACTATATCTGCTTCCGTGCCTGCCACCAGACAGAGGCCCCACTCCACTTGTCCCAAGTAACCTAGCCTTCACTTCGGAGGGCCCCCCTGGGCTGATTTATTCTGGCAGAAGACTTTGTAGGAGTTCCTGAGACCACTTCCTATCTGCTAGAGGAGGCGTATAAATGCTTTCTCGACACTGGGAAATGTTGATCAGTACAAGAAACATGCAGACGTTGGGTCCCTAAGTGAAAATCGCTAGAACTTGATTGACAACATTTTCCTGCCAAAGAAAGAGCCAGGACAGAGCTTCAGGGATATAAAGAAGTCGGTGCACCAAGGGGAGAGCTGGTAACCCCCGTGCCTGGCAAAGGCACTGTGGGGAGAGGAGCGGAAGCTGGCACCGAGGCTGCAGATACATTTGGAGACCATGGTTGTCTTCCTGAGTATCTGCTGGCCTAGTGCTCATCAACAAGTGATGGTTCAAACGGAGATGGCATCAGAGCTGTTTCTCACTCACATGCCGTTTTCTCCAGGCAAGAAGATTCCACCAAGCATGTCAACTTTTCATCTTCCCACGCGGGGAGAAGGCAAGAAGCCGCACATCACTATCGTGTGAGAGGCTAGGGAGTACGCGTGTCGGTCTCGGCTCAGGATGGGGAAGACTGGAGAACCGGGTTAGGGAATAAGGAGGGGTGCTCTGGGGACCATGCCACTATCTGGTCTCCGTTCCTGCAGGTGAATAACCTGAGTCCGCTGAAGCTGGCCGTCAGCGTTAACTTCTGGGTCCCCGTCCTTCTGAACGCTGTGGCTGTGTGGGACGTGACTCTGAGGAGCGCAGCACAGGTACCAGCCTGTAGCATTTCTCTCTCCACAGTCCCTCTCTCTAATAATGCCATGCTCTTACCAGGAGGATTGCCTCTGCTCCTAGGGTGTCTCCTGCGTGTCCCAGATGGAACCTCCTCAGAATCCTGACTTTCTGACCCAGATTCAGAGACGTTCTGTGCTGGTGAGCAAAGCCCACGGACTGGGGGACACAGGAATGTACTGGTGAATTGGAGTGGTGTCGTCAGCCTGAGATGTCACACTCTCTACTCATTGTTAGCCTTTATTTTATCTTTTTGTCTCTCTCTAAGGAAAGGCCCCCTCTCCTCAGCTCTGTTCCCTTCCTGTCCCCAGGACTGCTCCATTGCTGACTGCCTGCACTTCCGCTGTGACATCCCCTCCTTGGGCATCCAGGACGAACTTGACTTCATTCTGAAGGGCAACCTCAGCTTCGGCTGGATCAGTCAGGTGTGTAGCCAATGGCAGAGCTGCTCCCCTGGCCCGTGTGTGCCTGATGGGTCTGGGGCATCCTTGGGTCAGGGTGGTTCTTGAACCCTGAGCCGCCTGCCCCAGATCTAATTCCCAGCTCTGCCCCACCCTCTCTTTGGCAGACATTGCAGAAAAAGGTGCTGCTCGTGAGTGAGGCTGAAATCTCTTTCGACACATCTGTGTACTCCCAGCTGCCAGGACAGGAGGCATTTCTGAGAGCCCAGGTAGTGACTGTGGCAGGCGGGAGCCAGGCTGGTGAGAGGGTCTGATGTTCAGTCTGTAGTGTTAGCTGTGGGCTTTGCCAGTTTGGACAGAAGATGAAGGTTCCTAGATGCACAGAATCCATGAGGTTTCTGTAGCTCAGTGATTGGAAGCATTCATGGGCCTTGGCCAGTGAGTGGGGGTAAGTGTGTGTTTGTGCGTGTGTGTGTGTGTGTGCATGTGTGAATGAGTGTGTATATGAGTGTGTGTGTATGAGTGTGTGTATGAGTGTGTGTGTGTATGAATGTGTGTGTATGTGTGTGTGAGTGTGTGCGTGTATATGAGTGTTTGTGTGTGTGTCTCTGTGTGTGTGTGTGTATGTAAGAATAAGCACTCACTGATTTTCAAATCAGGTGGAGACGACATTAGAAGAATACGTGGTCTATGAGCCCATCTTCCTCGTGGCGGGCAGCTCGGTGGGAGGTCTGCTGTTACTGGCTCTCATCACAGTGGCACTGTACAAGGTGAACTGTTGTTTTCAAGTCATTTTCCTAACACAACTAGTGTCTGCCAGCAGCTCTGCCATGTACAAGATAGGACAGCGAGAACTCAGATCATGGTCATGGGGCAGCTTGGCCATGTGTTCTGTCCCCATCACTTAGATTTGCTTGGTCTTTTTCCAGTTCTCCTTTCTGAAATAACAATGAGACTCAGGTCACAGAACGGCTGAAGTGAAATAGACACTGCGCATGTGTAAATATGTCTGACCATGAGCCTATGCCTTTCTCGCCCAGCTAAGGGTGTAACGACTGCTTGGCACACGGTTGTCTCCATATGTGACGCTGTGCACACGACTGCTCTGGCACACCGCTGGAAGTTATTTTAGTTTTCTTATCTTCAACTCCTCTACTTTCTTCCTTTCCTTCTTACCCAGTTTTTCTGACTTCATTATTTTATAGCTTGGCTTCTTCAAACGTCAGTACAAAGAAATGCTGGACGGCAACCCTGCAGATCCTGTCACAGCCGGCCAGGCAGATTTAGGCTATGAGACTCCTCCATATCTCGTGAGCTAGGAATCCACTCTCCTGCCTATCTCTGCAATGAAGATTGGTCCTACTTTTGCCTATGAGTCTACTGGCATGGGAACGAGTTCCCTACAGCTCTGGACTAGCCTGGGGAACGTCCCAGACGTGATGTCATACCTCCTGAGATGGGAGATTTTTATGCTTTTGCTGAAGTGTCAGACTTCAGTGCTGATCCACTTTTTTTTTGCAAGAGCAGGGATGGGGTCAGCATAAATTTACATATGGAGAAGATTTAGCACCCAATATAGACTGACAGGAGTATGCTCAGTATCCAATGTGTTGCTTGTATGTATTTTTTTAAAAATAAATATAAAAATGCAGGGGAAACATCACATTTTCCTTATATTAAAAATAACTTGAACGGAGATCCGACCTACCCTATGGCCTACCCAGTCTCTCTGTCATGCTGTTCCCAAAGAGTCAGAGGACACCAAAGTTTCACACCTTTATTGCACTTGGAACTGTCCACTGGAACCTCAGGGGCTCTCAGAGCCGGTATGGAGGTCAGTTTGGAGACTGTGGCAGAGTACGTCTGCCGAGTCTTCAAGGCTTCTCGTAGCCGGTGGGCAAAGGATTGACGTGGGGATTGTGGAAAAGCGTGTGGTTCCCATCCCCCCAGGAGAAGGGCTGTGGAGAGAAGGCAGACAGGTCACCGCGGTCCCTCCCCTGGAATTCCCCTGCATGCTCTCACTCATTCACCCTCTGGCATACCTTGGTTCGGATGCGGAGGTGGTGATAGGGGATGAACTCTGGGCGCTCACGGTGGCCAGCGTGCATCCAGCAGTTAAGCGAGCAGAGAGCTACGCTGGGGAGAGCCAGCACAAAGGTCAGGAGGCGCCAAGTGCTGGCTGGGAGAGCAAAGGTGGGAGTGAGAGCAGATTCACAGGTAAAAGTTATCATTGGGCCTAGAGGTCTGAAAGGTCGGTGCCTGGTAGATCAGGAGAGGGGAGGAGGGGAAGGCAGGGGACAAGAGAACAAATGGGCTAGGCTACTAAATCTCCCTCAGGCCCCACTTACCTCCTGCGCCTCCATGGTCCCCTTTGGCTGCGCTGGCCATGCTCCGACTGAGGACCTTAAGAGGCAGAGCCATTGTCGAAGGGAGGCTAGGAATGGCACTGTCCTTCTCTGTCTCCTTCACTCAGCCTAGGGGATCTCCTCCCTACTCGCAGCCAATCACCTGTTGAGCCGGCACATGGACGGCTATTTTTAGGGGCTTTCTCTGTCTAAAGTGGGTCTTGACTGGAAGGAGATCCTCTTCCGGCAGCTGATGCAATGTGCCTTTTATTCTGGCAAGAGAACGTTTAAAGTGAAATACGCCCCTGGCTTGGCGATACAAGCCTGTCGCCCGGCACTTGAAACGGGTAGACAGGAGGACCAGAGTTCAAGTCCACTGTGGTCAAGTTAGTGAAGTTGAGCACAGCTTGAACAACCTAAGATCCCATCTTTAAAACAAAATTTTAAAATGGGGTGGGGGTCGGGGTGGGAGTGTAGTTTGGTTGGTAAAATGCCTGGAGTGTCTGCCTACTTAGTACCCACAATGCCGAGTTCTTTTCCTACTGATACACAAGCCCAGTGTGGTGGCACTTATCTTTAATGACTTCATTTAATATTCTGTTCTCAATGGCTAGCACAGGGTAGACATGTAATATACCTAAAATTCATTAAGTGCCCATTTTAAAAATTTTTTATCAGTGCTGGGAATTGAATCCCCGGGCTGCGTGCACGCTAATTAAATGTTCCTCCACTGAGCTTAGTCTTGGTAATTGCTGTATTTTACTTAGTATTGGTGTGTGTGCTCAGACATGTGAGCTCAGAGAACAACTTTATGGTTTGTTCTCTCCTTCTGGGAGCCAAGAGCAGGTCACCATGCTTGTATAGTGAGCACCTTTGCCCACTGATTCATCTAGCCAGCCCAAGAAGCTTGAAGGCAGAGCGGGGAAAGACGGTAAGAGCTGGAGCTCTGTAGCCCGAGCTATATTCTCAGCCATCGGGCTTTCTGTTCTTCCTCTCTATGATTGGAGTTCACTATGCAGTCTAGGCTGGAATCGAACTCATGACTCTCCTGCTTTAGTTTCATCAGTGCTGCCATTTCAGGTGTGGACTGTACCGTGCTCAGATTTATAGTCTAACAGGATGCCTCCAGCTCTGAGCAAAGTTTGATGTTTCTAATTGGTACATTTTCAAGAAAGGACTCTTCTACACCTATAGTCCTTATTTACTTTAAACTCGGGCTAGTGAGATGGCTCAGCGGTAAGGGTGCTTGCTGGTAAGCCTGGCATTCTGTGTTTGATCCCTAAGACCCAGAAGGTAAGAAGAGATCGTCATGCTCCCAGCGCCCCCTCCCATAAACAAATAATTATATGTAATAGAAACAGAATAGTTTCACCTACCCAGGCTCCTCTTTCCGTAATGAATTCTTCCCATGGTCACTTTTGCCCCATTGGGTTTTTAGGACTGCTATGGAAATGGGACTTTAAATTTTCCTGTCATTCAACCTCCCCAGCCCCCATACACAATTCCCTCTAATCTCCTCCTATTTAGTTCCATTGTGGCTATTGAAGAAAACGGAAAGAGGGAGATTTTTACTTACAGAGAGTTTAGGTCCCCCTTTCCTCCAAAGTAGCCTCTCAGAGGCTTGCTGAGAATTCCCTCCCTGCCTTCTCTGCTCCGTGCAACCACTTAGTGAGTGCTACAAAGGTCACTCCTGTCCTCTACCGCCATCGTGTGGTGCTCTTGCAAACATACCTGGAGATCTTTCCTTAAGATTTTCTCCAGATGGTAGTTCTTGTGTTATGTTTTTGATTCATGTGCCGCTGGGGGCTGAACCTAGAGGCGAGGTACACCAGGTAAATTCACACTCCTGGCCGTTGTTTTCTTTCTTTTTTCTTTTGTTTGGTTTTTACTGAGTACCCCTGCCTGGCTTGGATCCTAAGTCCTCCTTGGTGCTGTTTTTCCAGGTGCATGCCACCACATCCAACTGGGTTTTGCCTTAACTGTTTCTGTGTGAGAACCCTAGCATCTGCACCTGTAACATCTGTAGCAACTGCAGCTCCCTTGCACCATGCACGAGTTACATTCCCAGGCCTGGAAGTTTGTTCTTTGCTTCAGACAGAGAAAAAAACAAACTCACCTGTAGCTGGTCTTTGCTACTTTGTGGATTCTTCTTTTCCCCACCCTTTAATCCCCTGGTTTTATCCCCTAACCCTAGATACGAGAGAAACAAGGATAGAGGAGAGAGAGGACTTGGGGGAAAATCTCTGAATTTCTTTCCTTTTGTTTCTTCTTTGACCATGGCTACTAATAAACCACAACCAATCCCCTTAAATGACCTTTACATTTATGTATCCTCTGGAAAGTTCCCAGGATTCCGAAAGGTTATGCAACAGCAGAAACTATCTGCAGCTGGCAAAACCAGGCCTTTGCTAGAGCACGAGGCAAATCATAGTCAGCCGGTGTGGACTTTTGGAAGAACATTCATATAATATTTCTGTGTTGTCAAAAAGAATCCAAAATTTCAGAATTCTTAAAAATGTCACCACATTCACCAACTGCTAAACCCTGCTGTGCAACACCCAAGCCTTTTATTAGTCATTTACCAAGTGGTGGTGACACAGGGCATGGAGGGATGGCCTGTGCCAATCTTTCTAATGCACTACATAGTATTGTTAGCAGAAAATTTGTGGGTTCCTGCCAAAGTCACCACATGCTAAAGGGGAAATCAGACTCAGAACAAAAGGTGACACAGAAATAACCTGTCCCATATCATTTTTAGAGAACATTCATCTTCAGTGACAGGCTGTTATTTGAATATATAGCCAGGCATAAATCATTAATGAAAGAAAATAATTTTCCCAGAGTGTCTGTCATTCACAGATACAGCAAAGCTAATATAATTCTTTTAGCCAGGCTTCACACCCTGGAGCTATGGTAACTAGGCCTATAGATAACATTAAAGTCAACAATGCTGTGAGTCCAAAGGGAAGAAGAAGGCACAGTGATTACCATCTCCAACTGTCCCCTGCTGAATTCCTCACGATCCTTCTGTGCAGAGACCCATCTGCTCGCTGGTTTGCAACAGGAGCAGGGCTGTACAGTTCTTCAAACTTCTGCCGTGTGGTGAGCACCGGCTTCTGGGTGAAGTGGGAGCAGGGTTGATGAGTCTGCCTTCATCCCTGGATGGTGACCTGGAGAGGCTGGTCTGGGTGGGCTTTTGCAGTCCAGGTCTCTCCTTCCTCAGTTGGGGTTGCTGTCTTTACCCAGGCATGGTGGGTCCACATGACGACCCTGTAACTTAGTGCTTAAATGAGTGTCCAGAGTTCAACCTGTTGTGCTGTGGTCCTGTGCAGAGCATCTATGCTATACTTATCTGGAACTGCCCTGGGACTCCTTATAAAATCAGGCACTGGGCTCTCAGCCCTGGGATAACCTTTGCTAAGAAGGAGGGGAATTGGATGCATACTGGAGGACATAGCGATTGAACTACACACAGGTCCCATTAGGTACCACAATCCTCTGTTTACAGCGTCATCGTGTGACAGTTCAAAAACCAAACTGCTATTTGAGCCTTCCTTGCTTGAGATCTTTAGGATGCGGGTTGAGACCCCAAGATCCTCTACTGTGCAAGAGAATCCACCACCCCACCCCACCCCCATCATGTGAGGCATGGGGAGTAATGAATCCATCGTCCCTACAGATAAGAGGAGAGTTCTCAGGACCAGGACAGGAGCCATAGACTCAGCAAGTCTTACTTCCCGGTGCTTTTGTGTCTTGCACTGAGGCTCGCATGCAACTCTGATGGAGTCTGCATCCCATGCAAAAGAAAGGCTATAACTTGAACTTGGGGGTGTCCTGCTATGAAAGGATAACAGCCAATTACTCTTACAGAGCACACATATTGTAAATTGAACCCGTTTTATTCAAGCATCGAATTCTCCATAACCAGGTCTTATTTTTTTATACTTTTTATTGCTAAAATATTCAATTTTAAATATTGTTTCAGATTGGTAAACTTCATGTTTACTTTCAAACTTGCCCTGCCTTGCCAGCTCCAGGCTTTCCTTTGACAGCTTTGTGACATTTACAGACGACTGTTTCATGGGAGATATAAATTGGCTTTGCCGCCTATCTTTTCTCTGTAAATAAATTGCATTTATATCAAACACAGTTCTAGGTATATTAAAAACATTTAATCACTTGTGAGGTGATTGATATTTAATTCATATTTTAATTATCTTTAAGAATTAATAATAAGCTAGATGTTCCCATAAGATTACTATTTTATAAATTGGGGCGATTTATCTTTGTCAAGATTTTGAGCCTTCATAAGTAACAAATTTTGAATTGAATCTCTTTTTAGTACCTAAATAAACCAAAAAACCATAAATATAAGCTACAGGGTAACTTGGAACCTCATTTTAACAATTCTTTTATAGCGTAAACAGTTTACTAGTCACACATTAAATATGTGTTCCTTCAATTATATAAATTTTATGTCGTTAGTTTCCACAGTAAGGAACCATTTCAGAAACTTTTTCTTTTCTTTTCTTTTCTTTTTTTTTTTTTTTCGGAGCTGGGGACCGACATTTCAGAAACTCTTAAAGTTGGAAGTTACTTGAATTTTTATTATATTATCAAACTGAAAGGTGGCTTTATCCATTCTTAACATTTATTTTTTTCCCCCAAATGGATATTTTCTTTGGAATCCTCATTTCTAAAGTGAGACTTCCTGGAATGTCAGCATCTGATATTATCTTCTTCATAAAGGACATAATTCAGGAGAGCGGGTCAGACCGATTTCATCAGTAAACATTCGCAGGAACAAAACTGTGTACAATGAGTCATTACCATCCCGATAGCTGGGACTCAGCTTTCCCAAGTGGCGAGGTTTAACAAACTAGCAAAGACATAAGTGATTAGACACACACTTTAAGTGTTTACTATCATGACCACATTGTTATAGCCTTGGGAACATTAATAAACTCTTATCAATATATATATCACTGAGTCCCATTCCTCATAAACCTTATATTACTTTTCAGACCTTCTGTGGCATGACTTTACATTTTTATTGTTTTTTCCATTATCTTATTGTTCTTAGTTTTTTTCAAAGCCATTTTTAATAATGGTTCTTAAATGCTTTACCCTCTCTTGTAGCCCACCACCCACCAGAGGTATTGGAAAGAAAGGTTGTTAGGGTACAGGGGAAGCGGACCTGTTTAGAAAATGTTCTTTGGAGCAAATCCCATCTGTGTTGTCAACAGTTCAGTTCACGTAATCAGCAGCGGCGGCTCGATCCACTTGCAAATACTTCAAGAATAGCCCAGCATTCAGGATCAATAGTGTGGGGCTAGCAAACATGAACCAGCAGTGACGGCATAATCTAGTAGAAGCAGCCGGGCCTCAGCCGAATTGTCACAGGTCAGCAGAGCGACCAGGACCACCAGGGACACCAGGAGAAGCTCTTTGCAAAGATCAGGGAAGAAGTGAGACCAAGAAGCTTTGCAAAGATAGCTATAGTAAGCAAGCCTCTCTCACAGTCTGCTGAGACCTATTTATACTCCCTTCAAACATCATGTGTCCTCCGTGGGTCTCGCTTCAGCGTGTGAGTCTGTCTTAGCAAAACTCCATGTGAGTCTGTATCAGCTGACATCACTCTGCCAATTGGCCCAAGGCCGTGGGAGCAGCAAGAAGCACGAGAGTGCCACGGCATTGGTGCATTTCTCTCTATGGAGTCACAGCCAATGGAGCTCAACAACACAATGTAAGGTGGACCAATATGTGTTTGTCATTGTCAAAGAATCCTTCATCACATGTTCTTTCACGTGCTTGCTTTAGCAAAACACCCTTTCACTGTATCCGCTTTAGGGTGAATCTTCCTACCTCTGAAGACCTGGATTTAAGGTGGGGCTTCCCAAATTTAATTTAAGATTTAATTAAGAAAAGTCCCTCCCTGGTCCAGCCATGTGGGTTTTAGTCCATTCCAGATGTAGTCAAGTTGACAACCGAGAGTAACATCACACATGTGAACCTCGTCATTGTATCTTTAGATGACAAGTCATATATATTATTTCTTTTCCTCATTAAACATCAGGTAAAGTGTTACCTCTCATTTTCTGTCTGAGTTCTAGAAACATCCAGCCACCTTAACTTTGATATATAAATCCTTTTCTGAAAAACAAGTTTTTTATACTATGAGATGTAATTAACAAATAAACTTACCATGTGTTGTGAGATTTCCTAAGAGGGTGGCTTATGAAATATGTATTTCTACTGGAGACTCCATCTATGTATGTATGTATGTATGTATGTATGTATGTATGTATGTATGTATGTTCCCCTGTAGCTGCATAGACAGGAACCCCCATTTCTTAGTCTTTCTGCCTATATGCCCTAGTTTGTCCCTAAACACCTTGAGCTCGTATGCAGTTAGGTCCCAATTCATAGAACTGTCTGAGCAGCAGGACTGACACTCAGGTGGACACTCAATGATCCTGTCCATCTTTTCCTTCTGTGAAGGAATGTGAAGATTTAACAAGCCCAGCCAAGATCATCTTACGCAGAAAGAAGTGAAGATATAAGATGTCAGTTGTTTATCTTAGAGATAATTATAACATCCTCTTCATAAAAGAAAACTGAATTTAAATCACATAGGACGATCTAATAAATTAATATCACCTGTGAAGAAAGTGAGCCCAAACTGTTTGGGTCTGGAGTGGGCGGGTCGAATCTAATCTCCACATCCAGCAATCTTAAAGAACATATGGGATTTACCAGTGTTATCTACACCCAAAGGCATTTCAAAAATAAAATCGAACCCAGTGCTTTATATTGGATAACAAACTCATTGCTGAGTCCGGTGACAATTATGTGGACCCGAAACATCTGCCCTGCTTTTATTCTGTGGAGAGTCATCCAAATGTGTCTTATCTGCCGGGCCTGATGGGGACTCACAAGAGACAGACAGCATCGTTCTTGAGAAAATTGTGAGAAACAAAACATTTGATATTTAAATGGTAATTTACAGATATCGCTGATGCATGGCAGTTCGCACTCAAGATCAAGCAGGATCGAGCTGACAGAAATATCTGAAGTGGAAATTTCTGGTTTCTCTGTAAGCTCCGTTGTGTCACGTGATGTTTTTCTGGAAGCCGGCTTGTGAGAAGGCATGTGGTGCTCTGCTGAAAGCAGACAACTGAGAGGGTGTGTGATACTTAGAATATAAACAAAACCCCACAGGCAAGGTGAGGGCGCCCTTACATTGCTACACTCTGCCACACGTTGCTGGTCTTTGCTGGTCTTCACTGGGGTTTGTGGGTCTTCACTTTGTAGAGAACAAAAGGTGCCAAAGACCTTCTTGTGGTATTCCAGCTGACTCTGGTCGCTTCCACTGACTGGAGCCGTGTCGTTTCTTCTGGATCCTGCTGCCACTGCTGGTTCATGTTTGGTGTTTGCTATTGAACTGAACTGCTTACCAGCAGTCCTGACAACCCAGAGAGGAATCACCCCAAGGAACTATGTCTAAACAGGTCCACAAAACCCTTTTCCTATTAGCCTCCTTTTGCTCCTAACTCTGGTCATTGCGTTAGAAGAGAACCCTAAATAAAGTAAGTTTCGAAAAAAAATCTAAGCCTATTTTTTTTTTATTGATGTCTAGACATGCTCTGGCTGGAACTACTTGAAAGCTTATACCCATAACCAGTTGTGAGTGCCTGCAATCAACCTGAAAAACTCAAGTATTTTTTCTTTGAATGTCCCCTTTGCCTTCTTTTTAAAAAACTCCTAAGTACCTGTAACTGGAGGACATCAAACACAGACACATTAAAAAAAAAGATATGTAAAGGAACTCAGAAAATGATGGTATCAGATTGTTACAGAAACAGCAAGAGTATTCAGGCTTGGTGGGGCAGAAACAAAGGCAGCATGCATGGAGCAAAGGGGCTTCAAGAAGGGAAAAAGTATCCAGTAGAAAGAGCATACATTGCAAGTCCAGCACAGGTTACATCTCTAGTCTTCTGCAAACCACAGAACCCCTGCATGGTGCCACAGACTAGATAGAATTCTATTGTGGTGCATGTGGGATCAACATCCATACGGACCAGAACCATCTTGTTCCGGGCAGGATTTATGAGGTCCCTCAGATGGGAAGAGGCACTGGGCTTGGGAGGTTCCTGACTGTGTAGTATCACTTTTTTCTGAAATTAAAACTTTTCATATGTGAGGGAAAAGAAGAATTCTTAAGACAGGATGCTTTCTGGAAGGTGAAATTACAGGATGTTTTAAGGGGAGATGAGATGTTGCAAGGAAACTCTTTAAAACAGGAAGTAAAAGAATTCAAAATAGCTTCAGGAAGTTCCTGAAACAGATTAGATTAGTTTCACTATCTCCCCTCCTCCCACCCCAGTAAACAGTAAAGGTTGCTAAGAGTCACTCTCAGAGAAGACCAGCTACCTGAAAGGAGCCGAGGCTTTTTGGGCTGCCTGGAGGCAGCAGAGTTGCCTGGAGGAGGTTCAGATTAACTAAACCACTTGGAAAGAACACTGCAACTTACTATGCACAGTGCTACAAAGTTTCAGCTTGTACCCATGCTGAGGTGGCCTTTGGCGATGCAGCTGTCTTTGAATAATTTTTGTTCCTATAACTAACCCTTCACCCATATTCCTGTGAAACTCACTGGTTCACCATGGTCAACTTTGGTGTTGTGGTTTGATGAGAATGGCCCCATAGACTCGTATATTTGAATACTTGGGCTCAGTTGGTGGAAGTATTTGGGAAAAATAAAGAGGCGTAGCTTAGTTGAAGGAATTGCACCAGTGCAGGTGTGCTTTGAGGTTTCAAAGCCAGTGGCTCTAACTTAGTTCTCTCTCTGCCTGTAGCACCTAACCTTACCCTGCAGGTCCCCTGGCGAGTTTTCTTTATCTCCCAAAGAACGTTGGTGGAAGCCCACTGTCAGGGAGTCAGAGAGCCATCCAGAGGAAGGCCCCAAAATGCTGTCAGGGAGCTCTCATTTCATTTTCCAAGACTAGGTTGAGCAGTAGCCCAAAGGCTGGCACTGAGGAAATCTTACCGGTGCCTCGTTTGTTAAAGGAGGATGGATACGCACCCTTTCTTAGTAAGGAATTCTCAGGGCTCAGAGGCAACCCAGCTCCAGAATTAGCGCACAGCTGTGGCCTCTCCCTATTGTTTAATTAGGCCCAGCCCAATCAGAAATAATTTCATAGTTTATATAGAATTAGGCATTGCCATAATAATCCCGTCCATGTGGCCATCGGCCATCCTAAGGGACTCTTTTTATCCCACCCAAGGGAGATTTTTTTTTCCTTGAGCTAAGCGAGTTTTACAGAAGCTGAAGAGTGCAGGTTTCTAGTTAAGGCAGTTTTATATTTAGCAAACAGAACTTGCTGTCTGTGCTCTTTTTTTTTTTTTTTTTCTCCAGAAAAAGAAGGAACACACAGCAGGTTTAGGAAAGCATCACTCAGTTTCAGCTCTGTTGTCCCCAATCAGAGACCTGACCTGCTGTTTTCTTACTCTGATGCAACCTCGAATTTCCTTAGTCAGCTTGTTAGTCATGTTTGGTTAATGGTAACGCTTTACCACACATTCCATTCTTCCTGTGCCGCCCTAGCCATCCCTTCCTATAAACTCTGCCATTCTTCCAGCCAGGCTTTCTTTCTCTTACCCGTAGATTACAGTCTGTTTCTACATGGCTTCTATTGGGGTTGGGGTAGAGATATGGAGGGATGGGATGGAATGGGGTTCGTTTTCTTCATCTTCCAATTACTTCACACAGGTTGCAACGCATGTTGGTCATTGTAGGACAGAGATTCCTGTTCTGTGGCTCTGGATAGCAAGAAAAATGCTACAACTTGAACAGCCTCTGGGATAAAGAAAGAGTAAGGTGCTCATCCTCCAGCCGGGCTTTACCCCGCCCACCAGGGCCCCATCTGCCTGCTCTAGGGATCACTGTAGTCGTCCTCTACCCTAGCTGTATAACAGAATTACCAGGATGTTTGCAGAATTGTTTTGCCTTGGCTGTAGCAACAGTAATTAGCCAGTGTTAAGGAAACGCCAAGGTAAAGGACTCAGTTTGCCCTCAAAAATCTCCTAGGTTCTGCCAGCCTGGGTCCGCGTCTGCCTTTGTGGTGTCCAGCACCGCTACGTACTGGGCAGACTCAAAGGAATGAAGCTTATCTGGGCCAGGTGGGTTCTTCAGAATGTCGGTCAGCAGTGAATGCCAGGGAGATCCAGCCGTCTCGAGATGGTTTTTGGTGAAACAATTCTCTTTTATCGGAGGCAAATAAGGGCTGTGTAAACCTTGAGGAGTAGGTAGGGGTTTTGGGTGAGTGTACCTCATTGGCAGAGCCTGGGGTGCTGGGAATGCTTCATTTGCATGAAGAGGAATTCCAGGGGCTTGCTGGGCATGTCCTTGTAGGGAGCGGGGAAGTTTAACCTGTAACCTGGCCACCAGGTACATGATTACCTCAGGGTGGCAGAGGTGGGGGGGTCCCAAGGCCCAAGTAAGCTGGGACATGCAGGCCCAGAGCAAGGAGGAAAACAGTTCTTCTCATGCTGGTCTCAGAACAAGATTTTTGGGTTTTGAATACGATGACCTCACTCTTGCTCTGGACTAACTCCCCCAGTCACGTGGCTCTCTGGCCCCACAAAGCTCCTTTTGCTGAAGCTCCTTTTTGAGAAAGGGGTCCCAGAATGTTGATAAACTAACAAACAAAGGTCAAGTCCCTACACTGAGGTGTTCGTGGCTGTCAGCATGTGGGCAGATGATAAATGCATCATTAAAATTATCAGAGCTTCCATGAATGCCTCCACTAGGATCACTGTCAAGATGATGTTGTAGAAAGGTCTGACAAAGAGCTGGCCCTGGAGGTGGTGGTTATGCCAGTGTGTGTGTGGTGACAGCTGTGGGGTGGCAAAGGCCTTGGTCTGATGGAAGACTTAAGACCCTCGTAGGAAGGAGTTGAGATTGTAAGGGAGGAGCTAGCCAATAGGATAGGAAACAAATAGACCAGGGAAAGCTAAACGGGGTGTGGTGCGGTCGCTCGCTCTACCCCTCCCAGTGTGTATGTGGAGACAATGCAGTGTCTCACTAAACATTCTGGGGTAAGATGTCCACAAACATCCCTTTCTTCATGTGGCACCATGTGACAAGTCAGGCTCCCAAAGCGCATCCTAGCAGAGGAGTCCTTCCAGTCTCTACACAGGGCCCAGCCCTAACTGGGGAGGGGCTGTTGGCACTGAAGAGGCCATCATCACAGAAGCTGCCGTGAGGGAACTCTTGTCTTCAGTAAAGAGAAGAATTTCAGGATGATCCGGTATGAAGCCGCGTTGCGGTTCATTAAAGGAGAATCCGATACGTATTTTAAGCGTCAGAGAAACATACCTGAGAGTTCGGGTGTGGGCTCCTGTGAGAGAGTTGTGCTTGCTTGTCAGGATCTTGGAAACATTTAAAGAAATTAAAAATAGAAATAAATCGTAGTGAGAGTTTTGGATTCTTAAAAAAAAAACTGTTAGGTTATGTGACTATGTCTTGTTTTATGTGAATATGTCTTTGTTTTATGTGAATATGTCTTTGTTTTAATTCCAGGTATGGGACAAGAGGCTGCTTCACAGCAGGTGATTATGACTGTCCTCATGCACTAGCAGGGGTGTGATTTTTGCCAGCTACAGACAGTTTAGCTCTGGGAACTCTGGAGAGGGTATAAAGGGAGAGTCCCAGGAAGTCCTGTGGCAGCTGCTGCTCCCTCTGGTTCATGTTGTTGTGGTTTGTTAAGTGGTCGTGAGCAAAAGGATGAGAAGAAGAGGTTAGATATCCTGATACCAAAGATTGGACTTGCCCCAAGGAGCCCAGCACCCTTAATCAGCAGGAAGTAGCCTGCAAAGGTCTACACCCCTTGCCCCTCTAACTTTTTTCTTTTCTACCTAGTGTTTCAGGGATAGGAGGGAATTGAGGTGGGATAAGGGTTGGAAGGGTGGTGGATATAAGAACCCAATAAAATAGTAAACAAATACTCCAAAAATGCAATAGATAAATATTCTTTCCTTGACTGCAGAGTGCCTTGGGATCCCCTTACGTTTTGAGCTGGAAACTGCTGCCTCTTTTCTTACTCTTCCAAGTCCCCTTCGCTCTAGGACTCCGTCTGCTCTGTTGCTACCTCCAGAAGTAACTCCAATTAAATTTTGAGCTTTGCCAGAGCTTCAAGTAACTTTGGATAGTCACCATCCTTCCCAAGAACAAAGAGAAATATTGTGTCTGGAGGGCTGTTTCCTCGGTGTCCTCCACCCCTCTGGCTCTTAGGAGATTGTTTTGATATAGTAATATGGGAAGACTTAGCTTAATCATGGGTGGGATCATTTCTTGGGAAGGAGACCCGGGCTGTATTAAATGGAGAGAGCAGACTGAATATGTATGTGTGCTTCTTCTACGGCTGACTGTAATCACGTGACCATTTCCCTCAGGCTGCTGCTACTGTGACATCTCTGCTATGATGCACTGCTCTGTGGAGCTGCGGACCACAGTAAGCCCTTTCTCCCTCAAATTGTTTTTGTCATGGTGCTTTATCAAAACAGAAAAGTAACTGAGATACCTGGTAAATCAATTAATAAGGAACTGTCTGTACAAAACTCAGGTCTTATCTTAAAGATAATAAGAAAATTTTCTCTTGGGCCAGAGATGAGTGACCATTGCTAAATATAACAAGAAGAAAACAGCAGCCATTAGTTCATAACAGAGACAGACACATAACTCCCTTCAGAAATGATATCTATTACCGTAAAAGAGCCTCAAGGTGGATGAAAACATTAGACAAATCAATACAGTTATGGTGCTTGGGATATGATGGGGCCTTAGAGGGAAGGGAAGACTCCCCTTCAATGTCTGGAGAGGAGCTTCAGTGAGAGTGAGAATAAGGCCAGGCAGTGGTGGCTCGCACCTCTAATCCCAGCACTTGGGAGGATCACTTTCTGTAAATTCCACACTAGCCTAGGCTACAAAGTGAGTTCCAGGACAGGCAGTACTACACAGAGAAGCCCTGTTGAGAGAGAGAATAAAAGAGTGATTGATATCTTTCAGAGGGAAGCTTGAGAGTTCCCCCAACCCTCTATAAGGGCAATTTTATAGTATTTTGAATTAAGAACTACTAAAGTGAAATCTTTATCTTACTGGGATGATCAATACTCATCAGCTGAGGCTGAACAATGAGTTGCGATTAAGAAGGAAGCTGCATCCTTGAAGTGAAATCTTGGAGTACAGCACACGTGCTATGGTCCAGCATGGGTGGAGGCTGCCTCCCATGCTGGCAGAGTGATGCCACAGTCCAGAGATCAGGAAACCTCTTAATATTGTCCCTTAACAAACTTGGCAACTAGGGTGTGGTAACTGTAAACTACTACAGGAAATTCTCGGTCTCTTCTACTTCCTGGTCAACAGCATGAAAATAGCTCCTTTCTAAGTTCCACATTCTAGAGCTCATGAAAGAATTCCCCAGCACCCCTTACCAAAAAGATTATCTTGCCAATTTGTTGGACAGCAATTTCCTCTGAACTAAGAGCTTTTGCCCTGCAGGGAGGCTCCTTAAGACTCAGGAAGCAAACTGATACTTACCAGATGCACAAGCTCTTCTCTCCCTAAGGTTATGTAAGTAGTGAAGTCTTCTGATGAGCCCCACCAGCCTTTGAGCTGCATGCCACTTGTGCAGAGAGCTCTAAGGTTCCACCTTTCATGATTTGTCACCAATGCTGGAATGAGCTTTTAGTGACCCTGTACATAATTCTTTATTCATACTCCTCCTGCAACTCCAATAAACTCACTGGTTCAAATCAGATGTTGTCGTTATAGTTACTTTGGTCTGTTGTTGGTTTCCTATCTAGGGTGAGTAGACATCTGTGCACATCTCCCTAGGAAGAGCGTCACACGCTATTATATTGGCCCTTCTCTCCCTTCCAAACTTGCTCATTGCCACCCAAGGGAAGGTAGATGAACAGAAGGTGCCAAACAAGGCTATCCTTAAATAATGCTACCCAGACCCAGGCTTCTGGCAGACCATGTGGAGCTGTGTGTTGCTTAGAAATTTGCTTTCTTAGACATTATTGCTGTTTACTAAATATTATTGTTGCAATATTAGTATTGCAATTATTTAGGACACTTACTTTTTTATTAAATAGAAAAGGGCAGAGGGAGGATATCGAGTGTTTCTGGTGAAGCTCACCTTCTCTGAGGAGCTTGCCCGAATCCCCAGGGCATTCGATCCTTTTTGTTTGTCAAAGTCCTATTCTTATCACTGGTTACCCTTGCCGCTCAGACTTGCAGTCAAGTCTAATGTGATCTTTAGTAGCAGTTGAACTTACCATAAACTGAAGAAATCTTGTGTATGACTAGGACTAGGATGGGACCCAGTATTCTGACAACACAGATTGGATTTGCTCCAAAGAACTATTTTTAAACAGGTACAATTCCCTGGTATCCTAATAACCTTTCTTTCCCACTACCTCTGGTGAGTGGTGGGCTAGAAGGAAGGTTAAAGCATTTAAGAACCCTTATTAAAAGTTGGTTCTGAAAAACAAAAGCCTACAGGTTGCACCCAACATGGCTTAGAAATAATGGGTAACTGCCTCTAACATAACAGCAGATTATGAGGGGGTTAGCAATGTTGCTTAAGGAGATTGACAAAATGGCAGCTATTGCCACTGGGTAGTCTCCTGCCTTGCCCTCAAAGGGGTTTATTTTATTTGGGGGGGGGTTGGTTTTGCTTCACAGTTTTTGTGTATACTATTTTGAAAAAGTTTAATGGGGAACCCAACAATTCTCTTCTATAGAGAAGATTGAAGAGTTGACTATGCACTTAGAGAGTTTATAGATAGAGGTAGAAGTGCTTGGAAAACAAAAAGGGCCAGTGGGAGGAGAACAACAGGCTTCATGCTTGGTGTCTGAGACTAGAAATTCACCCCGTGATGACAGCAGGAAGCAAATTAGGCTGGAAGGTAAATTGCCACCCTACCCTGCTCCACATGCTTTCACTGCCAGGTACCCAGAGCACCTCTGTGAAACTTGGGGCTGGAAGAAGCAAGAAAAGGGACAAGTACATCAGGATAGTGTTCAGCCAAGTGGACCATCAGATTTGCTTGGGCCTACACAAGCACCTTCAGCCTTCCCAGTCTTTGTGCAGCATAAGCCTGCTAATAATGGTATTCCTGCCTATAAGGAATTGACCTGCCATCTGATAGCTATGCTAGATCTAAAGCATTTTAAAGAGGGTATTATACTGTATGGATTACATTCTCCTTTTGTTAAATGCTAAACAACTGGACTACACAGCATAGAGTTATCCCACAAGATTGAAAGAGATTGGTGTCTGCTGTACTAGAAGCTGGACAGCAATTACAATGGTTGTTGGGGTAGAGGTAGGAAGCTACAAAAATAGCTCAACAAAATGTAGCAAGGGGGATAAGTGTTACTAAAGACCAGCTGGTTAGTGAAGGGCGGTATATTGACTTACAAGAATTGATGATGGTGTAATTAAACAATGTTGTGTTGCAGCTTTAAGAGCTTGGGATATGATTAAGGAGCCTGGGGGTGGGTGGGCAGGAATCCACCTCATTTATTAAGCCAATACAGAGTTCTGTAGAAGTCTTCACAGAATTCTTACAGAGGTTGTGTTCAGCTGTGAGTAGAGCCATATTAGTCCCTGAAACCAGGCAGTCATTGATAAAAATATTGGCATTTGAAAATGCAAATGCCTAATGTATGGGAGCAATCAGAATATTGAAAGCATGAGGAACCCCAGTAGACAAATGGATAAGGGAGACAACTGATATTGGTTCTCAGGAGCATAATGCCAAAATCATAGGACAAATCATAGCTAGAAATATCAGAAATCAAAATGCCCAATGTTTTAACTGTGGTGAATTTTGTCATTTTGTAAGACTAAAAGATTCAGAGCTTAAAAGAACATGCATGATATGGTAATCATAGATGAGAACAAGCTGGATCTGGTTACTATGAGCCACAAAGGCTTCCAGGGTATTGTAGCTACTGTGGAAGGGGCAAACGTTGGACAAAGGATTGCTGATCCAAGAGAGACACACAAGGTAAACTCTTGCCTTTGGAAAACAATCCTAGGGGCCTGTCAGCAGGAGACACTGCAGCAAACAAAAAAACTCAACCTCAAAAGGTATGGATCAATTGCAAACTCAACAATTTTCAAAAATTAATGGGAGATATTAAGAGGCTGTGGTCTACAATTGGATTAAGTACATGTGACTTAAGTAATTTGTTTCAAATATCATAAGGAGATTCCAATTTAAGCAGTCCAAGATGTCTAACAGCTGAAGCTGGAAAAAATTAACTCGTGTAGAGCAAAGACTGCAAGAGGCATATGTGGGTCAAATCGATTCCTAAACTTGATTATATTCTGCTCATTTTACTTTCAACTGATTCTCCTACGAGGCTCATTATGCAAAGGAAGGATAATATTATGGAATGGATTTTATTAGCTCATAAACAAAGTAAAAATTGAAGGCCTATATAGAAAAGATTTCTGAATAATTATAAAAGGTAGAATAAGACTATGTCAGCTGTCAGAAACAGATCCAGCTGAAATTGTAGTACCTTTTACAAATGCTGCGATTATATCATTATGGGTGATTAATAAGGATTGGCAAAAAGCTTTCAGTAACATCTTGAGCAAAATTAATAACAAATATCTAAAAGTTTATAAAAAGAACTAATTGGATTCTTCCACATATAGTAAAGAGTATCAATTCCAGAGGCAGCAGTATTTTATACTGATGCAAAGAACATGAGGATAGCAGGTTATAAGTCAGATAGAATAAGCAAGGTGGCCAAAAGTCCTTACACATTGGTTCAAAAATCAGAATTATATGCTCTCATTGTGCTATTATTAACACAATTACTGATTCTTTATATGCCAAAAGTCATTTTGCATATAGATACTGCTGAATTTGTATTTAATAACTCAGAATTAACTTTGCTATTTATACAATTACAAAGACCATCAGAAGTAGAAATCACCCATTATATATTACTCATGTTCAGTCTCATACAGGTTTGCCAGGTATTAGCTCAAGGAAATGAGAAAATTGACCAATTGCTAATAGAAAATGTGTTAGAATCCTCAAAATTTCATGAGAAACAGCATGTTAAAGAGAAAGGTTTAAAGAAAAAAATTTCCATCACTTAGCAACAAGCCAAAGAAATAATTTTCAAAATGTCCTACATGTTCCCTATACAACCAAACTCTGTTACCTGCTGGTGGTAACTCTAGGGCTACTAAAAGAAATGACATTTGGCAGATCATTGCTGTAAAATTATAAACAGCTTTCTTTTACCCTGCACTAGGACTGGCACCGCAGTGCCCCAAGATACCTGATAGATATCGTCATCTCAGTCAGCAAAGCGTCTCGCCCGGTCTGCTCCATCCCATCTCACACTGCCAATGGCCTCTCTCTGAGCCTGGCAGCAATCTCTCTACCCATCTAGTTCCCAAAGCAGGTTGCCACCATGCCAGACATACACATCCCAATTCTGAGGCGGCCCAGTGTCTCCGGCAGCCACATAACTCTCTTAAACTTAAGTCGCCACATGAAAGAACACACAACACAATAACCTCTGATCCAATTGATAAGATATAACTGCCCACCTAGACATACAAAGCCCTGTACACATCCATCCCTTAAGAACATTCATAACAACCTGTAAATGTGCATACAGGAATCTTAACATCAGCCTCCATGTTCTCTCGCTGCTTCTCCTGCCTCCTCCAGTCTCCTCCTCTCTCTAAAAACTTTTCTCCCACCCATCCTTCCTTCTCATCCAATGACAGGCCTCATTCTATCTTGTACCTGCCTTCACCTGTATGACATCCTACAGCAGATGGATGTTTTGCATTTTGCAGAGTTTGGAAAACAAAAGTACACCCGCCACACCATTGTCACACACTCAGGGTTTCAAGGGGTAACTGCTCTAAGTTCTGAAAAGTCTGATTGTGTGACTACACACTTATTTGAAATAATGGCAATTATGGGGACACCTGCACTAAGTAAAACTGACAATGCTCCCACATATGTACCCCATAAGATGCAATAATTCTTTCCATATTATAACATAAAGCATGTCACCGGTATACCACGGGTGCAGTCCCACAGGACAAGCAGTTACAGGAAGAGCCGATCTAACCTTAAAAGAGATGCTTATTAAACAAAAGGGGAGAGTAAAAAAACCCCAGGGACAGACTAAATAATGCTTTGTTAACTCTAAAATTTCTTAATGTTGGCGAAAAGGGAGCGACAGCAGCTGAGGCACACTGGGTTATCAAAAAACCTGAGGAACTGGGCCAACCCATATACTATAAGGATGTGCCAACATCAGAATGCAAACCTGCAGGAGTTTTAAAATGGGGACGTGGTTATGCTTATGTATCTACAGGGAATGAAAAATATGGTTACCAACAAAACTTACAAAGATTAGATCTGACCAGGGAAAACCTAATCATCTGAGACATAGTTGTCTTCACAAAGCAAATAGCCCAGGTGATTAATGGGTGCTTTCTCCAAAATATGCATAGAGACCGATTAAATACAGAGACTGGACAGTACCTAGACTGGACAGACAATACAGAGACTGAATAAACACAGAGACTGGGTAATAACACGGAGACTGGGTAATGAATGCTGCAGCTAGCTTTTCTCTGATTGTTTTTCCCCTGGGGCCCAAACAGTAACTCTTCCCCCAACTCAGCAGGAAAAGGAGACAGTCATCCTGGTGCCTTAGGTTGGGGCGGATATGTTTGGTCATTTGATGGGCTGTGGCTGTTATCATCTAGGGTGGAGGGCTGTTGTTGGTTATGATCAGGGGTTGATAAAAATTTTAAATCATTTTGTTTAATTACTGTATATTAATAGAGATGTAAGGTTTTGATAATTGTATGTTAATAGAAATTTAAAGTTGTTTTGTTTGAGTTATTGTATATCAATAGGTATTTAGGGGTTTTTGCTTCTTGTATATTAATTAGGGTTGTTCTGTTAGGCTTTTGTCTAAAAACATTGCACATAAGTCATTTATTGAAAATGTGATGGTTCTTAAAATTATTTCTATTGTGTGTAGGTTGTCAGTGTTAACGAAAAGGACAATTCTTACACAGAAATAGGGATATGCGGTGGAAACTTCTGGTTTCTTTGGAAAGTCACTTCTGTCAGATGATGCTTTGCTGGGGCACAGGTGAAAAAGGGTGTTTAGCTAAGGGAAACACATGAAAGGATGCATGATGTATGAAGGAATATAAATATAAGCTGAGATAGTGGATGATGCTGGATGGTATTGGTGTGCCTTGCCATTCCCTAGCGGTTGTAGAAAGAAATGCACCAAAAAACTTCTGGTGGTGTTCTGGTGGCTTCTTGCTGTTTTTGCAGATTCGGGCCAATTGGAAGAAGGAAGTGGGAGTTTCTGGATATGTCAGCTGATAGAGACTCAGGTGGAGTTTTGCTAAGACAGATTCATGTGGTGTTTTGCTGAAGCAAGACCTGTGGGAGGGAGTAGAAATAGGACCCAGCCAACAGCAACAGGGGCAGGGGGCTTCATGCTAGCTTTGCAAGGCTTCGTTGGTCTTGCGTCTTTGTTGAACTTCACTACATTGAGAGATGCACAGCAGAGAACTCCTAGTGTCCCTGCTGGTCCTGGTAGCTCCTGCTGACTCGCTCTGATTTGGCGGAGGCCTGGCTGTTTCTGCTAAGTCATGCCACTGCTGCTGATTCATGTTTGCTCTCCTGGCACTATTGAACTGGACTGTTAGTATCCTGAAAATTGGAGACTGAAATTGCCCCAAGGAACTACTTCTAAACAGCACGCAGCTGAGCCTCCCGGCTTCTTCTGGATCAATCTGTCATTGCTGATTCCTGAACTGCTGTTTTCAAGCGGATGGAGCTGCCGCTGCTGTTTTGTGTGAACTGAACTGCTGAATCTCGACCTTGCAGTTGGATTTGCTCCAAAGAACAATTTCTAAGCAGGTCCACTTTGCCCATATCCAAATACACTTTTTTTCTACTACCTCTGGTGGGTGGTGGGCTGGAAAGGTTCAAGCATTTAAGAACCCTTATTAAAAGTAGGGTTTGAAGAATAAAAGCCTACACTAGTTTGCAAGGAGCTGTCAGTCCAATTGCCAGCATTCCGACACTGCACAAATATTGGGTGTGGTTAGTACTGTGTCTGTAATAACAACACTGGGGGATGTGGAGTCAAGAGGATTGGAAGTCTAAGGTTATCTCCAGCTTTATAGTGGGTTAAATGTCATCTTGAATTGCATAAGACCCTATCTCAAAAATCAAATAAACAAAAAACCTTGGAGGCTGAGATGTTTATTTCACCTTTTATTTTATTTCCAGAACTTAGCATGTTATATTTATAAATGAATGAGTAATTCAATAATCTATTCATAACCATTAAGGTCATCTTTTTTTTTTTTTCTTTTTTTTTTTTTTTTTCTCGGAGCTGGGGACCGAACCCAGGGCCTTGCGCTTCCTAGGCAAGTGCTCTACCACTGAGCTAAATCCCCAACCCCTAAGGTCATCTTTTAATACAGTGGCAAATTTTGGTATATAAGCTAATATGTTTAAATTAAACATTCCCAAACCACCATACCATTTGAGTCTGTAAATTTACTGTTTCACACTAGAGACTGAAACTAGGGTCTGTAAGGTAAGAGCTGCCAAGAAGCTACAGTCTCATCCCCTCTTTCCCCTTCAGCCTCCCCCTCTTTTAGACAGGGTCTCATGATGTAGCCCAGAAGAGCCTTGAACTTGTGATCCTCTTCCTACTGCCTCTTGTTTAGATCGACTTTTGTAAAATTATTTTTAAACAAAAAATTATAAAAGTGATTAAAATCCAATGCAAAAAAAATTTCCTGGCAGGATTTGAGAATAACGTCTCAGTGAGCAACCTCTGAATACTTTAGTGTGTGCTCTCTACAGACAAGGCCATCGCTAACCTAGACACAGCCACCAAATCTGGACGTTAACTGCCATCAAAACCTTAGATCTACTCCAGCTTTCCCAATTAACTTAAAATCTCTACTTGTTATAGCAAAAAGGATATGGTACCTGCTGCCTTAATCACCATGTCTCTGTAGTCTTCATTACTCTCGAACAGTGGATCAGCGTTCTTGGAGTTTTATTATGTTAAATCCTTTTTATTACTGAGGTAGCACTGGTTCAAGACCTTTCAGAGCTAGGGAATATCCAAGCACAGGCATACAATGTGTTTATGCATGAACATCTCTAGTTACTTCTGTGTCTATACATGTATTGAAGACCCCGTCTACTGATATCTTCAGTGCTAATCCTAAAAGCCACCTGGGTTTCTTCCTTTCCTTTGTTTTCCTTTCCTAACAGAAAAACATAACTTTCATTGTTGTAACATACATGCTTATTTTATCAGTGGCCAATTTAACAGTTTCTTATTGCTTCTGTCACCCTTCCTCAGTTAATTCCCCCTTTGCCCATGCCAGCCCATCTGTCATGTGGATGAACCTCCTTTCACCTTGCCATGTATCACTGTCCACACAAGATATCTAATTGTTCAGTAACGGGAAGAGAGGGAAGTCAACAGGAAGGAGGGCTTTCTTTCCTTTTAACTTGTTATTCAAAGCAAGTTTGCTGGTTTAGAAACTAGACTTCATTTCATTTCACTCTGCTGCTATATTTAAGAGAGAGAGAGAGAGAGAGAGAGAGAGAGAGAGAGAGAGAGAGAGAGAGAGAGAGAATGAGTGAGCTTGGGTACATGTACTTGGAGGAGTCTGCTGTCTGAACCACCAGAGGCAAGGCCTCTTTTACTTCATTCCCGGAGAGCAGTGGATGTTAGTAAACCTAGAGGGGCCTCACATGGCAAACAGGGCTTCGGTTTCTCTCTTGTAGCCTGTCACTTAGGCATCTCTTAGTATGTATGTCTTATAATCTGACACTGGTGAAGAGATGAATGGTATGGGTGGGACCCATGTGCAGACAAGGAGTCTGGGGTTCGCTGGTGACAGGGTTTCTGAGCTATGCATGTTGGGATATCCATCATGGTTTCTTGTGGTCAGTACTACAGGAAAATACTGTGAGCCTCTGGGACAAAACTGTTGCTCACCATCTTTTCATGCTGAATGGACATTCTCATTCCCACATTCTTCACAGTTATGGCCCCAGATGGGGCCGCCTCCTCTCTCCAACCTTCCAACTCTGAGCAGTTATGGTATAGGACTGGTGTGGGTCTGGGGTTGGGGGAGGGGCAACATGTCTATGACTCTGAAGAGCTATGTGGGGATGGGGGAAGCAATGGGAAGAAAGGACACTCAAGACCCTGCTCAGGAGTCAGAAACAACTGCTTGAGGTCCAAGCCCTAAGGCAGAATCACTTCTCTAATGTACTCAGATCTTCACGCACAGGATTTAGGTAGAAGATGGTGTAGTCACTAAGCAGTACACCACAAAAGTCATCAGAGCAGTGGCCACCCTCTCCTTCCCGTCCCAGCCTAGGCGGCTGTAAGATGACCCTATAGGATCTGTCAAAACTGCCCTTGGCACTGTGTCACCTCCTCAGCCTGCAGTTGTCAAGGAGCTGTCCATGGTGGCACATCTCCTTTCCTGCCTCAGCCTACAGCCTTCAGTGAAGTACTACTGCAGGCGCTGTAGCTGCAGAAGACGACCACCGTGGTAGCACTTCCTACAGAGATGGTGCCTCAGCAAAAGCGGTGGGTGGCTGGAAAGACTCCCCATCCTAACCCATGAGCCTGATTCAAGGAAAAGGGGGCAAAAAGAAGCCAGCATTCCCTGAGGATTTGAAATCCCACCGATCCTCAATCCAGAAATCTCTGCCCTGAAAAGCTCTGTTCTCTTAAAAATCCCACATAAGCCCTGCCCTTTGTCCAATTCCCTGCTGTCTGCTCCCAGTATCAGGGGTTGCTATCTCTGAATTCGTCCCTCCACACTCTGGACCCTCCAATAAATCTCTTTTATGAGATTTGCTGCTTCATGTGACTCTCATCGGAAGAAGCCAGGAAGCAATGAAGAGAAGAAGCAAAGAAGTGGGGCCTGGCTCCTGAGCTCAGCTGGGATACCCTCCCTGGGAGCTGCAATGCTTCTGCTGAGGTTTCCTCTCAGAGCTATGTGGCTTCTGCTCCTCCCACCCTCCGTATCTCAGGATGCCCTTCCACCAGGATACCTTCTCCCTTCACAGCTTCCCTAATCCTGTGATTAGGAACGGTTCCTGGGATACCTTCCATCTGAGCAGAAGCATTTACAGCTGGGAACACCTTAGAGAACATATGGCTGGCTGAAAATTCAGAGATCTGTCTGACTGTCCCCAGGAGTATTGGGGTTAGAAGTATGGACTACATATCTGGCATGAAACTCTTGCTGGCCTTGCATTTGCAAGGCCATCCATTCTGTTTCCAATTAGTCCCTGAATCTGAGCATGTCTGGAGATTTATCTATCTCCTCTCTTGAAATTATGAGCCCTGGGACTCAGTTCTGCAGCTATATGATTGGGGTAGGAGATGGACATGTCTACCCTAAGCCAGCCCACCCTCATGCTTTCCTCAAACTGGCTTTTTTCTCCTCTACTCCCCTAGGAAATGGATCCAAATCCTAAAGAGAGATTGTAAATCATATGGCCTTTCTTCAGAGCTGTCTGCCCTAGGATGGGATTGCTGGGACTCAGCAGGGCCTTCTACAGTATGCCTAGGGGAATGATCTGGGATGGGAGTAAGCACACCTCCCCAAAGTCCTGCCACACCAGATGAGCTTACAGATAATCCAGACTCCAACTGCCAAGCACAGCCACACTTATCACACAACACGGGTTTCTATATACCCTATCAGGATCACATGGAACAACTTGATCCCAGTACTTCAATCTAGAGTTAGACAGGAGCCAGGCCATTCCAAGGGAGATAATGTTACCCACTTCAACATTCCCTGATTTACATAGACCTTATTAGTTAAGAGTGCTTCTAGATTTGCCTGACTGCTGAAACAGTTCACTGAATCAACTTAGATAGATTCAGTTTAATACTTAGGATTCAATACTTAGACCTCCTAACAAAAGCACCAAGGAGTTTGCCTTGTCAAGCTTGTGTGCCCTTCCCATGTCCTCTTTCAGAAAGAGAAGAAAGCTTTAAGGGGTGATAACCTAGGCGGTGAGGTATGCAGGGAGATAGGCAGACTCAGAAGAGGAGGACAGGTCAGTCACTGAGCAGTGTTAGAGAACAGGAAGAAAGAAAAAAAAATAGTAGGGTGAGGATACAAATGGGTCAAGGGTCATTTTGGTTTCATTCTGTGAAGAGTCCTTATTCATTGTTTCAGTATTATTATCCCCAGTGGCTTCTGCAGGGTCAGATGAGTAATAAGTTTTCATGTTGAGTCAGAAACACAATAGGAATGATGAAATAGCCACTACTGAACAAACCATTGCTGTAAAGATCTTATGTTGGGTTGGCAGTTAAGAATGCCTACCAACCTTGTGGAGGACTTGAGTTTGGTCCCCAGCATCAACATCAGGCTATCAATGATTGTAACTCCAGTTCCAGGGAATCCAATCCCCTCTGGCCACCACAAACACCTATATATACATGGTGCACACAAGTTTACATAGGCAGAGACACATAAAAATGAATAAATCTTAAAAAGAAACATAAGATCAGATGACTCACCTCTTCAGCTACACAAGCAGAAAAACTAGAAATCTAAATTTGAATGTACAATTTGATTGAAGTTTTGTAGCAATTTAAACAAACATAGACGTGGCTAGACAAACATTTGGCATTTCTGGCCTAAAACTGGTCACATAGTTGGGTAATGGTATCTGTTGGATCAAGCCTATACCTCCTGCTTTTGAAACCTGTTTCTAAGTTCAGCCAGGACGTTTGTTGTTTTCCCTACAGTTAAAGAGTAGGTCCAGAGATACCTGCTATCATGTGACAAGTTAGCTTTCTATTACCCCAAGAGATTTTGCTTCTGTGTAACCTATGTCATATGCCTAACACACATGAACAGGTATGGGCATAACACTCACTCAATGCAACAGAGTCAAAGGCCAAACAGTAAGCAGAATAAACAGAACCAAACCATAACAACCATTTATTGAGTCCCAACTATGTATGTGCTATGCTCAGATATTCAACTCAAACCCTGGGGTTATGTTTTTTAAGTACTGTTGATGGGAACACATCAAGAATTTCTTTAATTACTCACTCCTGCTTGAAGTGTCCCCTACACAGTTTGAAGAGCCAGAGGTGTTCATTAGGTATCACCTATGCCTTTCAGATTTGCTCCAGGTGACATCCCGTCTCCACTGTCAGCGTTATTCGCTGTTATGATTGTTCCATTGAAAATAGGCTACTCCAGGAGTGTCTAGTTCATTTCTGCAATCTTAGAAGCTGATCCATGAGTTGCCATGATACTTTCTAAATGATACAATCAATAGGACTCCAGGTTTGAGGACTGAAGCTTACTAAGCCATTCCACTAACCAGGCACTTCATGAAAGTAGGTATATCCATGGAATATTCACAGCCTGGTGAGGTAGACTGCACATTTCACAGATGAAGAGACTGAAAGCCAGAAAAAGTAGTGAGTCACACGACTAGAGACAAACCCAGTCACTTAGAACCTGAGGCTGGGTGACCTGATACTCTTCCTCTTTTACCCTCTTACTCTATACAGACAGCTCTACAGCAAGCTTTATAAATGGCAGCACAATTGGAGGGCAGAGGAAAGGTTGAGAAGACACTTGTATACATCTGGTGCACACAAATGCATCTCTAGGGAAAACAAGCAGTCCCTCATTGCTCGAGCTCTGCTCAGATCAAAGACTATGTAGTGCTCTGAGAAACCTAGTGATTCCCATATATGATAATGTTAGCAGTAGAAATACATTTGTGTGGGCAACCTCTTCTACATCAGACAAAAAGGCTACACTGAATCTCCAAAATCCAGACGTCTTCACTATTCTTCCACTGATGGGAGTAAGGAAAGGGAAGTGAAGTGGGGAAGGAGGATTTTTTAAGGGAAGGGATTGAAGACTGGAAAAGGACCAGATGACAAATCTTGAGCCTTTTCCCCACCCTAGAAATACTATAAAGTAATCTGAACTCAACGTCTATTTCTTTGTTTCTACCTCAGTCTCCACCCTCCTAGTGTAAACAGTAAAGACAGTTAATAAGTGGTGAAGAGCTCCTTAAATGGGATCCTATACCCAGAGTTTATGTAACAATCCCAAGGTCAAATTCTCTGGTCCTTTCGCCAGAACATATCCTTTTATCATCTCCTCTGGTCTGCCTCTGTAGTCCTCACACGGACTTTGCCGGGTGTGTAATCAGTCCTCTTCTTCCAGTAGTTGTTGGTTTGTTATGGTTAACCTATATCCAGCTGGGGCAGAGCTATGTGGTTTTGGGCATCTAAAAACTTTCCTCTAGCTAATGGAGATTCGGACTGAAATCTCAGACAACAGGACTTGTGTGTGTGTGTGTGTGTGTGTGTGTTTTCTTTGTTTCCTTTGTTTCCTTGTTTCTCTGAAGGAAGACACAGCTCTAGTGCTGTTTGTCTAGCCTGTGGCTCCTCAACCCAGACCCATTAGTGAGCCCTATTATTTTATAATAGGACCTTAATGAAGTCACCTTAGGGATGCAGAAAAGGTCTGCTTTAAAAAACAAACAAACAAAAAACCCAGTCCCTTTAGGTTTCTCAGGACTGAACCAAACCCAGAGACAAAGTCTGGACTAAAATTAAAGCCAGGGATAACTGAAGAAGCTCTCATCTTAGAACATCCATTGATGCTAGACAAAGTTAAGAGTTATGGGCAAAGGCCTTGCCATATTACAGGCAGATGGAGGTCTTCTTGCTAATGTGGGTCACCTGGTAGAAGAGCAAGTGGGAAATCTGACTGAAGCTCTTGGCAAACTTCCTGCAAATGTAAGGCTTTGCCTGTGTGCATATGCTGGTGGTGTCCACAAAATACTAGCTATAATCAGGAAACTTCTAGGGTTTCTTGCCCATGTGTGAACATTGATGGAGCTGTGGTGTAAGATTTTTGCTACATTCTGGAAAGGTCATTTGCTCAAGTGGATGCGCTGGTGTTCAGTAAACATGGTGATCTCACTAAAGCCACGTCCACACTCAAGACATCTGAAGGGCGGTTCTCCATTATGAGTGCGCTGGTGCCGTAGGCAGTTTGAGCTGTTGGTGAAGTTCTTGCCACACTCACAGCAATTGTAGGGCTTCTCACCTGTGTGTGAGCGTTGGTGTTCCAGCAGATAGGAGCTGCGCCCAAAGCTGTCTCCACACCAAGCACAGAAGTAGGGTTTTTCACCCGTGTGACAGCGCTGGTGCTGTAAAAGGTTAGAGCTCAGGCTGAAACTCTTGCCACAGAGTCCACAGCGATAGGGTTTCTCACCAGTGTGAGTACGCTGGTGCTGGATCAGGTTGGAGCTAACCCTGAAAGTCTTACCACACTCAGCACAAGCATAAGGCTTTTCCCCAGTGTGCACCCGCTGGTGTTTTGCTAGGTCTGCACTGCGACCAAAGGCCTCTCCACACTCCATGCACTTATGAGGGCGGAGGCCTGAGTGAGAACGCCGGTGTTTAGTGAGATTAGAGCTGAGGCTGAAGCAACGGCCACACTCTGGGCAGGGGTATGGTTTTTCACCAGTGTGAACTCTGTAATGCTTAACAAGATCTGAGCCACGCCGGAAGCTTTTGTCACACTCTGGACAGCTGTAAGGTCGGTCACACCCATGGCTGCTTTGATGGTGAATGAGGTCAGAGAGGCTGGCTACAGCGAGCCCACAATTCCTGCACTTGAAAGCTTTGGGGACTGCAGGATCACTGGTTTTGGCAAAGGCTTCTTCCTGGGGGCCAGAGCCTGACCTACTTAAGTACTGCCCGTCCAGCAATTTTTCCTCGGGGGCTGGTTGCTCCGGCCGCGCCAGGAGGGGGCGCTCATGTAGCACAGCCTCGCGATCCAGGGGCGACCTGGGGGCTCCCGAGAATTTTGATGTCCGGTTCTCCAGCAGCTTTGCTCCATCTAAATTCTCCCTGGTCACTCCTGGCGCCGCAAATTCCATTGCGGCCGAAAGGCGCTCGGTTTTCTAAATGCCACCCGTCTAACTCATCAGCACAGTTGGGAGAATGGGGCACTGGAGGCTTGGAGGCCAGCACCGGAAACGGAAAGGTCCCCAAGCCGGAGAGACTCTAGGAAGCGGCAGAGAACTTTCCCGGTAGGTTTAACTCTTTCATTCGCTTAGCGAGACCTTCCTGTCGGGAACCTAGCACTTTTGAAAGGCTTGGGGTTCTGCGAGTCGATCAGTCTGGCTTTCAGGGCCCTTGATCGCCGCGCTTGAGGGTTGCCAAGAAAGTCTGAACGTCGCTGACAAGGACGTACCGGGAGCGAGGTAGCTAAGCCACGTTGGGGTGCAAAGGACAGCCCTAAGACTCCACAGTGGGGCGTCTGATTCTTGGAGCAACAGCTCACTCTTCGGCCTGGGAGGAGTTTCACACCCACCTCAAACTGCACTAAGCTTGGCGCCGACTACATATCCCAGCATGCATTGCACGCGCCTCTTACTTTCACACAGATAAATACCATTCTCGCCATGTCTTCTGCGACTGTGCAAGTACCCGAGTTCCAGAATCTAGAACTTCTACTTCCGACTCGCAAGATAACTGCGGCGGCGCTATTCAGAGGAGCAGCCTGGCCACGCCCCCCTCTTCCAGTTCCGCTCTCTCTGAGTACCGGCGAGACGCGGGGCGGAGCCTTAGGCCCGGGCCAAGATGGCGGCTGCGAGACCGGCCCTTACGGACTCGCTCTCGTTTTGCCTCGCGCAACTCACGGCAGCGGCCGGGGAGGGGCCAGGTGGGGGAAAGGACCCAGCTACCAACGAGACAGCCCTGGGCCGCGCGCTCTTAGCTCTTCGCACGCGCCACATCAAGGCAGCAGAGGGAATTGAGCGCTTCCGGGCACGCGGCGGGCTCCGCCCCCTTGTCGCCCTGCTACGCCGAACGGCTGCTGCGGGCCCCGCCCCGTCCCAAGCAGCCTCTGGCTCCGCCCCTCCGTCGGTTGCGTCAGCTGGTTCTTCCCCTGGCCCCGCCCCCGCTGCTGAGTCGCCTTTGACTCTTTCGGCGCCAATGCGCCTGCGCAAGACGCTGGATTTGGCGCTCAGCATTCTAGCCAACTGCTGTACAGAAGGGGCGTGCCGGTCTGAAGTGCGTAGAATTGGAGGCATTCTCCCTTTGGGTAAGTGCTCCGCCTCCATTTCTTAGAAAGGTTCCAACCCCACAGGACTTGTGCTGTCCTTACTTTATGCCAGGCCTCTGAGTACATGCTTTGTGATGGTGCAGCGCCTCTCACCTCCTCAGGTGTAATGCTATGTGACGTCACCGCCCTTTCTATAAATTATACCTGGACTTGCCCAGACCAGAACTAGGTACTGGCTCCTGCCTCACTTTTGAGCCAGGGGTTTATACTTTCTACTTTGGGTGCTTCTCGTGGACAGTGCTTACTGCTGTGTCCATCTCTGTGCAAAGCTTCACAGGGATGAGCCGGAGGCCAGAAAGTGTAGTTTTAAAAGTTCAAAAAGTGGTCTTAGCAAATGGTGCTGCAGACATACCGAGCAAATCACTCAGCCCCTCCAAAGCTAGAATTCTTTGCGTAATAACAATAGCTTCCCGGTAAGATTGAAGTTGAGTATAAAATGAAATTCAAATGTAGAATGCCCAGACTCCAAGCATAGGTAGGTACTTAAACACGCACAGTAAACCAATTCCAGCAAACGGTAAGCTTTTCTGTGTGCCAGCTGATTTTGGCGCCTCCTCGCGGTAACGGTGGGAACAAAGTTAGGTCATTGCCTGTCTTCTGACAGTATTTCAGTTTTGACAAAAATCTTAATCTTTGAAGTGAAGCATTTTTATATTTAAACTTGCATAGAATGCAAGTAATGTATTTGACAGTAGGCTTGACAGAATGCCAAGTTCTCTCTAACCCACCGTGCTGGGTAGTGTTGCCTTTTGATTGGCAGGGATGAAAGTTGACTTGGTTCAAGCCAAGTTACCTGAACCACATGACAGCTTCAGCGGTTCTGCCATGTTCCTTTCTCTAGTAACGCCCTACCACTGTAGCTGCCGGAGTGTATCATGACATTCCCCTGAAACCCTTTTGTGGCTTCTGTTGCCTTCACATTTATATTTTGACTCCTTGGACAGGCATTTGAGGGGCTTTGTGAAATCTTAGAACAGACACTATTCCCCGGGGGCATTTGGAAAAGCTGCTTCACGCCTGAGGTACTCTAGCCTTTCTACTTACCATCCCTCTGGCAAGTATCCATCCAGTCTTTCCTCTAGCTCCTGCTCACCTTGTAGCATCTTCTGAAGACCTTCCCTAACCCTCCTCTCTCTGCATTGCTGGGGATTGGCTCAGGGTGTGGTACAAGCTAGACAAGCACTCACTCTGCCTCTGACCTATATCCCCAGACATTTACCACATTCTTGCTTTGGTTGATTCGAGGCAAATAAAGAGTCCTCAAGAAGACAAACTGTCCTTTCAGTGACCATTCTTCAGTGTGTGAGGATAGACAGCATCCAGAACCGAACAGCCCGTGCCCTGGGGAACTTAGCCATGGAGCCTGAGAGCTGCGGGGACATCCACTGTGCTGGTGAGAGGCTGTGAGAGTGACGTAGGCCGAGATTCGCTGTAGGATGTGGAGGTCTGCCCTTGCTTATGTATCTTCCTCTTCCTTTTTTAGGGGCTGTTCCCTTTCTTGTTGAGAGCCTTACTGCCTGCCAGGACTCACAGTGCCTACAGAGCATAGTTCGTGCCCTCCGCAACTTGGCAGACTCACCCCAGCACCGCCTAGCCCTGGCACAGCAAGGAGCAGTGCGGCCACTGGCCGAGCTCCTGGCTACTGCCCCAGACCCTGCACTGACCTCAGCCCTAGTCCGTGCTCTCTTAGAACTCAGCCGAGGATGTTCCCGAGCCTGTGCTGAGCAGCTAAGTCTGGGTGGGGGACTGGGCCCACTTGTCAGCCTGGCTTCTCACCCTAAGCGGGCAATACGTGAGGCAGCCATTCTGATCCTTGCCAATCTGTGTGCTCAGGGCCTGGTGCGACCTGCACTGGGCAATGCTGGTGGTGTGGAGGTGTTACTAGGTGAGCTTAGGCGGCGACGGGGTCCCAGTGGGAGCAGCTCAGCTTCCCAGCAGCCCCTAGTGCGGGCTGTGTGCCTCTTATGCCGGGAAGCCATCAACCGGGCTCGGCTTCGGGATGCTGGTGGTTTGGAGCTGCTGATGGGTCTATTGCAGGACCCTGGTGCCAGTGCCTGGCATCCACGTGTTGTGGCTGCTCTTGTAGGCTTCCTTTATGATACTGGGGCCTTGGGCAAGTTACAGGCTCTGGGACTTGTACCTCTTCTGGCCAGGCAGCTATGTGGTGAAGCTGGCGAAGAGGAAGAAGAAGGAGTAGAAGCTGCTTCCTGGGACTTCCCCGAGGAACGGACCTCTGGGCAGCCGGAGGGAGGAAGCTTCCGAAGCCTCAGGTGAGTCCTCATATCAGGGCCTGAGGACGGGTGGTGCTCTGGGGAGGGAGTGTGTGTTTGCTACAGCCATCTTCCTCACCTCACCTTCCTCATCTACCTCTGTTCTGTCTTAAGACGTTTACCAAGACTGATTCTTGAATCTCTGCTCTCCACTCATATGACTGGTAACATCTGATCCCGGGCCCACCCCAGCATCCAGAACTCTGGGCCCTATACAAGTTGATTGGGGGTGTGTGTGTCCTGCTCACAGCGGTATGCTGTGGCGCCCCAAGTCTTGTTTTGTGTTTATTTGAGGTGGTGTTTTACTGTGGCGTCTAGGCTGCCTGTATCTCACTGTATAGCCCAGGCGTTCCTTGAACTTGGAGCTATCCTGCCTGCCTTAGCCTCTAGAGAAGCTCTTGCTCTGTTAACATCACCAAAATGTAACTAGTTGACCTCTCAGCCACTGACTTCTTGTGTGTGCAGTGGAGGATAACGGCATATGTACCACAAAGTCCTTGCTGTCCCTTACTTAGCTCTGAACGATGGTCAGTGCTCGTCAGTCTTGCGAGCTGACTGCACTCCTGGCGGCCTCCTCTCTAGTTCCTAGACATGATGAGCCAGTGCTGTCTGAGAGCTTCTAAGCCCGGAACACTCTTCTTCCTGTGCGTGGTCATCGCTCCTGCCTCTCTGGTCGCTCCTCTGTCTAGAATACGCTTCCTCCTTAGCCCTTCATCTCTCACCTCCTTGGAGGCTGTGCTCGGTTCTTACGGTCTCTGTAAGGAGTCACGATGGCTGTCGCGTTTCCTGGTTCACCTCCTCTGCTCTCCGTGCCCCTTTCCCTTCTGCTCCCACCCTGCACCACGCTGACTTCACAGCACATACCAGGAAAGGTTTGTTCTGTTTTGTTTAGACAAGGGTCTCACCGTAGCCAGGCTGATCTTAAACTCATCCTGCATCAGTCAGCCCGAGAACCAGGACGGTGGCACAAAGCACTGCGCGCCCAGGGCACATGCCCAGGGCGGTTGCTTTACAGCCTTGTGCTGTGTCTCCTCAGGCGGTCATGACTCTGGGAACAGCGTTTGGTTTACTGATGTTCTTGAGCACCCAGTGGACACTAGTAATCCAGAGTGAGGTGTGGCCCCGCCTCAGCTCTGGGTCCTCCCCCTTTCACACCTTCCTTTCTCAGCTGTCACCTTCCTTACTGTCCTTTATTCACCTCTCCTCCCTGCCCTCCTCCCTCCCTCCCATCCGTCTGCTTTTCTTTTCCTGTTTTGAGTCAGCATCTCACTAGGCCGGCCTGGAGCTCACTATCCCGGGCTTGCCTTGCTCTTGAGACGCAGAACCGTCTTTTTGATTCTGCTTCCTTGCCTTAGCTCTGGGTTTAGACTCCTTTTCTTCCTGTCCTCTGTAGGTTGTGGCTGATTTCTGAGGGTTATGCAGCAGGCCCTGGAGATATCTCCCCAGATTGGTCTCCTGAGCGTTGTCCGATGCCAGAGCCATCTGAGTCAGTCAGTCCTACCCCTGGCCAGACCTCAATGTCGACACCCCGCACACTTCGCAAACTGGGCCGTGTCCCTGCTGCCACTACTGAGGAGCCTTGGGGCCAAGAGGGGCCAGCACTGTTGCTGTTGTCACGCTTCTCCCAGGCTCCTGACCCAAGTGGAGCTCTAGTGACTGGTCCAGCACTGTGTGGCCTGTTGGCCTATGTGACAGGTGCACCGGGACCACCAAACCCTCGTGCACTGCGTATCTTGGCACGCCTCACCTGTAACCCTGCGTGCCTTGAGGCCTTTGTGCGCAGTTATGGTGCAGCACTGCTGCGTGCCTGGCTGGTCCTCGGTGTCTCACCAGATGACTGGCCTGTGCCACATGCCCGGCCTGTACACCGAAGCCAGCACCGAGAGCTGGGTATGTTTCCCCTATCCCCACCCACGCGAAAGGCCCATTTCCTCACATTCCTTTTGTGGACCTAGAACCTCTACTTCCTCCTCACTTGCCTGCTGTCTCCAGCCTACCCTCTAGGCTGCTCAGTCCCCGGGGCATTGGTGGTTTGAGGACCCTGGAAGGCAGGGAACATTCCCTTCTGATCCATAGCCCCGGAGTACAGAGAGTTCTGTTCTGTCCTTTCCCCACACCTGTGGGCCCAGGTAACCTGGTACCAGGTTTGGCTCCTCGTATCCCAGAATCTGACCTTTCTGTATCTCTTCACCCACTCTACTCTTGGCTCTGTGCTGTCCTGGGCACTCACCTATGTCCTCTCCGGCTCTACTACCTTTTACATCGTAGGAGTACCCTGTCTTCTGAGCCTGACCATACGCTGTTTGTCTTCGAGGGCCCAGATCTGCAGCCTAACCTCCACATTTCTGTTCTCACCCTTGATTTTTAGTTCCTCACACCCTAAGCCTGTCCTCAACCAGCGCTCATCACAATTCAGTTGATTTCTTACTGAGGTTTCACACTCCCCCTTTTCAGGACGCAGAGTCCTGCCTTGCCCATAGCACTCTGATCTCTACCCCTGGCCCCCACCTGACCTGCTGTGCCTGTCCTGCAGGTGAGATGCTGCTGCAGAACCTGACTGTCCAAGCTGAGTCCCCCTTCGGAGTGGGCGCCCTCACCCACCTGCTGCTCTCTGGGAGCCCTGAGGACCGTGTAGCCTGTGCACTCACCGTACCCTTCATCTGCCGGTGAGGGGGATGGGTGCCTTGCAGGGAATGAGAGCTCGATTGCAACTCCCAGCCCTGCCCTGAGCCTGCTCTAAGACCCCTTTTCCCCACAGGAAGCCCACTCTGTGGCGCCGCTTACTTCTGGATCAGGGTGGCCTCCGCCTCCTCCTCACAGCACTAACGCAACCAGCTCCACACCCACTCTTCCTCTTCTTTGCAGCAGATTCCCTGTCCTGCCTCCAAGGCCTGGTGTCTCCCTCTGCAAGCCCAGTCCCTTTACCTGACCTGCCCTTGGAACTGGACTCACCCTCCCCTTGCCTCTACAAACCTCTGCTGAGTCCAGCCCCTGCCCCAGCTCCTGACCTGCACTTCGTTCTGGACTCAGGCCTACAGCTCCCTGCTCAGCGGGCTGCTTCAGCTGCTGCCTCCCCTTTCTTCCGGGCCCTGCTATCCGGCAGCTTTGCTGAAGCCCAGATGGATTTGGTGCCACTTCGAGGCCTGTCCCCTAGTGCAGCGTGGCCTGTCCTACACCATTTGCATGGCTGCCGGGGCTGTGGGGCTGCTCTGGGACCTATACCCCCACCTGGTCAGCCCCTGCTGGGCTCTAAGGCTGAGGAAGCTCTAGAAGCTGCTGGCCGATTCTTGCTGCCTGCACTAGAGGAAGAGCTAGAAGAAGCTGTTGGCCGCATCCACTTGAGTCCACAGGGTGGCCCAGAGTCAGTGGGTGAGGTATTCCGCCTAGGCCGGCCCCGGCTGGCTGCTCACTGTGCCAGATGGACACTAGAACCAGGGCAGTGCCCAAGAAAACGGGCCCTGGCCCTGACGGGGCTGGTGGAAGCAGCAGGTGAGGAGGCAGGGCCCCTCACTGAGGCTTTGCTGGCTGTGGTAATGGGGGTTGAGTCATAGTGCATATGCCCTAGGCTAAACTATTGGCATCCCTGGGAGAGGACCCAAGGGATGAGTTGGCTGTGAAGGAGGCCTCTCAGCATGAGAGAAGCCTGCAGAAGGAGCTATCCTCAGGGACTGAAGAGAAAATGGAACTGAATCCCAGGATGAAGAGCTGAAGATCCATGACTAACAAGCCAATACCAGAGTCTGCAGGAGTCCAGAGGGACAGCTCAGGCCCAGGGGCTGGCCTGACTCGGCACTATGGTATTGAAATTAAAAACCTGAGATTTGGACACTGCTGTCGTGTGGTGCTTCTGCTTGCTTTCCCCTGGGATACCCCACCCATTTACCTGCCGAGGGCTCCATGCTTTAACATGGGTCCTTGGGTTTAAGAGTTTAATAAATCATTGCCTGGTGGTTCCTGCAGATCTGGGGCATGGTGGGTTTTCTCTAGGATGGAGTCTTGAGCCGGGGAGGCCCGCTCTCTGTGTGTGAGTCCTCATCGCTTAGACATGGCCACCCATCTAAATGCAGAACCTGGCCAGGGTTAAAAGGTTTGGGCTGAGTATGACAAGTTGGCAGCATGCTGTAAGTAACACCCTGCCTTCAGACTGCCCTTTACCTGCCAGTCCATGTCTGTTCCCATCTCTTGAGTCAAATCTTGTGAAAACATTAATGTGTAGATGTGTGCATGCCATGCTTCTATGTGGAAATCAGACGACAGCTTGAAGGACTCAGTTCTCTGTTTCCATCACAGGGCATCTGGCTTGGCACAGAGTACCTTTGCCTACTAGGTACTGGTCCAAGCCAGTTAAATGTCAGCTGCTTAGCAGGAAACCTACTATGTTCTCAGGGATTCTGAGGCCCGTTCTTAGTCACATTCAGGTGAAGGATCTCCATCACTGGGCTCTAAGAGCCTGGACTAAGCTTGCCAGTCTGGGCATTTCAGAAAGGCGAGGTAAGGTGGTTCTTGCTGCCCCTGAGTCTCTGGGAGTTCAAATCTCTGCTCAGGTTGAGCATTAGGGCATGGAGGCAGAAGCAAGTTCATCCCTTATGAGTTCCAGGACAGTTCCATGATGAGATGCTAACTTTTAAAAAACTGTACTTATGCCTGGTCCCTTTCTGGTTGATTTGGGCTGGCATTGGAGGGCTGTACTTGGCTTCGGTATTTTTACCAAATTTCCCAGGTTCTGACTTGCTCCAGAGTTGAGGCCCCATGTTCTGTGGCTTAGATCTGCCCTCCAGGATGGCTATAAGACAGCAGCCATCTGCCCATACCCATGTCCAGGTGTTTCCAACTTGATCTCTTAAGGGGGTCAAGCTTCCTATCACTGTGGCTGGCCTGCACGTTTTCCTGTCATCAGAGCCTTCGGAAAGGGATATTTTGGAACGGGCTCTGGTCACCTCCTCCGTGTTAGGAATGTTTTACAAGAGTCTGGGGTTTGTCATCCTGGGAGTCTACATGGGGCTTAGGTTTGAGGTTTGCTTTCCCTGTTCTGTTCTCCGTGTGAGACATTTCTTAGTGTGTATGCCTCCTGCCGTTCCATTTCTGTTGGGCTGGCAGTCAAAACCTGTAGTCTGATATATCCTTAGCGTGTCACTCCTACCTCTAACAAAATTCTGCAAGTCTTTTTAAAATGCCAAGGGTGTGAGTGGGGCCCTGCCTTGAACACTGCTGGCTTTGGGCAGTGCGGGCTTGGGGCCCTCTACTTATGAGACCACTTAGGCAGCTGAGCTATGGAAGAACCACTCTGACTTGGCTTCAGCTTCTGGGACTCGCTGCCGCTGAGGCAAAGGCTGGGGTGTGGCCTCCTCTGAGCAGAGCCAGAAGGCTGGATTGGGTGGGCCCTAGTGCTGTCTTTCTTCGTGTCCCCATGCTCCCCCTTCATCGCTCCCCCCCGCCCCCCACCGACTGGATCCCAGCGGGTCCCGGCTTCCATACATGGTCACGGCCCTGCTTCTAACTCCCTTACGTCCCCCCCTCCCCGTCCTCCGCCCCCACCGGACACGGCCCCCGCCCTGCTCTCCCCAAGCTGTCGGCCAGCGCACCGCCATGGAGGACCTGGGTGAGTGGGGACCGGATCCCCCTAGCCTCTCACCCTTCCCTGCATCTACCTTCTTCCTAACTCACACTTCTTTCCCATCCCAGTTTTCTTTTTCCATTTTCTCGCCTCAGCCTGCCTGTGCCTCCCTCCCAAATCCACATACCCTTTCCTGCCTCTCCCGTCCTGCCTTGCTTGCGATGCCGTTCCCTCCGTTCTTCCCAGGCTCTCTCTGCTCCCTCAATCCTGCTTCTGCAATGGACAAAGCGTTGAGGCACCCACGGGGGCCTGGATTCAGAGACTCTGGGAAGGAAGGGGTTAAGGGATCATTGGCTCCGGAGACTGGGAAGATAGACTAGAGAGAAGAGTGTGACCTCTAGATGAAAGGGGTTTCAAGGTATAGCAGGAGTCAAGAAAGTCCTCGGGGCAAGAAAGAGAATAATAGAGTGTGCCAGGGTGATAGAAAGAAGCTTAAGGCTTCTGCCACAGATACTCTGGAGAAGAGTAAAGTGACGGCAGCTCATCGATGATAAAGCGCCCCAGACTCTCGTCCCCTCTATTGGCGGAGGCTAGGGCTGAAAGACTCTGTTCTTCGTGGCAGAGCTACTGGACCCGGCAGCAGAGGGCGCTCCTCAATAATAGTACATGGATAAGAAGTACACCCAAAAAGCCGCTCCCAGCCAGGGCCACTTACCCCTGAGGGCAGGGCAAGACTTCAGTGTGGCTAAGTGGACCAAGCTGGACAGGCTGTTTAAATATGGGCAGAAGTAGTGAATGTGTCACAGGGAACATCTAATCCGGAAGTTGGGTGTCAAACATACAGGCAATTGAAAATTTGGGTGCAGTAAGAACCAATCTGGGCTGCATCAGGAAAGATGGGGAGAATAAAAGAGACCACTACTGGGTTTGTACTTGCCTCCCAGGGTAAGTCAAGGGAAATGTCTGGTCATAAATACCCCCTGCTACTATTCTACTTTGCCTTGGTCTGGCCCTGTGAGTATGGTTTTTGGCCGCTGCCTTTAACACTGGCTTTCTACCTTTTAAAATACTGACACTTGAAATCCTTTATCCTCTAACCTCTTAAGACCTTGACAACCCACCCCCCCAAACCTCTCACCCTGAGGGCTTCTCACTGCAGATGCCCTGCTCTCTGACCTGGAGACCACCACTTCACACATGTCACGGTTAGGGGCTCCAAAAGAGCGCCCACCAGAGCCACTCACACCTCCCCCACCCTATGGCCACCAGCCACAGGTGAGATGAGATTCTGGGGTCTGGGGGAGCCATTAGGGCCTGGGTTGGTTTGGGCTAGGGGAAATCAGAGTCTGAGTGAGGCAAGGGATATGACTGTCCTTCCACCAATACCTCTACTCTCTGTAGACAGGGTCTGGAGAATCTTCAGGAGCCTCTGGGGACAAGGATCATCTATACAGGTGAGGGGCCTGGGAACTGGGGCATGAAGATGGGGAAGCCAGTTGAAGTGCAGGTGAGGGGATTTGATTCCCTACCCTAAACCCAGGTTCTCTCCTGTTCCTTAGCACAGTATGCAAGCCTCGGTCCCCAAAGTCTGTGGCCCCTGTGGCTCCTCCGTTCTCCTCTTCCAGTGGTGTGTTGGGCAATGGGCTCTGTGAGCTAGACCGTCTGCTTCAGGAACTTAATGCCACCCAGTTCAACATTACAGGTACCAGGGTTACTGAGCCAGTCTTTGATGGGTTGGGGACAGGGCAAAGAAGGGCAGAATCAAAGGGACACAGACTGTTCAAGGAGCAGTTCAAGGACACAAAGCCTTCGCTGGGAGGGAGGACTAAGTATGGCTCCTCGTCAGTGTCGTTCTCTTGTCTCTCCAGATGAAATCATGTCTCAGTTCCCATCTAGTAAGATGGCTGAAGGGGAAGGAAAGGAGGACCAATCTGAAGACAAGAGCACAACCACTGTGTGAGTTTGGCAGGGTTGGCATGGCTGGGAAGAGGGTGCTGGGTCCTAGATGCCTGAGTTACTAGAGGGCTGTTAGGCTGCCAGGTTCTAAGGTCATACACTGTGTTCTCCACAGCCCTTCCAGCACATTCCCTGCCCCCTCAAAGCCTTCAGCCACCTCAGCCACTCAGGAGCTAGATAGACTGATGGCATCGCTCTCTGACTTTCGCGTCCAGAACCATGTGAGTCTGGAAAGATTTCAGTCGGTGTCACTTTGTGGCTCACCAATCCAGTCCTGATGCTTCCGGTCTGTGGCTCTGTTGACTCGAGTCTCATGTCCTCTTCACTGCAGCTTCCGGCCTCAGGGCCACCTCAGCCTCCAGCAGTGAGCCCCACCCGTGAGGGATGCCCATCTCCACCAGGACAGACCAACAAGGGCAGTCTGGACACCATGCTGGGCCTGCTGCAGTCTGACCTCAGCCGCCGTGGTGTTCCCACTCAGGCCAAGGGCCTCTGTGGCTCCTGCAATAAACCTATTGCTGGGCAAGTAAGTGCAGTCCTGGGAGCAGAGGCATATACTCAATTAAGCACCTTTCCGAACCAGACCTTGTGCTTTTCCCTTTAAAAATATTTTCTTATTCTTTGAGAATTTAATACATGTATACATGTTAGATACAATGTTAGATACAATGTATCTAACCCCTTCCTCTATTTCTTTCTGTGTTCCTATATATCCCCCAACTCACGTCATCTTTTAAAAATGTCTACCAAGTGCAGTTAGTGCTTCCAGTGTGCGCATGGGCGTAGGGCCATCCTTTGGTGCACTGGCATCTTCCAGGGCTACATCCATGAAAAAAACAAGCACCCTCAACAGCCAACAACTAGCAAGGGCAATTGTTCCTCTGCTAGGGGAAGGCTAAATGAGCCCTTCCTCACCCTCGATGGAATTTTGACTGGCTCCATACTGTGTAGGTCTCCTGAGAGATCTCCAGCATGGGGTGCACCAGCCCAGTCACGTTGAGAAAGCACCGATTCACAGCAGTCTTCCCCAACCTCTGGCTCCTACAGCCTGGCCACCCCCTGTGCTGTGATGCTCTCTGAGCCTTGTGGGGATACTGTGGGAGATAGATGTTCCATTTAGGACTGTGTGTTCCCCCTCTTTCAATGAGTATCTGTGAAACGGAATTTGCTTTTTCTTGTGATGTTGCGGACTGAACTCAGACCCTTGCATTTGTTAGGTAGACCTCCTGTCACTGAGCTGTACCCTAACTCTTGGGACAGTGTTTCATGTATCTCATGCTGACCTCAAATTCAATATATAGTCAAGGAGAAGCTCTGATTTCTTTTTTTTTTTTTTTTCTTTTCTGTTTTTTGGAGCTGGGGACAGAACTCAGGGCCTTGCGCTTGCTAGGCAAGCGCTCTACCACTGAGCTAAATCCCCAACCCCGAAGCTCTGATTTCTGATCCTCTAGTTTCTACCCCAGGAGTACTGGGATTATAGGTACCCTTTCCCAGGCTCTATGTAATTCTTGGAGATTGAATCCAAGACTGTGTTTGTTAAGTGATCAGTCTAGTACCTGTAGCCCAACCCTTGGAATTTTGAGACAAAGTCTTACTATGTAGCATAGACTGCCCTAAAACCCGTGATTGTCTTCCCTTTACCTTCCAAGTTCTAGAAAGTTCAGCATGTGCTGCTATGCCCACCTGAAATGGATAGTACTGTTTATATTTTATGTGGGTTTTTTTTTTTTGAAAGCAAATTTTTAAGGCAGCATCTCACTGTAATCTAAGCTGAGCAGAAACTCACTCTGTAGCCCAGACTGGTCTTGAACTCATGGCAATCCTCCTGCTTCAGCCTTCTAAGTGCTGGAAGTACAGGTGTGAACCACCATGCCCAGCTATATTTTATGTTTTCTTCCTTCCTTCCTTCCTTTCTCTCTTTCTCTCTTTTTTTTAAATGTGCATTGGTGTTTTGCCTGAGTTAACAGACTCAACCACCATGTGGTTGCTGGGAATCGAACCCGGGTCCTCTGGAAGAGCAGCCAGCGCTTTTAACCACTGAGCCATCTCTCCTAGTCCCTCTTATTTTATATTTTCTTAATTTAAAAAGTTGTGTGTGTGCTAGGGACTAAGCCCAGGGCTTTTATATGCTAAATACACCTCTTGCCCTTGAACTAACCCCTCACGCCATGTATATTTATGGGTGAGAAAACTGGAACTCTTAGTGATAAGCCGCAGGGTAAGAATTCCAACCTGTTTGGTATTTGGTGTGGCACTGATGTGTGCTGGCCACTGTGCTTGTTCTTTGTCATACCCCTATTTCATTTAATCTTCCCAAAGGACTCACTAGTTTTGCCTAGTATCTCTCTGGAATCATAAATCTGTCTCTCTTCCCTTTCTGGTCCAGAAGTGGTGCGTCTTGGATCATGGATTGAGCAGATATGTTCCAGAATAGCTGTGCTTGGTTGACGTAAAGCATCTCCTTAGATTAGTACCTGACTCCCAAACCAGACTCACCGACCTCAGAAAGCAAGCAGGGTGGTGTGACCTCTGTGAGGAGGCTCTGGTACTCCAGACTTCATGGGGTGCTTCCCCTACTAAAACTTACCTCTGTAGTGGCATAAAGAGGACTCTGTTTTCTAGCATGACAGTGATTCTAGGGCCACAGAGTTTGAGAGGTAGGAGGATTAAGCTACATAGTGAATTAGAAGCCAGCACAACTTAGACTCTGTCTCAAAAAACAAACAAACAAACAAACAAACAAACAAACAAACAAAAAACAAACACCTTACATAGACTTTAAAGTAACTAAACCTTTTCCTGGGCCCTTAGAGGGAGTGTGGGCCCAGATACACTATGTCCTATGTGTACACAAACTCTGTGGTAAAGTTGGAAGGACAGCTATGGACCTCTAACACAATTTGTTGAGCCTTGGAAGCTTGTTTTTGTTTTTGTTCTTTCAATTCTGGTCCGTCAGGGTTAAGACTGGGAAAGTGCCCGGTAAATGCCAGGTACGTGTAAACCTTAGCTCGTCCAGCTCCTACCAGGTGACAAGAAACCTCCAGAGCCATTCTGACAGAAACTTCCAATTCAACTTCGCAGGTGGTTACAGCTCTGGGTAGAGCCTGGCATCCGGAGCACTTCCTTTGCAGTGGTTGTTCCACAACCCTGGGAGGCAGCAGTTTCTTCGAGAAGGATGGGGCTCCCTTTTGCCCTGAGTGCTACTTTGAGCGCTTCTCCCCACGATGTGGCTTCTGCAACCAACCCATCCGACATGTAAGCTCTGCAGACCCCCACCAATGAACCTGCTTCAGAGGGGACCAGCCAAATCGAAACCTATCTCTTCTACCTACTTCCTCACCCACCTCACCCCGCCTCTTCAGTTTGCCCTCTTCAACCCCAGATTCCTTGTTAGTTCTTCCGCATTCCCTAGTTTCTCAGAGGGTGGTGGAGGGAAGAAGGAAGAGAAGGTGATAGTAGTGTCCTTTTTCATTTTATGCAGAAAATGGTCACCGCCTTGGGCACCCACTGGCACCCAGAACATTTCTGCTGTGTCAGCTGCGGGGAGCCTTTTGGAGAAGAGGGTGAGAGTTGAAACGTAAAAGCTACCAGTCCACTGTCCTGTCCATCCCTGGATCCCAACTCCCGCCCCTATTTCCACCCACCGCGCGTCCTCTCCGTGTCCCAAACCCTATCCCTCCCTCCCTACTGCCCGTACCCACTGCCACTCTTGAATCTTGTAGTCCCGCCCACATGGTCTGTCCCCGCCCCCAGGTTTCCACGAGCGGGAGGGCCGCCCCTACTGCCGGCGGGACTTCCTGCAGCTGTTCGCCCCGCGCTGCCAGGGCTGCCAAGGACCCATTTTGGATAACTACATCTCGGCACTCAGCGCGCTCTGGCACCCAGACTGCTTCGTGTGCAGGGTGCGTGGCTGTGGGGAGCGGGCCAGAAGCCCAGGGTGGATGCTTCGCTGATTAGTCGCTCCATTTCTGTGCGACTTATGTTGCGAAGTTGCAGGAGACAGGGTAGATGATAAGTTACCCACACCGGTTGCCTGGTCAGGGTTTTGGCTCATTTTGTTAATTCCTCCTTAGGAATGCCTCGCGCCCTTCTCCGGAGGCAGCTTCTTTGAGCACGAGGGTCGCCCGCTGTGTGAAAACCATTTCCACGCTCAGCGTGGTTCGCTGTGTGCCACGTGTGGCCTCCCTGTGACTGGCCGCTGTGTATCTGCTCTGGGCCGCCGCTTCCACCCAGATCACTTTACCTGCACCTTCTGCCTACGCCCACTCACCAAAGGCTCCTTCCAGGAGCGTGCCAGCAAGCCTTACTGCCAGCCTTGCTTCCTGAAGCTCTTCGGCTGACCTCCTCTTGGGATCACAGACCTCCAAAACCACGCCTCCAAAAACCTGTTCTCCCGAAAAAGACTGGGCCCTCCAGATCCCTAGCTCTGGAGCTGCCCAGGCATCCTTGCCTGTACTCCCACCCCATCCCCACTATGGCCCGGCCACTGGAGAGGCCTACCGGTGTAGTGTAAGGTGCTCCAGGTTTGTCAAGCTCAGCAAGGGCCCCACTAGCTCTCACTTTGACACGATTCTGGTTTTCTAATCTGAAGGATTAGAGGCCAAGATGTCCCTGTTCACCCATGGCTCACTGTTCTGTACTTTTTTTTTTCTACAAACATAAAAACACGCTCCACATCTCACAGTGCCAGCGATCCTTGCTTTACTACTCAGAGCCCTTGCTCTGTGCTCCGAGGGCTGCAGGCCACACAGTCCTGTGAGGAGACAGAGGTGCTGCCCCCATGCTCCTCCCTGGGATAACAGCAAATAACAGATGAAGGCAGGCATGGGGAGGTGTGTCTGAAATCCCAACACTGAGGCCGGGGCAGATGATCCTAAGCTGCATAGCAAAACTGAGGCCAGGTTGGGTACATAAGACTATCTCAAAACAAAACAAACAAAAAACCCCCAAACACCTGGAAACCAAAAGTCAAAGCAATGGGGACAGAGTGAAAGGTACAGTAGTCCATGGCTTTAATCCCAGCATGCTGGAGGGAAGTTCAACATCAGTTCAAAACAGTCTGGCCAGCCTGGCTCCTGGGTATAAGACCTTGTACCAGTGGGGTGGGGTTAGGGCACCAGACAACCCAGGCTCAATTCCTAGCACCTACATCTGTCTGTAACTCCAGTTCCAGGGAATCCAACACCTTCTTCTGGCCTCTATAGGCACCAGGTACACACATGGTGCACAGACAGACATGCAGACAATACACCCATACACATAAAACACAATTTTTAGAAAACAGCTGGAGAAACAGCTCAGTGATTAAGAGTGCTGTATGTTCAGTGATGTGTGTTCAGTTCCCAGCCCCCACGTGGAGGCTCACAATCATTTGTAACTCCCGTTCCAAGGAGTTGAGGACACCATGAGTTATCGTTTATTTAAAAAGACATTTTGAACATAGGTCTTAACCACAAAGTCAAAAGAGAAGCACTGGAGAAGGAAGACGTGCTTCAAACCATAGTTGTGGGCTCTGAAAGTCAGACAAGGCAGCTCTGTGTTCTAGGGTGAGCATATAGGATTTTAACTGCTAACAAGTTTCTCAGCTCCCTCTGCTTCTCTGTCTCTGTCTCTCTTTTTGGTACTTAAGATTATTGGGTGGACATCTGGACAAAGTGAGAGCTACAGAATGGGGGAAGATCATTACCAATCACGCATCTGATAGGTCAATATGACATATAAAAAGAACTAAGACAAAACCCTGGATGTTAAGAAAACAAAACCCAATTAAAACGGGTTCTCAAAAGATAAAGTACAGTGACTGGGAAACATTTAAAGAAGGGTGCAGCACCCTTAGTCATCAGGGAAATGCAAATCAAAATAGCCTTGAACAGCACTTGGGAGACAGAGACCAGCCTCCTGATCTGCAGAGTGAGTTCCAGGACAGCAGGGCTACACAGAGAAAAGCCTGCCTTGCAAAACAAAAACAAAAACAAATGGACAATCAAAAACCCAAAATTACTTTGAGACTTCATTTTACTTTAATCAGAATGTTACCATTAAAAGGAATGACAGCCCATGCTTGTGGGGATGTGGGGTAAGGGGACACTTAATGCATTGCTTGTGGGAGTGCAAACTTGTGTGGCCACCATGGAGGTCAGTGGGGAGGTTCCTCAGGAATCTAGAAACAGATCTACCCCACAATCCAGCTGATCACTCATGGGCAGATCCCAAAAGGTCTCTATGTCCTACTGCAGAGACACGTTCATCGCAGCTCTGGCCATAAGATCCAGAAGACGCTTGTTGGTGGATGAATGGATAAGGAATATGTTACACTTACACAATGGTGTGTTATGCAGCTGTTTAAAAAATACAATAATGAAATTCAGTAGACGGTGGAATTAGAAAAAAATCATTCTAAGTGAGGAAACTCAGATCCAAAAAGTCAAATAAATATGGTATGTATTATCCTATATGTGGGTGTTAGCTTTTAAGCTTTCAGTAGATATGCTACAATCCATATAATCACAGAGGTTAGGTATGGAGTAAGGGACTTGCGTGGGGGGGTTGTCTAAGGAAGGATATATATATATATATATATATATATATATATATACATATATATATATATAGAGAGAGAGAGAGAGAGAGAGAGAGAGTTATGGAGAGACAGGAGAAAGGTGAACAGGAAGATTAAATGGAGGAGAGGAGGGGTTGGGGATTTAGCTCAGCGGTAGAGCGCTTGCCTAGCAAACTCAAGGCCCTGGGTTCAGTCCTCAGCTCCAAGAAAAAAAAAAAAAAAACCAAAAAAGAAGGGAGGAGAAAAGAGGAAGATAAGAGAGGAACTGTGAGAAATAACTAATCCCAAAAGGCCACTGGAGGGGCTATAGAAAACTGCTGCTGTAGAAACCTAATATATATGCATATATGAAAGGAATCTAAACGAGTCATCAAATAGTGGGGGAGACCATGCTTCAGCTAGATACCTTACACCATCAAGGGAAACGTCCAGTGTTAGCCATGGGCTACATTTAGTTGAGTCATTGGCCAAAGGAGACCCATGGAAACCCCCAAACACCTCCCGCTATTGATTGCTCTCCACAAACAGAGGTGAGACCCTATTGCTGAAGACCACTCTTGCATTATCTCATACAACACAGAGCTGGTGCCTAACATGAGCCCTCACCCTTACTAACTGGTGTTCATAGTATTGGAGGGTACTCTCTGCGAGCTACCAAGGAAGGAAGATAAACACCGACTCCGCTACAGATCTTTCAGTCTAAATTATGATGACCTATCTGCATGATATGCTGGTGCAATTGTGGCACAAACATTGTGGGACTAACCGACTGCTATCTGGTTGGATTTAAGGCCCACCCATGAGATGAAACACACACCTCATGCTGCTCAGGTGGTGAGACCCTGAGACTAATAGACCTAGGGGCAGAGCAAACACGACATTCTGCTAAAGCAGTGCTTCTCAACAGCCCTAATGCGACCTTGTACAGTTCCTTGTACTCTGGTGACCCCCAACCATAAAGTTATTTTTATTGCTACTTCATAACTGTAATTTTGCTACTGTTACAAATCATAAAGTCATTTTCAGATATGTGACCTATGTGAAGGGTCGTTCGACCCCCAAAGGGGTCATGACCCACAAATTGAGAACGGCTGTACTAAGGAATGTAGCAATTCTCCTCTCCCCACTGATTAATGTCTTTCTCCCTCAGCTATCACCAGAGAAACTTTTTCCTTCCTGCAGAAGATGGGAACAGATACAGAGACCTGAGACCCACAACTAGACAATGTGTAGAATGAGAGACCTTGGAACATCCAGTCCTTAATGGTGTATCTTCATCAAACCCTTCCCTCAGGGCTTAGGGAATTAATCAGAAGAAAAGGCAAAAACAAAACAAAACAAAGAGACCCCAAAAAACAAAAAATAGCAAAACAAAACAAACAAACAATTATAAGAGACAGACACCAAGGAAGCAGTGTTTCCAGACACAACAGGACTGATGCACATATGAACTCACAGAAACTATGAAAGAAGGGCCTGCACAGGTCCAAGCCAAACAGATTCCAGCCTGCTGAGGCACGGAAAGATAAGAGGAGCTACACTTGAGCCTCAAGGAGGGAGGCTTTTGGATGGGGACAGATATTTTATATGTATATTTCATCAATCATTTCTGTTAGCTTGTGGCTTTGCTTCACTGTGTAATATAAAAAGGCTATGAGAAATAAACTGTCTGCTGGCTGCTGCTGGCCTAGTGTTGACCCACAGCCCTCCTGTATCTGTCTCTTGCACCTTCTTTCTGCCTTTCCTGTCTTTAATCCTCACCCTCCACTCTGCGTACCAGCTGGTCCACTAATCTTGCAAAGGAAAAATTGGTTTCTCCAATGGAATCTCTCTGCGTACAGGAGCCATGCCTTAGGGCAAGTCCCCTGCAGGCACAACAGTAGATGGTCAACAAGAAAGGAACTCAGTGGCGTTAGGTTTCAATCCCAGGACAAATGGCTGAGGTGCCTATTTCACTCCTTCTTTAAAAGGGGAACAAGAATAGCCTTAGGAGGGGATAGGAAGGCAAAGTTTAGAACAGAGGCCGAAGGAACACTCATTCAGAGCCTGCCCCACATGTGGCCCATACATATACAGCCACCAAACTAGATAAGATGGATGAAGCAAAGAAGTGCAGGCCGACAGGAACCGGATGTAGATCTCTCCTGAGAGACACAGCCAGAATACAGCAAATACATAGGCGAATGCCAGCAGCAAACCACTGAACTGAGAACGGGACCCCCGATGAAGGAACAGAGAAAGGACTGAAAGAGCTTGAAGGGGCTCGAGACCCCATATGAACAACAATGTCAAGCAACCAGAGCTTCCAGGGACTAAGCCACTACCCAAAGACTATACATGGACTGACCCTGGGCTCCAGCCTCATAGATAGCAATGAATAGCCTAGTAAGAGCACCAGTGGAAGGGGAAGACCTTGGTCCTGCCAAGACTGAACCCCCAGTGAACATGATTGTTGGGGGGAGGGCGGTAATGGGGGGAGGATGGGGAGGGGAACACCTATCTAGAAGGGGAGGGGGAGGGATTAGGGGGCTGTTGGCCCAGAAACTGGGAAAAGGAATAACAATTGAAATGTAAATAAGAAATACCCAAGTTAATAAAGATGGAGAAAAAAAAGAAATATATATCTCAAAGTGGACCTAGCCTCCAGGTACTCCCAGCATCCCTCAGCCCCTGCCTGTTACAGGGTCCTGGCTGGCACACCCTGCCCCCTCCTTCTGTAGTCCAAGTATTGGACTGGGTTGCCCCTCCCCCAGCTGCCCTTTCCTGTTTAATCCAACCATTTTGGTTCTGCTCTCTTTTGGGCAGAACCTGCCTGCTGCTCCTGGGTCTCCTCCCTTCCCTCTTCCTCTTCCTCTTCTTACTTGGCTGAAGGTCATGTCCACTCTGGACTATCCCAGATGTTCTTGCCTCTGGCCATGCTCTCCCATATATCTATAATCCACTAGACCTGAGACCAGTGATGGCTTTTCTTTTATTTCTTTTTTTTTTCATTCAAATGATATTTTTGGAGATTTTTTTTTGTTTGTTTCATATGGCTTTGAGCTTATTTTTTATTACCTTACTGATCTTTTGCTTGTATATTATGATTTCCTATTTTGTATTTTTATTGGTGTGTGCCTGCCTGCTTGCCTGTCTGTCTGTCTGTCTCTGTGTGTATATGTTTCTCACACCTTTTCTGTTTTGTTTTATTCTGGTTTGTTTGCTTGTTTTCTAAAGAGAGAGAGAGAAGGCTTGGAGTTGGGGTGAGGACATGGGGAGGATCTGAAAGAAGACGAGGAAGAGAAAACTGGTCAGAATATATTGTATAAACATTTATTCTAAATTTAAAATTCAATTATTGGGTGGGTCTGGGGGGCCATGTGAATTGAACCTGGGTCCTCTGAAGAGAAGCCAGTGCTCTTAACTATTTGTTCAACCCTCCTGTTAGAATCCTTGCTTCTCAGACGGAGAGAGGCATTAACCAGTCTCTTGGGTGAGTGCTTCCTTTGCCTTATGACCCATGCATTCAGCAGGCGCTTGCGTATAAATTTTTTATCCCACCGAGAGACAGGGCTTGGTGAATAAATACCCCATTTCCTGGCCCACTGATGGTCCAGTCTGAGGCCCGTTCTGTGTAGCATCTCGGGCCACTGGGGGCTGGGCTGCAGCTTCGCACAGTTCCCATCTGTTAAACAGTGCATCACTTTCTACTCTTTCTCCTTTGTCTCACTTCCTCCACCCCCTCACAGCCTTTCTAGAAGCACTGGTTTTAGCTGGCCTTCCACGTCTGTGGCTTCTACATCACAGCCCCTCCTCTAAGGATTATTCTCAGATAAGAGACTCAGGAAGCAGTGGAGAATCTAGGTGACTTGGACTTTTGTGACTTTAAAGATGGGCCATGTGTAAATAGATGGGAAGGACGCACAGCACACCTGCTTCAGAGGACAGTATAGATTCAACTAGCCTTTGAGCAAAACCATCTGAGGAGGGAAATTTTCTTTTGTACTGGGCATATGCAAGCCTCTCCTAGTCATTTGTTAAACAATAGGGTGTAACAGATATTTTTATAACATTTATATCATTTTGGGTATAATAAGGAATTTTGAGATAGCACAATATCTGGGATCTTCTCATCTGTAGTGGTTTCTGGAACCAAGACCTCACAGGTACTGAGGAGTGAGTATCCTTGAATTATCACACGAATTCTTGGCTTAAGATGGTGGTGACCTATGTATGACCTTCTATGAAGATGGTGGTGGAACCAGGACAGAAACTTCTACCAAGTCCTCACCAAAACATCTTCTATTCTCCTGTCTTTAGAGGCCGTGCCCCTGAAACAAACATTTAAAAGAACTCTGCCTCCTGTCCTGCCTTTGTTCAGCCCCCACTCATTCTCTGTTCCCCATTTCAAGGATCCTTGCAACTGCCTTAACCAGACAAGTCCTCCTGACTCAGAAAACCTCTTTCTGATTTCCAGTCTGGTCAACTCTACAAAGCAGATAAATGGATATTTTCCAGCCCTTCCTATAGTCAGCCTGTGTTGGGCAGTGGGCTACTAAGGACGAATCCTGTCAGTCTGCTGTGGGGGAGTATTTAATCTGCTGGAGAACCTAAACCTAGAGAAGTGCCACAGAAGCATCCAGAACTGTATCAGGAAAGTCAAGGAAGCCTCCTCATCCCTCCTCCCTCTCCAGGGCTCAGAATCAAAACCAGGGCGCGTGCGCGTGCTGGGCAGGCACTCTACCACAGCAGTATTTACTTTTATGTCACACAGAGCAAAACACCCGACAAGCACTGAAATGAAGAAAGAGCTCAGCTCAGCTCACAGCATCAAATCATGGCAGAGAGGCTGTGGCAGACCAGCTTGGTGTACGGCTGTGGAGGCTTTCCACATCATGGTAGACCAGCAGGCAGAACAAGCAGGAACCAGGAACTCAGTATTATCTTCAAAAGCTTCTAGTCTTCCTAAATAATGTTACTGTCGGGACCCAGATATTCAAACATGAGACTGTTAGGGACACTTTATATTTACACCATAATAACCACTGAGTTTCCTTGCCAGCCCTTGGGTTTTTGAGACCACATCGTATTGTGTGTTCTAAGCTGGCTTTGTACTTAGGATCCTCATGAATCCACCTACTGCGTGCTGAGCTTATAGCTGTACACTACCACCTCTGACTGAGAAATACTTTTTTTAAGGTGTCATAGACAAGTTACTGAAGGCTGAGGAGAACTGGCCATTTAGGAGACAGGGAAGTCCTCTAAGTAGAAGACAGACATATGTAAAGACTTGAATGATATGGAAATTTTCATCACAGGAAAAGACTTTCTGAACAGGGCCCTGACAACACAGGCATTGACACTTATAGTTACTAAATGGGACCTTATGAAGCTAAAAAGCTTCTATATAGCAAAGGACACCATCATTTGAGCAAAGAGGCAGTCTACAGAATGAGAAAAATCTTTACCAATTGTACATCTGACAGAGAGTTAGTACATGGAATATACAAAGAACTAAAACAAAAACAAAAAACAAAAAAACAAAAACCCAAAAAACCCTGAACATCAAGAAAAAATAGCCCAATTTTAAAATAGGATATAGAACTAAGTAGAGAATTATCAAAAGATGAAACACAAATGACCAGGAGACATTTTAAAAGTTCAACATCCTTCACCATAGGAATGCAAATTAAAACTGCTCTGAGATTCCTCTTAGCTCTACCAAAATAGCCAAGATCAATAAAAACAAATGACAGCTCATGCTGGCAAGGATTCTGGGAAATGGAGACACTTATGCATTGTGGGAGAACAAACTGGTACAGCCACTATGAAAATCACTATGGAAGTTCTTTTAAATGCTGGAAATCAATCTACCATCGGATTCAGCTTCACTACTGTGATGTTTGTCTATGCTTAGCCCAGGGAGTGGCACTCTTATAGGTGTGGCCCTGTTGGAGTAGGTGTGGCCTTGTTGGAGTAGGTGTGGCCTTGTTGGAGTAGGTGTGGCCCTGTTGGAGTAGGTGTGGCCTTGTTGGAGTAGGTGTGGCCTTGTTGGAGTAGGTGTGTTGCTGTGGGTGTGGACTTTAAGACCCGTGCTCTAGCTGCCTGGAAACCAGTATTTTGCTAGCAGCCTTCAGATGAAGATGTAGAACTCTCAGCTTCTCCTACATCATGCCTTCATGGATGCTGCCATGCTCCTGCCTTGGTGATAATGGACTGAACCTCTGAACCTGCAAGCCAGCCCCAACTAAATGTTGTCCTTATGAGAGCTGACTCCGTCATGGTGTCTGTTCACAGCAGTAAAACCCTAAGACACTACTCTTGGGAATGTACCAAAGGACTGTACGTCTTACTACAGAGACACTTGCTCCTCCATGTTCACCTCAGCTCTGTTCATAATAGCCAGAAGTGGGAAAGAGCCTAGAAGGCCGTCAACTGAAGAATGGACAATGACAATGACTTGCATCCAGGCAAAGGAACACTGATAAGAAATTTGGAGGTAAATGTACTGAGCTAGAAACTATCATTCAGAGTGAGGTAACTCACACCCAGAAAGACAAACATTGAAAATTTTCTCTTATTATGTGAATATTAGCTTTTAAACTTTAGATATGTGTGCTTCATTTATGATATCCACAGAGGTTAGGTCGCTACTAAATGACCAGAAAGGAGGAGGGGATTTTCTATGGCAGAGGAAATAGACTATGAAGGGATAAAGGACAAATTAGAATAGGGAGATTAAATAGGGGCAGGGTAAAGGGGGGGACATGAGGAGGGACAACTAATACTAAAAGCCTTTTGAAAAAGCTGCATGGGTCAACAGAGGGGCTTCCTCCTGCTGTAGATGGGAACTGATACAGCAACCAACATCTGGACAATGTGGAAAGAGACACACACACACACACACACACACACACACACACACACAGAGAGAGAGAGAGAGAGAGAGAGAGAGAGAGAGAGACAGAGAGAGAGACAGAGAGACAGAGAGACAGAGAAGACAGACAGACAGAGTGACTGACTGACTGACTGACTGGCCTTGGAGTACTCAGTCCTAAATAAGATGTCTAGGACGTCTCCATCAAGTCCCTTCTCTGAGGGCTCAGGAAACTGCAAAGAGGAGGCAGAAAGAGTGTAAGAATCAGAGGGGGTAAAAGACACCAACAAAACAAGGCCTTCTAGACAGGACAGGACCAACGTACACATGAGCTCACAGAGACTGTGGCAACAGGCATGGGGCCTGCCCAGGTGTAAGCCTCAGGGGGTCCCAGCACTGAGAGGGAAGTGGACATGAGCCCCCATCCCTGACTCAAAAGTTATCTCTAACTGATATCTGATCGACAGAAGAAAGTTAATTTTCTTCCACAGAGTCTAAGTGAATACAGAAACCACGCTTAAGGGTAGGCTCCATGCCCAGAAGCAGACAAACAACATAAACAAACTCAATAGTACTCCGGGAGGTATTTTTGTCTCATAATGCTTTGTCTGCGCTTGGCTTTTTTTTTCTTCCCATGTATGTCTTCTGCTTATATATTTTATGTTTGTTTAATAGTTCTTTCTTTTTAGCTTCTCTTAAATTTATGTATTTAATGTGTTTAAGTGTTTTGTCTGCATGTATTACAGTACCTGAGGCAGCCAGAGGAGAGCATTGGAATTCCTTAGAACTGAGCTACAGGCCATGTGGGTGCAGGGATGGAACCCAGGACCCTGGGAAGAGCCGCCAGTGCCTTTAGCTGCTGGGCCATCTCTCCTGCCCCCTCTGCTTATATATTATAGTTTCCAGTTTTGTGTTTTTATGGGATTTGTGTGTGTGTGAACCTATGTGTCCCTTGTCTATATGTGTGTGTGAGCCTACGTGTCCCTTGTCTATATGTGTGTGTGAACCTATGTGTCCCTTGTCTATATGTGTGTGTGAACCTACATGTCCCTTGTCTATATGTGTGTGTGAGCCTACGTGTCCCTTGTCTATGTGTGTGTGTGAACCAACGTGTCCCTTGTCTATATGTGTTTCTCGTGCCTTTCCTTTGGGTCCTTTGTGTTTGTTTGCTTTTGTTTTATTCTGGTTTTATTTTAGATAACTTTTATAATGAGATAGAGAGGAAGAAAGAATGTGACTTGAGTGGGTTGAGAGGTGTGGAGGATCTGGGAGGAGTTGGGGGAAGGGAAATGGTAATCAGAGTGTGTAATGTGGAAAAATATTTTTAATAAAAAAGGAGCCATATGGAAACCCACAGAAGCTTCTAACATCATACATCATACACCAATATATGAAATCATCGGCAAGAGATCCAACAGTGACCCTCAAACACTACAAAAGGTATTGCCAAGGAGACTGGGTACTCTTCACAGCCTGATGGTAAGACCCCATTGCTGAAGACGGTACTTATTTATATCATTCACTGTGGAGAAGTCGAGCTGTGTGACCAGAAACCTCACCCCTATCGATGAGGGTTCATAGTGCTGGAAAGTGCTATGCACACGAGGGAAGTAATCACTTCACTCTCACTCAGCCACGCCCAGAGACTTACACAGAGACCTGCTCACCGATGCATACCCACTGGTGCACAGAGACTATGGGAGCAACTAACCAGTCCATGAGATGGAAGCCATCCCTGACACTGCTAAAATGACTGAGAACCTGGAACTCGATAGCGCACGGGCTCTAGAGGAAAGCCTACTACAGTTATTCTGCTGAATACGCACAGCTATGACACCTACATGACAGATCACTGGTTCCATCCATCGGTCAGCGCGTCACTGAAACCTCACCAGAGAAGCTTCTTGGAGTAGAAGATAACACAGGAGCCACAACCGGACAACATACAGACTCCAGTGGGATGTTTGTATCTCACCCCTCTGCCAAAGGCTTGGGTTCTATACAGGAGATGGAAAGACTTTTAAGAGCCAGAGTTGGAGGTTGTCTCCAAGGGAGCAGAGTTTTCCAGACACAACAGAGCTGACGCGTGTCTGAACTCACAGACCATGGCAGCCCATACAAGACCCGCACGAGTTCAAACCAAATACAATCCCAGCATGGAAAATGAGAAGCGGGCACAAAGTTCCACTCCTAACCAGGAAACGACAGCTACTGGGAGAGAGAAATGGGCTTTCTTCAGTGGACAGATGCTGGGTATATCAACTGCACCCCAAGTCAGGCCACATGCTCAGGAATAATTGGCCAACACAAAACATACTCCGTGTTCTGTTTTCTTTTGCTTTGGTCTGTTTTTGTGCTTTTCATTTTTTCTTTTGAGAGAGAAAAAGGATATGAGTTTGGTTGGAGAGGGGAGGGGATCCTGGGAGAAGTTGAGGGAGAGGAAAGAATTTGCCCAAAATGTATTGCATGAAAACATCTTAAAAACAAATTTAAAACAATTCTTGGGTTAGAACAAAGAGGAAGTAGAAAGCATTTGGGTCGGGAAGGGCAGGAGAGTGAGGGCATGAGATTTGTTCTAGGTTTTGTGTGGCGGAAGTCGGGCATGGCAGGTGAGTCAGGCTGAGGAGCACGTACTACTTCCTGCTGACTGTCAAGGGGAGTGCTCCATGGAGGACTTGTGAGAAGAGGAGCAACACTGTCAGAGTTGTATTCAGACCCTCCTGAATCAAAGCTGGAGGTGTATTTTTAGAGAATGCAGGAAATAACTTTGCCTAGAACACTGGGTATTGGATGGAGCCTAAACCCAGGAAGGGGTGCTCTTGAATTCCCAATGGTCCAGCGCTCCAGGACCAGCCTTCGGCCTTGATAGAACCTGATTCAGCTAAATAAAGCTGGAGAGGGAGGCTGAGACCTGGGGGACTTGTCGGCTCAGTGCTCCTGAGGTAACCATTAATCCTTCCCCGGGAGATTCCAGGCACTAGCCCCTTGAGGGGCAGATGCTGGAGAGAATGGAGGGACACGTAGAGGAAGGCTCTGAACTTGGGGAGCAGAAGGTCCTGATTGATAATCCTGCTGACATTCTGGTCATTGCCGCGTATTTCCTGCTGGTCATTGGTGTTGGCTTGTGGGTAAGAAGTTGGGGGGGGTTGATAGGGAATTGCTTCTGGGGTTTGAGGGTAAAGATTTAGGGAGACCTCAGAGAAGAGTGGGAGAAAGGTGCTTGTATATAATGAGGGAGAAACCTAGATCCAGTAGGCAAGCAAATCCTTGGTTCTTTGTCTTTGTACCTTCTGGATTGTGCAAAAGAGTTTGGAGGTATCAATAGGTTTTTCATTGAGCCAAGCATTAGCATTCTAAGAGATGTCTCCCCGTTTCCATGACTGCCTTATGGCTGAGCAGCAGCCCACATTTAAACCCACCAGGAAAGTCAGACTGAATCTAGACATATCTAGGTTCCAGTATTTGCACTAGGGTTAGAGCCTGTGTTGTTCTGGGTGTGGGAGAAGGTTGGGGGTAAGGAGATACACAGTCTGGGGAGTCCAGTGCTGGTTAATCTTCAGCCTGAAACAACGCTGAGGAATGTGTTGAAGAAGCTAATGAAGTCCAAAGATGTGCCCCAATCCCAGTTCCCCCCACTTCTGTTTCCCAGTCTATGTTCAGAACCAATAGAGGCACAGTTGGTGGCTACTTCTTGGCAGGACGGAGCATGGTGTGGTGGCCGGTGAGAGAGGCTGGGGAATGGGATGGGAGGGGCCTTGGGGGGGACAGCCTAGCTCACCCCCATTTCTGGCTACCCAGGTTGGAGCCTCTCTGTTCGCCAGCAACATCGGCAGCGGTCATTTTGTGGGCCTGGCGGGGACTGGTGCAGCAAGTGGCTTGGCCGTGGCTGGATTTGAGTGGAATGTGAGGTCTTCTTTTGTATAGTAATCCACCCCAGTGGAAACTCCTGGAGAGATCTCATCTTGGGGAAGCTCCTGGCATGGGGAACACATTGGAACGGTCCAGTTGGGGGGTGAGGTTGGGCGGGGAGCAAGGATCACTTGCTGGCTTACTAGAGAGCAGGCAGGTCCTGCTCCAGACTCTCTGTATATGGTGGGCCTTGACTTATGCTCTCCACTCTGAAATGGGGCCGGCACCTCACAGATGAAGTGCCTGTCTTGACGTTCTTTGATGCTGTAATCTGTGAGCATCTCTAGGCTGAACTGAAGTTCTTTGCAAAAACAAGGAAACCAAGTGCCAGGACTGGGCTCACTTGGACGGTTGAGATGAGGGTTTGAGTCTTTCTGTAAAAGGCCTCTGAGCAGAGCCTATGAGGATAAAATTCTTGGGTGGGTGGAGGTGAGGAGGCAGCCTTGTCTGCAGATGCTGAGGTCAGTTTGAAGAGTCTGTGCACACAGGTTCATTTGCCATAGAGAACTTAAGATAGACTAGTTAGAGGTGACGGTCTTTGTAAGCACAAAAAAGGCTCTATAGAGTTAAGGTGCCAATAAGATGTCAAGATTCTTCCCCCTTCCTGTCCAGGGTCCAGGCACTTCCGCTGTCATCTTCTAGGTTCTGGGTGTGAGGACTAGGACAGACTTGCTCAGGATGTTATCCTGGGCTGTCATTTGTTCTCACAGGCGCTCTTTGTGGTGTTGCTCCTCGGCTGGCTCTTCGTGCCTGTGTATCTGACTGCCGGAGTGATTACCATGCCTCAGTACCTCCGCAAGCGCTTCGGTGGGCGCCGTATTCGCCTCTACCTGTCCGTGCTCTCGCTTTTTTTGTACATTTTCACCAAGATCTCGGTGAGCACGTGCAGTGGGCGGGACGGATGCTTAGAAAGATAGAACCATCCAATGAGATCTTCAGAGACCTCTGGAAGGGGCGGGGACAAGGAGAAAAGCAAGAATCAGCATGAGGGGTGGGGCCTGGAAAGAGCAGGTCTCTAAGGCTGTGGACCTGGGAAGCCTAGGTTGTTGAAAAGTGAGTGGACTTTTGAGGTGTGACTGCATAGGATGGATGGTTTCAGGGCAGGCGTTGGACCTGGGTTGCTGCCTTTGCCTCTGATCTATGGATTTGTTCTCTCATGAAAGGTGGATATGTTCTCCGGAGCAGTATTCATTCAACAGGCCCTGGGCTGGAACATTTATGCTTCTGTCATCGCACTCTTGGGCATCACCATGATTTATACTGTGACAGGTGGCTGGCTGTACGGGAGTGGCGGGTGGGAGGGGAGGAGCTTGGTGGTGGTGATAGAGAGCTGGCCAGCAACATAAGCGGGGATCTGTGGTTCTATTGGGAAACAGGAGATGGGAAAGTGGGACAGAGAGATACGTTAGTGTGATATAGTACAAGTAGAATTAAATCTGTGGAAAAGAAATCCACTTTCTTTCAATGTCCTTTGGATTTGGATTGTAAGGTCAGGTACCCAGCTAGAGCTGGGTGAGCCTAATAGTAAGAATGAGGGAAATAATTTAGAAACTCCTGCCCTTCTTGGATGTCTGAAGAGTTGGCTTGGTAAGTCTCTAAGATCTTTGCTAAATTCCGTGCAGTTCCCAGGATTCCAGGTCATACATAGAGTGGTGCCAAAGCAGGCTTGGGGGTCTGCTGCAGGATAGGGTGTAAGCAAGGGCCGGGCCTTAGAGGAATCACCTCACCCCATAACCCAGTTGAGAAAACAGGCCAACTGTGTACTGTGGGAGTCAAGAAAGCATCAGTGAACTCCCAAACTCAGCTCTGCTTCCTGGTGTCCCAGTGCACAAGCCCAATATCATTTTTACAAAATTTGTTCTCTAGAATGGATACTTTCCTTTGTCTCAAAACACATGGGTGCCAGGGCCCAGCAGCTGTGCTGTCCTCCATTGTCTTGAACTTGTTGCAGGAGGGCTGGCGGCACTGATGTACACAGACACCGTGCAGACCTTCGTCATTCTTGCCGGGGCCTTCATCCTCACTGGTTATGGTATGGGGTTTACCCACTGTGGACAGGGCGTGGCTCTTTCCTGCCGCGGAGCTTTTAATGTAGGGGCTGGAACCTTGCTTGTCTCTGTCATGTGGGCCTTTGTACTTGGGCCAGGTCCCCTGACAACCTTGCCTGCACAGCTTTCCATGAAGTGGGCGGGTACTCAGGTCTCTTCGACAAATACCTGGGAGCAGTGACTTCACTGACGGTGTCCAAGGATCCAGCTGTTGGCAACATCTCCAGCACCTGCTATCAGCCGAGGCCCGACTCCTATCACCTGCTGCGTGACCCTGTGACAGGAGACCTGCCGTGGCCTGCGCTGCTTCTGGGGCTTACCATTGTCTCAGGCTGGTACTGGTGCAGTGACCAGGTAGGTCAAGGCGAGGGATGGTGCATGCACATACACCCTGGATGCAACTCTCACTGCCCTGTGCTGGTTGCTGGGTGACACCACCCGTTGGAGTTAGGTTGAAGGCAGGGCCTGAACTGATGGATTATGCCAGGGTGCACCTAAAAGAAGTCAGAATCCAGTGGTAGGATCGGAGGATAGTGATGTAGCAGGGGCTCCGGAGAGCTAGAGGTTGGGTATGAGTTAGAGTGTGGTTGAAGGTTAGTGCTAAGGGGCCATGGAGAGTGGTGGCAAAGCCTGTGGGACGGTACAGGGATGTCCCGTTTACTTGGACACCCCTATCACAGGTAATTGTGCAGCGCTGCCTGGCTGGAAAGAATCTGACTCACATCAAGGCTGGATGCATCTTGTGTGGTTACCTGAAGCTGATGCCCATGTTCCTCATGGTCATGCCAGGCATGATTAGCCGCATTCTTTACCCAGGTAATGTCTGCATCACTCCAGCCTCCACAGTGCTGGGCCACATCCAGAGCCCCCACCCCCACCCCCACTTTTTGTTCAGGATTCAGGTGCCTGTTGGTTATACCCGCTACTATCCTAAGACTTCGGAACCTGGTATCTCGGTCTTGCTTCCCACCGGAAGTCCCATCTCTAGGATTCCCGGTTCACACTAGGCTTCCCCAGCCACCTTACAGCTTCTGTCTTGCAGATGAGGTGGCCTGTGTGGTACCTGAGGTGTGTAAGCGGGTGTGTGGCACGGAGGTGGGCTGCTCTAACATCGCCTACCCACGGCTTGTTGTGAAGCTCATGCCCAATGGTGAGGGCTGGAAATGGATTGGCTTGGCCAAGCCTGCAGGGGCTGCCTGTGGAAGGGTTGCCTCTTGCCAACCCTTCACCACCTTGAGCGCACCGAAGCCCTGGCCTGAACGCTCTTGTTGCCACAGGTCTGCGTGGACTCATGCTGGCCGTCATGCTGGCCGCCCTCATGTCTTCTCTAGCGTCCATCTTTAACAGCAGCAGCACACTCTTCACCATGGACATCTACACGCGCCTGCGGCCTCGGGCGGGTGATAGTGAGCTGCTGCTGGTTGGAAGGTGTGGCCTGGGTCCCAACCCCTGCTGTGTAAATGAACCCGAGATGTGGACGTGGAACACCAGGAGGGTATTGGGGAAGGAGGGTCCTCCGTAAAACCTGATTGTCTTAACCACAGGCTTTGGGTGGTGTTCATTGTGGCAGTGTCCGTGGCGTGGCTGCCAGTGGTGCAGGCAGCCCAGGGCGGCCAGCTCTTCGATTACATTCAGTCTGTCTCCAGCTACCTGGCGCCTCCGGTGTCCGCTGTCTTTGTGCTGGCACTCTTTGTGCCCCGTGTTAATGAGAAGGTGAGGAGGGCGGGTGCATATGGACCCCGGGCGAGGCGCGGGCCACTTGAGTAGGCAATGCTGTTCCTCCTGCAGGGTGCTTTCTGGGGACTCATTGGGGGCCTGCTGATGGGCCTAGCTCGTCTCATACCCGAGTTCTACTTTGGCACGGGCAGCTGTGTGCGGCCCTCTGCGTGCCCAGCCATCTTCTGCCGGGTACACTACCTCTACTTCGCCATCATTCTCTTCTTCTGCTCCGGCTTCCTCACACTCGCAATCTCCCTGTGCACCGCACCCATCCCTCAGAAGCATGTAAGTGCTGGCCTCCAGGGAGCCGGGAGACTATAGAACTATATGGGGCAGATGAGCCCTTTCCACCCCGTTAGCCAGTCTGCTTCAAGGAATGCCCACAGAGGCCAGAGGCCAGGAGTTCAGGATGAAGCTGTTTCCAGGGCAAGCACGTTTACTTAGCTGACATTTGGGGAAGCACAGCAAATGACAATGGGAATATGCAGTATCAGAACTTGAGACCAGTTTGAAGAACTACATAAAACTTGGGGTGAAACATGGGATTGGGCAGGGGTGAAGGCTTTAATACTAGATGAAGATCTTGGGGTTCAGTGTGAAGGCAAAGACTATCTTGGAAAGAGGAGTCCGAGTGAGCGGAGCCGAGGCAAGTGCAGGCCAGAAGGGAGGCTGGGGAGAGCAGTGACAAAGCCGTGTGCCAGCGTGGCCCTGGGGTGAGGGCACAACTCCCACCCGGCCCCCTCTCCCTAACTTCCCAGCTCCACCGCCTGGTTTTCAGTCTCCGGCACAGCAAGGAGGAGCGGGAGGACCTGGATGCTGAAGAGTTAGAGGGTCCAGCCCCTCCTCCTGTGCAGAACGGGTGCCAGGACCGTGCAATGGGGATTGAAGGTAAGGCATACCCCGGGAAAGCATCCTGGGAAGCTCGGGAGCTGACTCCCTTCAGACTCGCTGTGTGCTCCCCATTTCTTCCAGAGGTCCAGTCCCCAGCTCCAGGCCTGCTCCGCCAGTGCCTGCTCTGGTTCTGTGGGATGAGCAAGAGTGGGTCAGGGAGTCCTCCACCCACTACCGAGGAGGTGGCTGCAACCACCAGGCGGCTAGAGGACATCAGTGAGGATCCCAGCTGGGCCCGAGTGGTCAACCTCAACGCCCTGCTCATGATGACTGTGGCTGTGTTCCTCTGGGGCTTTTATGCATAAAGTCAGTGTGTTGGTTACCATGAGTTGCAACCAGGGCATGTCTGAGCCTCATGAAAAGTGAGGGTGAAGAACTTGTAGTGGATCCCAGAAAAGGGCAAAAATACGGCAGGAAGGAACTGGTTCCCTTCCTCTTTACCTGGGGTCCAGTCCATTGGATTGGTTGTCACTTCCCACAAGATGGTGGCCAATTGGTCATAGATGTTTGCCTATGCAAAAATAAAGCTGCCCTTCTAACATCCTGCTGTGGCTGAAATGTCATTGCTCCAGGCTCCACCCTGGTCTCCGGGCTCCTGTCTTGAGTTCTGGGCTTGGAGCCTGGCTGCTCATAAGACCTTCTTTTCTGGAGACATGGGCCACGTGGCCCTCCACTCATCCACCTCTAGATGGTGCTTCTCGGTCTTCCAGCCAGCAGCCTGCAGTCCTAGGAAAAGATCACAGGATGAGGCCAGGGAAGAGTCTCTGGGCTGAATGTGGGGATGTGTAGCTGGCCTTGGCTACTCTGTGGGTTCTTCTTTTTCCTACCCTTTATCCCCCCAGTTCCAACCCCTATCACTAGATAGGAGAGAAAGAAGGATAGAGGGGAGAGAGAAAGATCCCTGAATCTAATGTCTTTCCTTTTGTTTCTTTTTTGACCATGGCTACTAACAAACCTCAACCAATCCCCCTGAACGACCAACAACCACTCACCCCCACCTTTTGGGGCCCCAGCATTTATATACCACTTGAAAAGTTCCCAGAATTTCAAATATCACATAATTGCAGAAACTATTTGCAGCTGGCAAAACTATGGCTCTACTGGAGCATGAGGCAAATCACAGTCAGCTGCTGCTGACAGTCCTAAGCAGCCCCGTGTCCCTATATCTGGGATTAAGACAAAAAACCATATTTTTGTGATACTTTTTTTTTTTTTTTTTTAAAGAAACCGAAATCCCAGAATTCTCAGAACAGGGATGGTAGTGCCGAGGCACAGGCTGGTGCAGCCTTTCACGCTACTTGGATTCCTCTGTTGGGATTATCTGTGGCGGAAAATTAAGCTAAATTTTTATTTGTGTAGTGAGAAAGCAGCCATAGCACATGGAAAAGGGTGGAAAGATGCAGATGCTTTAAGTCCGACTTGGTTATAGACTTTCTCAACCCCAGTCCTGTAGGTAGGGGCAGAGGCCCAGACGGAAGATCACAGACAACGCAGTTCTTTATTTCCCAGGCAGGACCCAAGGCTGCAGAAGCCAGGAGACGGTGTTACCTTTCAAGAACTTTGGGAACAGTGTGTCCAACACTTGATGGGTCTCCCTGACAAGAATCCAGCTTTTGTTCTTAGGACCTGGTGGGTGTAAGATCAGGAATTCTCACATCCGAGGCAGAATAGCCCACCCTTCCCGCCCTGCTGTAATCAGACTAGACCATGACGCTCTTACCAGCCTGAACTCTGTCTCTCAGCTCTGCCAGCTCCCCTGGAAGTGGCCCATCTTCCTGCAGGGCTCCGAGAATCAGCCCATGGGTGGCAGCCCTTAAGACAGTCTCAGGGCCTGCCACTTGGCTCAGAGCAACCTGTACCTGGTCTGAAGAGACCCAAGAGACAGACAAAGATCAGAAAATAACTATTTCTCAAATGCCTTCAACCCATTTTTCTGATTCTCTCATCTGCCTAAGGCCACTCTTCCCTTCCCAATGTCAACTTCTGTTGTTTCTTTAGCCACACTGAAATGCTCAGTTTTTGAGTGCAATTTCACAGTAGCTCCAAGAGGTGACTGTTTTCACCAGTGAAAATTAATGCCTTTAACACATCACCATCAGCAAATCCTGAGGACTCGTTTCCCTAACAAAGGACTCAGGGTAAGACACTAAGTGATCTACAGAGAAGCCAAGGGCTTCTTACCTGAATATGTTACAATGTACAAAGCCCTTTTTTACAAAATCACTCTGTTCAATCCTTAGAAAAATGCCACAAGTAATAAGGCAACTTCTGTAGCTTCACGGTCTAGATCAGTGGTTTCCATGTAAAGGACCATGCTGTGACCCTTTATAATACAGTTCCTCATGTTGTAATGGTCCCCAGCTATAGTCATTTTCATTGCTACTTCAAAACTATAATTTTGTTACTGCAATGAATCATACTGTGAATACCTGATATGCAGGATATCTGATGTGTGACTCCTGTGAAAGGTCATTCAACCCCCAAAAGGGTTGCTACCCACAGGTTGGAAACCACTGTTATAGAGGGATACAGTGAATTCATTAGGGCATGACGCTATTCATGCACTCGTGACTCAAATGAATGCATCAAAAGTTTGGTCTAGAGCACTCTCCAGGGCTCTAGGCAGCCTCCAAACTGTCCAGGGATTGGAGCCTGGAGTCAGAGGAACGAAGAAGACTGGGAGAATGTAGCACACTCACTTTGTGACTGGTTCCAGCAAAGGAGGTATGGTTCTTGATGGCCCTCAACCAGCTGCTTCAGCTCAGAGACACTGAGGGAGAGAAGGGTGCACTGGGACAGGGAAAGCAGGACAGCAGAACCCCCTTGGTCAAACTGTTGGCTGTGACCACCCATTTGCCATTGGCTTCCGCTTGCTACCCATTTCTGTCAACTTGACACAACTTAGGAGTCACCAGAGAAGGGGACCTCAACGGAAGAACTGCCTTGACCAGACTGGGCCTATGACTGTGTCTGTGAGAGACTGTTTGACTGATGATTCAATGGGTGACACTCCCTTCCACAGGCAGGCCAGGGTGGCATAGGAAAGGCAGCTGAGCATGAGCCGGCAGGTGAGCCCCTTAACAGCATGGCTTCTGTCTCAGTTCCTGCCCTGACTTCCTTGATGATTGAGTGTGACCTAGAACTGTAAGCCAAAGACACCCCTTCCTCCCTGAGTTGTTTTTGGTCATAGTGTTTATGACAACACTATACCAAGTGTAAAAATGGCATTTAGAGCTTTTTACCCTGTCTTCCAGCTTACACACTTCCTGCCCCCTCTTACACAATGAATGCCCCATGAGCCTTAGAGGGGATGGTGTGAATAACTTGACAGGATGGGCCACATCCTTCATCCATGCTGTGCATCTCAGTGGTCAGTCCTGAGTCTCTGCATCACTGCCATGCTCTGTAAGGAGGCTGAGGGCTGCTTTGCCTTTGTTATACAGGGGTATTTAGAAGGCAGTTTGCTGCTATAACATATCTATTCTGTTCTATTTCCTGCTTCCCTCAAGACCGCTCGCTGATCACTAATGCTGTATGATGGCAATAAGAAACCTAGAACAGATCATATAGTGAAACGACCAAAAGTCAGTGTGTAACTGAGAACAGGAGCTTATGTGGGAAGTGTGAGAAGCAGGAGACACTGGACCACTCACCTGGAGACCAAGTGGTGTAAGGGAACACCCAGGGACAGAGACAGGGATGGCCAGAAACCTGTTGGAAGCGGAGTCAGGATGCTCAGGCAGAGGGGGAAGGAAGGCTGGGAAACCCGGGAACCAGACACCAAAGGGTTGGGTCACCTGTCCACAATGGCTCCATCTGATTGGCTGAAGCAGGCTCAAGTACCTCTCCCCTCTGAAGGAAGTGCTTTAGGACCAGCTGGAGGCGGCTTTCATTCAAGGTCTCTAGGACGAGGGCTCGGACTGCCCGGTAGTTGGCATAGATGTGGAGAGCAGTGAGCAGGATGAAACAGCCAAGGCTGAGGCTGGGGCCAGAGAGGAAGGTAGCCAATGTATACAGGAAGGGGCTGAGCTGGGCATCTGCGCCATAGCTCACTCCTGCCTTACCTTAGGCAATCTGATACCAGAGGAAGCATCAAAAGGCTGACCAGAAGCCCTGCTAGGTTCACCACTGTCTCCTGGAAAAGAGCGGAGAAGCAGAGTATTAGAGGGCTTCCCAGCCAGCCGGGGAAAATGGCCTCCCGTGCTTTTCATTATAACCCTTAGGGCTTCAAAAACCACCCAGGGCTCCCTGCCCCAATGGGAGTGCCAACTACACTTTTAATGTTTTAATAGTGAGCTGCTATTTAAAAGATGCTGGGAATTTCTCCGCTCAGTAGGCACAATGCTCTTAGAATGCCCTTGGGACACACTACTTTCCTACAGTGTGCTGGAAAAGGTGGGTCCCTTCTTGTTTGGCACCCAATACTGGCAAACAAGGAACCACAGGAAGACAAGGAGCAGGCCTGCCTTGACCTTTTGCTTGTGGACCAACGTAACCAGTGCCAGAATGAAGACATTCCAGGGGAAAGGAACCCTGCTGCTGCCACCCCAGTACATCATTCAAGAGAACCAATTGGGGTTCCTAGCTATCAGGACTCTGGGGAACGCTGGTCTTGGCTTGGAGGGACCTGAGGCTCATGAGCTCTTTTTGCTCCTAGCCTTCCTTGGAAGGAGAAAGGGCCGAGGGACCAAAGCCCGCATGTGCAGTGGTCAGCTAGGGGTGGAGGCAGCCAGAGGCTCAGGAGCAGGAAGCCCGCATTATAGGTAAGGTCAGTCAAGTAGCCCTGTGAAGTTGCAATACATGAGTGAGGAACCGAGCAAAGCTGCCTCAAGACCAACGTAAAAGGAGCCAAGTTTCCAGGGTGATGGGTGGGGTCCTTCTTCACCTTGGCATTCTCATACCAGCCAGAGAAATACAAAGGTGGGGGTGTGGGGCGTGTGTGGGGTGTGGGGCATGTGTGTTTGTAAAAGAGCACGCAGCTTGGCTGGGTGCCTTGTGGACTCTCTCCTCAGCTCACTAGCCCCACTTCCATTCCTGGTGGATTTTTACCCTTTTTAAATAATCTATTTCCATTCCACGCCTAACTTAAAAGGTAAACTGCTCCTCTGTCTTCCCTCCTGAAAGCCGCTGAGAGTTTTCACTTAACTTGCACTGTGCTTTTCTCCTCAACTCTAATAATGTTATCCTCGAGCTTCCTTCTCAGGCTGTTTCTGAACTCTTTCGGTGAGGCTGAGAACCCTAACAGGAACCTTAGGTTCCCCTGCACCTGTCAGAACCAGGGAGGGTTCCCACGAGACGGCCCTGAAGACTCAGCTACCTGCTGTTCCAGATTCCCTCCGAAACATCTGTCTCCAGGCTTTATCCTCTCTCCGCCTCAGGCCCTGAGGCCCAGCACCCAGAGCCTTGTGTGTCCACAAACATGGCAGAGCTATAAGGGTTTGGAGGGCTGTGAGGCAGAGCCTACTCTGAGGACACAGAGCCCAAATGAGGGCAATGAGGGCAGAACCAGCACCTGCTTCCTAGTGGGCCTGGCTTTCCAAAGTGGGGGATGGGCTACAGAATATGTGAAGGTAACAGTGATTAACGAATCATGTAGGCGTCATCCTCAGGGTCCCTGTGACCCTGGCAGTCCTCTCTATCAGGGTCCTCGGTGACACAGACAGTCCTCCCTGCCAGCATTCATTTTCACTTCCCAGTCTTCTCTACATTCTTTTTGTCCTCCTCATCCATGTTTAGACCACCTCCCACCGAGAGAAGCAGCTCTGTGCAGAGGCTGCTGTGAGCCTCGTGTCTAATCCCAAGGGTTCAGGCGGGTGGGGCCCAGGCAGGTGAGTTTTACAGGATGATGGAACCACAAAAGCATTGCTGAGGCTTTAAATCAAGATCAACTCTTTTAACGACTTCATTTAAACAAAATGTTTCTGTATATTCCTGATAATTCTGGTATTGTCTCTTGCTTTATAAGATCTACAAAATCAGATTGAGCCCATGCCAAATACCGCCATCTCACTGGTAAACAGGTTTAGAACTGGATCTCCAGATTTGGGGGCGGGGGCAGAAGTAGGTTGTATTTATTGTAATCTTGATAGTGATAGACATTGTGTATTTAACTTGTTTTAACTTTATGTCCTGTTTATAACCAATTCACATTCTTATGGTCCTATGAAGATTTTTAACTCCATCTTCCTGGGTCTCTTTGATCATGCTCCGCGGCCTGAAAGTTTACAAGAGTGGGAACCCCAAACTCTACTTTATGCAGTGCCTATTCCCCCAATTTCTCTTCCTTTCATTCTCCTGCGTCTGTAACCAGGTGCTCCTTTAAGGAGAGGGGCAATGCTTCCTCCTTAATAACATGTATTATTAAGTATTACGTCTTCCGGGTGTCCCCCCACCACATGTAAAGTGAAAGCCAACAGAGACCCTTGCAGGATCTTACTGCCTCCAGTTTGAATGTTAGTGCCTGCAGGTGCTTACCAGCTCACATTTCCCCTCTCTACAGGGACAATTCTTCTTGGGGACAAGGGTTTATAGTCTGGGGTTCTACTGCAGCGGACTCAAGGACTAAAGAATGGCTGGCACGAGGCAAGGGCAGTTAAACTGTGCTTTGTGGGTGCTGAGCCCATGCTGCCCAGCAGACTAAAGTCTGCAGCTGAGGTGACTCTGGGTTTCTACAGTTCACCTCTCAGATGTCTTTTCCATAGCCGGAAAACATTTATCCCCAAGTGAAATATCCTAGAGGTAAAACCCAAATAGAACACACTGCACCCCTGTGCTTTAGCCTGCACAGGGATTTAAAACCGAGAGCTCTGAGCCCATTTGGTCTTCCGTTCTTTCCATTTCTGTTTACTTTTTAGCCTGTCTTAGGATAGAGACCGCACTCAACTTCAGCACAGAAGACACTTCCCAGACACTAGCAGCAGGGATCTGCACCAGGTAGTCTGGAATGAGAGGGAGGGAGAGGTGTGGGGGAGGGGAGCACGAAACAGGGTCTCTAATTCCTATGGGGCTATACTTGTGGGTTATCTCGGAGGATGTTTGGGTAGCTAAAGACTGGAAGGTTGGCCTTGGCCCAGAGTGGCATCAGGGGACATTCTACTTTACTTCAGAGGCTCTTGCGTGCCAGGGCTCCCACGAGGTTTCGGTTTATGCACATCTGTCTCGTGTTATAGTGCACTGAGCAGTCTGGCTCCTTTATCTACATGTACTTTGCACACTCACTCTCTCCAATCACTGCACCTAGCATCTTCAAAAATCCGCCATCCCTGACTTGCACTGGGCCTCCTGTATCCCATCTCTGAAAACTAGCATGCGCATCCCTGACCATGGTAACGATTGCATGTAGACGGCTTCCATCCAAATGTATTCCTTACGCATCCAGGTAGACAGAACAGAAGAGCAGTCTGGCCTGAGCTGGTTTGGGGTGCATGTGCAGTAAGGCAAATTGTCTCCTTTAGTAACCTTTTAGGGAGAATCTCCTATTTACCATACAATGTCTATGTAATTGTGTGTGCATATGACTAAAGTTGGAAGCATTATGAGAAGGGATACACATGGTAGAGAAACAATTAATCCATTAATCAAAATACTGAACAACCCAAACTATTTCTGTTAATAACCAGCTCCTTCCCTTAGGCCCCTTGAGTGAGTATTTTCAGTCATGTGCTGGCTGTCAATCATGACAGTGTACCTTGTTTTAATCTGGATGACGGCTTAGCTCCAGATAAAATCACCCTGCTCCCTGTGCACATCTGCGTGAGCCTTTGTTTCCTGTTCTTGGGCTAAGAAGCCAAGGACCTGGAAATACCCAACCCAGACCCCACGCCAGTAACACCAGTCCTTCCTCTGTCCTCACACCTGCTCTATCACATGCTAGGACACAGCCCCTAAAACACAAAGAAAGAGATACTAGTATTTACTGGACTCTCTGGACTCAGTATAAGCTAGGTAAATGAAAACTCAGGCCAAAAGATAAATCTTAAACTTAACTGCCTTCCTCTAGCTAGATCTACTCTGCAGAGGTCAAGGGCAATGGTGTGCAGTCCTACAGGGCATGCAGGAGTGAAGTCTCCATTTACTCAGTGCCTGTGGCACTTCTGGCCAGGGAAGTGCCTGGGCCTCAGGAGCCGCTACTCCTCCCGATCCTTTTCAATCACGTGCCCTCAACAAAAAGCTACAAAGTGTCTCTGGAGAGTCCCCAGACAGCAGTGGGCTACACAGACAACAGGCAGCCCAGCAGATTCCTCAAGAGCCAGACAGGGGAACTTCTGAACACTTGGTTGTAAGAGTGTCACATGCGTTCCCAACTGACGGTATTTCTAAGTATGGTATTCTACACTGGAACAATAAGTAATGGAACTCAGTAAGTCCCTAAAATTTCCTAGAATAAGTAACAGCGACCACTCAGATTTTTTTCTTTCATGTATTTTGTTCTATGTATTTAAAATAATTGTGTATGTGTGTATATATACGTATATAAAAACATGTGTTGTTATTAAAAATTTCACAAATAAATAAAAGTCCCATACTAGAAATTTAAATTTACTTTTTATGTCTTGGCATACCTTAAGCTGTGTGCAAGAATATATTAAAAGGCCTTATGTGTGTGTATAAATTAAGGCTCTCACTTGCTTTTTTTTTTTTTTTTTGGTTCTTTTTTTTCCCGGGGAGCCGGGGACCGAACCCCAGGGCCTTTCACTTCCTAGGCAAGCGCTCTACCACTGGGCTAAATCCCCAACCTCTCTCACTTGCTTTCTTAAAACCTTTTAAAATGGTATCTTTGGGTCTATAAGTTACTTCCTAAAATCTTAAATGCTATTTTTTATATAAAGCAACAGTACCATTTACAATATAGGTTACCTTGCTCTGTATATAATCAAGATGGCTATATTCGTAAATCCTCAGATATTAATAAAGAATACCTTACATTTCTAAACCTCTATTTTACCTCAGAACTATGTCATTACAAAGCAGGACCTGTTTTCAGTCCACCTCTGCTTTCCGTTACAGATGGGCTTTTTGAGGTTCTTATTTTGTCCAGTTTAAAGAAAGTCACGCAATGGTCAGGCTGTGGGTGCTGACCAGGTGCAGATCAGGACACACTCTGGTTAAGATCAAAGGTCTCCAACTTTATACCAGAATCATATCCGCTGTAAAAACGTAGTTTGGAATAAGGATTGCTAATGCTATTATAATGTGATCTAGTTAATAGTCCAACCTAAGATGGCCCCATGGACAACCTAGCATTATGTTTACATATGACCGTGTTTCTTACATGCCTGCATTATTACTGTGTTCGTAGAAGCAGAGTGTCTCAGAAGGAAATGATCTGATCAGTTAAAACAGCCCAGTTTAACCACAATTCTTTTCAATTCATACTTAGTAAAGTTTACAATGAAAAGGGAATCAAATAAACAGTCTGAGCTCAGACATTGCTGCTGAGTTGTCTCAGCTCTGACCTGGAAGTGCTTTAAACATTCTATGCTCGGAAAATAATCTGGCTGCTAGGGGGTGATGAGTCCCCTCGTCAGAGGGGTGATCCTCTAGGCTCTGCTATTAATAAAATCTAAAAATTGGGACAATGACTTAGCCCTGTGCCTTTAGCTTTTCCCAAGCACTTAATGTACTTTAAAAAAAAAGAGAAGATTTTGTTTTATCAAAGTAAGCGTCTAGTTTCTATAAAATGTGACAGACTTTTAATTAAAGAACTGACTCATAAGTCAGGTTCATTGAAAAAAAAGAACCGTCTGTTAAGCTTCTCTGATATATCCACCAATGTATTATAAATCTGTCTTGATGTATGTCTTTCTTTATTCTATAAAACTATAAAAATGTCATGAAATCGTTCCCATGTTGGAACACGGAATTAAGAGCAACCTAATTCTGTACTTCTCTGCAATGGGGACTCAAAATAAACTCTAGAACAAACTGTCTCTCGTTTCCTCTAAGATGACAGCTATGGCTTTGTGTCCAGTCTCTGCCCTTCCTCACCCTGGGGTCATCTAACACAGTATATGTGAAACGAAGCCTGCCAGGGAGGCACAGGCAAGACAGGGCTGTAATGACCCTGTGCTACCCACTGCATGGCTGGATGCCTTTTGGGGTCTATTAACTTGCTAGCCACTTCTATTCTTAGGAGTGCTTTTGTCTCTCTTAATAAGCCGTTTCTATTCCATATTAAAGGGTATTAACCTTTTCTCCATCCCTCCTCCCAGAGGCCACTGGGATTTCCACCTAACCTGTGCTATGTATTTCTCTTATCTCTTAAACTAATTATTCCTGCGAGTCCTTCTGAGTGTTATGTCTCAGGTAGTCCATATGGTCAGAAAGGAGTGAAAGCTGGGTTATAGAAGGATTTCTGGTGTTAGGGGGAAAAAAAGCCAGCATTTCTCAGGACCTTGTGAAACAGGGTTTCTGTCCTCAAAAGGAATCACTTCCCTTGCCTCAGGCAGAAGTCCCTACTCACAAGTATTTATTATACATTTCCAAGCCCCCTCACTAGCATGCTGGCCCCACACTAACATGCTGGCCCCCTCGCTAGCATGCTGGCCCCACACTAACATGCTGGCCCCACACTAGCATGCTGGCCCCACACTTGCATGCTGGCCCCCACACTACACTAGCATGCTGGCCCCACACTGGCATGCTGGCCCCACACTGGCATGCTGGCCCCACACTAGCATGCTGGCCCCCACACTAGCATGCTGGCCCCACACTAGCATGCTGGCCCCCACACTAGCATGCTGGTCCCACACTAGCATGCTGGCCCCACACCAGCATGCTGCCCCACACTAACATGCTGGCCCCACACTAGCATGCTGGCCCCCACTAGCATGCTGGCCCCACACTAGCATGCTGGCCCCACACTAGCATGCTGGCCCCTTATATACCCCCACCCTCCCCCACTCTTGCTATTCCATCACTCCTGCTATCTTGCTATTCTCAGTCTCTTGCTCTCTCTACTACTCTTTCCTGCTCTCTTGGCTCTCTCTAGATAGCCCTGGCCATGTCCAGTCTGCTTCTTCTCTCTGTTTTTTTTTCTCTCTCATCTACACTAAAAACCTTTCCCGAATAATAAAGTGATAATTTTAGTAGTTTCCTCCCTGTGCCCCTTTGCATACTGAGTCAGTTTCTAAATCATTTTATTAACGAGACTAAGAACCCCCAAAGGAAACCTCACTTTCCCTACAGAAAGCCGAGGCCAGCTATGGGAATGAGCACATGGTCTGAATAACCCCCATGATGCACTTCTGCCTTACTGAGTTAGCTCTACAGAAACGAAGACTGGGAGCTGGAAAACTAACACAGAAGCTGGGAGATGCTGGAGAGAAGGCCTGGATTTCACTGAGAGGAAGGACTTGCTCGAGGGTATCTACATAGACTTGGGGCCTTTCTGCCCTTTAGTTCCTTATCTGTGAAATGGTCACAATGGGTACATTAACACTGGAAAGACTGAATGAGTTCAGGGGGAGGACACACTTAACATGTAATGAATGCTTTTAAAATATTAGTTTATGAGTACAGTGTGAGACAAGGCTAGAACAGGACTGGATAGAGCGGGTTCCAAAACTGATCCAGGGTCACCAACTACAAGGAGTAAACAAGTAAACAACAGCAAAATCAGCACGTCACAATTCTGGGACCTGTCCAGGCCTTACTTTCCTCAACAGTGACACCAGGAGCATAAAAATGTTGACTTTACAGAGTGTGAATTAAATAAACAAACAGAGAGATCACTTAGCTCAGAGCTCTGGGGCAAAACCTAAGACCTGTGGAGTCCAGTCTCAGGGCTATCCCTCCCAGCCCGATTCTGCTCAGACCCCCTCAGTCAGAAGGGGGTGCTGGGCTAGAGGACCTTCCCACTCAGTGGAGGCCTCTGGCTGACTTCCTAAGTGCCTCACTTGCCAAAAGTGACCAGGACATTCAGCTTCCACAGTGCGGATATGGCTGACCCCACTGAGTGACCGCAGGGCCACTCTGTATGTTCTCTCTGTATGCTCCCTACTTATCTCCTTCCTGGGGACACTCAGAGGCCTCTTTCTGAACCTCTAAACTGTGGCTGGTCCTGGACACTTCCCGACCTCACACAGTCTCCCTGTGTTTGACGCTCACCTGGCTGCTGTCCTTGGCTGACACATCTGCCATGTTGTTTCTTCGGGCCTGGTGCATGGTCAGTGCAGCTCGAGTGGCCCCGCCAGCCACACCAACAATGCACTAGGAGGGAAAGAGGAGAGTTAAGGTCAGAGCAGTACGTGCTGTGAGAACACAGGCTGTCCTGTGGGTAAGCATGTAAATACCTCACACCAGCCAGAGAAGAGCAGGTCTCTGGTGACGCCTCCCCTCCAGCAAACACTCAGTGCAGTCCTTGGCTTTTAGCTCTGACTCCCCAGTCCTTAGGCATATGTCCCCCATGTCGTCCCAAGAGAAAAGGGAAGTCTTGCCAGCTATTATTACCCCATGGCCTGATGGTAGGGAATCCCAACTTCCTTTCCCCAAAGAACTTCTTGTCCTCTTTGAATCAGGGTCTTGCTGTGTAACCTAGGCAGTCCTAGAACTTGTGATAGTCCTAACTCAGACTCCAGGATGCTAATCACAGGGTGTGCCCTGCAGAGATCTTTTTAAAGCTGTACCTCCCATCTCCTTGACCTGCTTTGGCTGTCCCCTCTCCCTGACTGGTCGATAAGGTCTGTCTGGTCTTTGACTTCAGGCTTACACTCTACCTCCTTAGACGTTTTCTTCTCCCTGCTCCAGCTTCGCTCCACTGGGCACACTTAGTCCAGTGGCCCTAGTACTTCCATCTCCCCTGAGATCTCTAGATAGCAACTAGAGTCACTGATAACGTTGCTCATCAAGTCTCTTGTAGACAACAGAACAATATGTTGTGATAAAAATCTGACAGTTTTTTGATGAAGTTTAAGTTAGCTATAAAGGTGGAGGAACTAATTTATTTAAAATCAGGAGAAAAGTACTGTGAGGCTCGAGTGACTGGCAGGGAACAGCCTGGCTCCAAATAGAAAACTGAAGCCTTTAAGGTTTTCACAGAGCAATGGATCAGATAAGTAACCTAATCTGATTTCTACATTTACTATTTTTTAATTAAAAGATGTGTGTGTGCGTGTGCGTGCACGTGTGTACACACTGCACACAGGGAAGTCAGAGGAGAATCTGTAGGAACCCCTGCTCTCCTGCCTTGTTGATCCCAGAAACTGAACTCAGGTTGGCAGGCTTGGTGCCAGCACGCTGCTGGCCCACTGACTATAGAGAAATTTTAATTCAGAACAAGGCTGCTCTGGCAAGAGATCACATCCAAAGACCTTCTAGGTCTGTGTGATCCAGCTGGAATACAGATACACTTTTAATCCCAGGAGACAGAGGCAAGCAGATCTCTGAGTTCAAATCCAGCCTGGTACAGAGCAAGTTTCAGATAAAGAAAATCTTAGGTACAGACATGGCGAGGCACACCTTTAATCCCAGACACTGAAGGTAGAGTTTAGCTTGTAGAAGGAAGCACTGAGAGCAATGTCTAATTGAGAGACAGACAAAGTGACAGGTCAGAGAAAGATTCGACAGAATAGGATATGCCCAACTCTCATGAGAAGAGAGAGGAAAGGGAAGTTACTCAAGGGAGCAGTGCAGAGAGAGTGAGGAGGAGGAGGAAAGGGTAGGGGAGAGGAGGGGAGGAGAGGCAGTTTGAACAGGAGAGTTTTACAGAGACGGGTTGAAAGAGAACAAGCAAGAGATTGAGAAGGAGCCAGATTAGAAAAGATTGCTAGAGTTTGTTTAAGGCCAAGCAGAGCAAGCCAGAGGCTGAGAGAGAAGCCAGACTGAACCAGTCAGCTTGGAGAGGAGTTGAGGAGTTTGAACCAGACAGTCAGGGTTCAGAAAGAACTAGAAAGGGCGATTGTATTCAGCAGTAAGTCTCAGGGGCTGAAACTTCTAAGCCTAGATATGACTGCATGGAGGCTAGGAGCTTCCAGAACTAGTCTAGGTCAGCAGACTGTGTCAGTGAGCCTTGGACAGGACAATTACCACAGGAGAATAACAGTTCCCTTTACATCTGACTCTCAAGAGAGCATGGGCTGCGCTAAGGATGGCAGAGACTGCCTGGGAAAGAACTTGCCCAGCAGAGGGGCTGCCAGGGAGGGAGGGAGATGAATGCTGTCGAACAGAGAAAAACTGTGAAGATCAGCAGAAGGTGACGCTGAGGTGAGGGGGTAAGGATGACGGCCAGCTTCGGGCTGCTGTAGCTGTGGATGGAGTGCTGGTCAGACTGCACTCTGCCACGAGGGATCTTAAGGGGAAAGACTGTGCAATGCTCTGGGACAGTATTTGACAGACACTGGTCCCAGGAGCAGAGTTAGCTGCAGAATTTGGAAGACATGCAGAAGTCACAATCCCTGGTGCAGGCACGGCAGTGTTTTCTCTCCGTGGTTTCGTATTTGATAATAAAAGCAGGGATGGAAGTTAAGGTGTGCAGCATTTACTGCCGGTCCCTCAACAAAAAGACTGCTTTACCTCAAATGCCAAATGTGCTCACGGCAAAATACTGCTTGGGTGCAGTGTCAGAGACAGGCCTTTGAGATGGCTCCAGTACTCAGTCTTGGAGCTCTACTATGTTCTGCACATCTCACTGTAGTGGGTGGTTTTTTTTTTTTTTTTTTTTTTTTGTTTTTTTTCTTTTCTGACCTTGCTAGGCCTGTTTCCTCAACCAAAGGCACTGTGAGGGGAAGTGAACCCCACCACAGAGGGAAACCTTGCATCTGCTTCAGCAGTGATCTGTGGTATTGCTGTGTGTGATTTCTTGGCCCTAGAATCATAAACTCCTCTCCTTCTTCAGGACTTAGCCTCAGGTAGGATCTTTCTACATCCTAAGACCAGTCCCCACCTGGTACCCTCAGATCTGTAACCCCATAGATCTGTGTGTAATTATGTGTCATTTCCTTTAAAGATGGGGGAGTCTGTGGCCAGTGTCACCCATGCAGTAGGCACTAAAAAGATGCTTTACTGAAGAGTAAGAAGTGGTGGAAGCTAGCCTGATCCTGGGGTTGGGTCGCCCTTCATCTCTCAGCAGTATGTGCTCCAACATGGCCCTGCACAGGCTGGCTGAGGTACGACGACTGTCTGGTCAAAGGAGTGTCTGAGTAGAAACATGTTCTTTGTCCCCCTTTCAGAACTTCCTCCAGTACAGGGCCTAGGTAAGCCACACGCAGCATGGTGAAGGGTGGTGTCTCAGGTCCCATCAGAAGTGTCCCAGAGGTGGGTACCTTGGCTAGGTTGCTGGTACTGACAGTCATGGTGAAAAAGATTGGGTACATGGGAGCCATAATCTCTAGGAACATGGCTGTATCATTGAGGATGTCAGCGAAGAGCCTATGGGAAGGACCAGAGGTCAGAGGTCTCAAACAAGAGACTTACAACAGCAGATTCTCCCCACCTCCGCTCCCCCATCCCTTCTCACCTCCACTGCTTTGCATTGCAATCCAATTTGCTCCTGTTGGGGATGAGAGGTTGAAATTTACAACAAAGAAACTGCTGTGGGCTGTAAGGGAGTCGTCCTAGGTCACAGTGAGGTCTAAAGGGCTCAGGTAGGAACATACGAAAAGGCCCCTGGCCAGCTCCAGTCTGCCTGAGGGCAAGGCTCTGGCAGCCCTTTCTCTGTTCCTATACTCCCTCTGCCTTGCTAAACTGTTAGATTCCATTCCTAAAGCTAGCCACCAAGGCCCATTCCCTTATTTGGCCACCTCCTCCCTCTGAGACTGACTGCCAAGAACCAGCTGCCAGAGTACTGAAGTCCACATTCCAAAGCCCCCTTTGCTCACCTAGTTAAGATGCCCAATGACAATTAACACCACATCCTAACCTGGGATTTCCCCTTGTACCTTTATAAACCGACATTTTCCTACAGGCTATGTCTATCTCCTCTCTATCCAGAGGCAGTCCTTTGTCTTCCAGGATAAATACCCTTTCTCTCTAGTCCTCTATCTCCTGTCTTTGTCTCTTGTTCCCTGCCTTTTGTCCCCCTGGGACAAATAAATCTTAGTGCATTGGTCTTGGAGGTCCAGAGCAGAAACAGTTCCTTATACTTTCTTGTCACCATGAGGTCAGGAATCCTCTAGCTGCTCTTCACTACCCCAAAAACCAGGCCACACCCTCCTGTAGCTCCCCATAACAGCTGGTAAGAAAGGCCTTGTAGCCCCTCCCAACTCAGCTGCAAGATAAGTTCACACCCGATCTAGAGCTGGCTCCATTTCCCTTAGACTGGGAGGAACATGATGTGGAACTTGCTGCCAGGCCTCTGAAAAATCGAGGGAAGTCAGATCGCTGTTTGGGAGACTTGAGGTTTTTCCCTTCGGCCTCCCCTTGTTACAGTGTACACGGCTGTCGCCTCTCCTCACCTTGCTCCTCCCCAGGTTTGAGGGGAAGGCCTGCTCCCTTCAGTTGGAGCCCCACCACGCTGTCCTTGGCAGGGTGTTATAGCCTTCCTAATTGGTCTCCTACTGCAAGGTGGGAAACTCTCATGATGAAGCTCTCCTGAAAGGTAATTTTGTATCTGCCTCTCTGACCTGTGTTTTGTTCCAACATTCACAGTCACCTGCAATAAGATCCTCAGCTGGGAGGGTCTTCAGAGAGTGTGGGAGGGTCTTCAGTGAGTGTGGGAGGGTCTTCAGTGAGTGTGAGAGGGTCTTCAGTGAGTGTGGGAGGGTCTTCAGAGAGTGTGGGAGGGTCTTCAGTGAGTGTGGGAGGGTCTTCAGTGAGTGTGGGAGGGTCTTCAGAGAGTGGGGAGGGTCTTCAGGGGGTGTGGGAGGGTCTTCAGAGAGTGTGGGAGGGTCTTCAGAGTGTGGGGAGGGTCTTCAGTGGTGTGGGAGGGTCTTCAGTGAGTGTGGGAGGGTCTTCAGAGAGTGTGGGAGGGTCTTCAGAGAGTGTGGGAGGGTCTTCAGAGAGTGTGGGAGGGTCTTCAGAGAGTGTGGGAGGGTCTTCAGTGAGTGTGGGAGGGTCTTCAGTGAGTGTGGGAGGGTCTTCAGAGAGTGTGGGAGGGTCTTCAGGGAGTGTGGGAGGGTCTTCAGGGAGTGTGGGAGGGTCTTCAGAGGTGGGGAGGGTCTTCAGGGAGTGTGGGGAGGGTCTTCAGTGTGGGAGGGTCTTCAGAGGTGTTCTTCAGAGAGTGTGGGGGTCTTCAGTGAGTGTGGGAGGGTCTTCAGTGAGTGTGGGGGGTGCTTCAGGGAGTGTGGGAGGGTCTTCAGGGAGTGTGGGAGGGTCTTCAGAGAGTGTGGGAGGGTCTTCAGAGAGTGTGGGAGGGTCTTCAGTGAGTGTGGGAGGGTCTTCAGTGAGTGTGGGAGGGTCTTCAGTGAGTGTGGGAGGGTCTTCAGAGAGTGTGGGAGGGTCTTCAGTGAGTGTGGGAGGGTCTTCAGAGAGTGTGGGAGGGTCTTCAGAGAGTGTGGGAGGGTCTTCAGAGAGTGTGAGAGGGTCTTCAGTGAGTGTGGGAGGGTCTTCAGTGAGTGTGGGAGGGTCTTCAGTGAGTGTGGGAGGGTCTTCAGTGAACGCTGGGGATCTCCCCTTAGGGCTCTAAGGAAAAATTCTTTCTATTGATGGTTCTCCCACTCTCTGGGCAACCTTTGAAGAGGCTATTCCTGGATCGTTCTCCTTTTCTCTTTGCTTCTTCAAAGGTAACTAGGTCAGAGTCCATTTGGGGACTGTTTAATATCTAATTTAATATAATTGCAGTCATACAGAACAATGGGTAGGTGGGAAGAAGACCAAGAGAAATGCTGGGCTCCAATACCCAGGCCTAGGGTATTCTGTTCTACAGCACTGCAGGTGGCTACCCCATCTCCATTCTACAGAATCAGTTAAACTCTGGCCCATGCATAAGCACCTAAAGGCAATTTCTCTAAGACCTCAGTGTTAGGAGGGGCTGCAGTGCAGTGCAGCCCAGAACCTGCATCATTAGCTCCAGACTGCCCTCTGAGTCTTTCAGGAGAGGGAGCCCTGCTAGGCAAGGCGCACTGAACATGCACGGTGGAGTTGCTGAATACAGGCACTTTTCACACCTAACCAGCCTGACCTACGGAAAGAGAGGCTTCAGTCCCACCCCAACAGCTACAGAGTAAGAACTGAGAAAATAATTTCCCTCTTCTAGGTGTATTTCACATCTTGAAAAGTATCTTTGTCATCTCCCTCTGGATTTGACAGTTTGGGGACTGAACCCAGGGTCTTCCCCATGGTGGGTTGGACGCTCCACCTGGGCTATATTCCCAGACTTGGGAAATGCTCAACCGTACTTAGGAAGCTTATGGGGACTAAGGTTAACAATGCAAGTGGGGTGTGAAATGTTAAACACTTTCCATAACTTTTTCATTGAACCTTTTCTAGCAAGTAAAGGCTCATACCCCACTAAATGTCACTGGGAAGCACTAGGATCAGTTAACTGGGAGGAGAAGCAAACTCACCCCTTCCACCAGGCAAAGATGATGCGGCCCAACATGCCGGTTGAATCTGGGAATGGAAAGAAGGCATCCATAAGGGCGAGAAGAGAGTCAGGAGCTTCAGAGCAGGGCAAACGCCAGCACTGAACCAGCCGATTCACTTCATGCTGCACTTGGGAAAACAGCTGGCGTGATGAATTCTAGACAGATTTAATACTGAGCGGTACGCTGAGGTCAGCAGCTTTTCACTGTGTGCAGATTAGACAAGAAATATTGTGTGTAGCATCGCTAGATGGGCTGTGTACACACTGAGCTGCCTCCTCGGCCTGCAGTGCTGCTGTTAACAGCAGAAGCCTGAGATAAAGCCAAGGTTTATAGATAAGGGGATGCATGGAATCGTGGAAGATCAACTCGGCAGCATATCGGACAGCAATGAAAAACCACGTGAGCCAGCCATTCGCATCAACATAAATACTTAGTATCATGATAGTGTATGAAAGACTAATTCACGGACACTACATACAGCACAATATGCTTTTCAGAAAGCTCTAAACTATCGTGTTGAGGAATATGTCTCTATTTGGTACACGTATTCAGGAGTTTGTGTAGTCTATAGCTGTTTCTATGACAAAATGGTAGGACTGAGTAGCTTTGCAAAAGGTAAGCTTGTCTGGCCCACAGAGGATCTGCAAATTCAGCCTGTCCCCTATACGGAGACAGCAGCAGGAGACCTAGCAGGAGGATAACAAGGAAGGACAGCTGGGAGGGACAGTGGCACTAGAAAGGACAGACTGAATAGGTAGAGGTCTCTATTTTGTTTGAGTTTGAGGGCAGAGACCTTAGGTGGAGAATGTAAAGAGAAGGTTGTTCTTGCACAACCTCCATACTTGTGTGCCTTCTACTTGGCATGCTGAACCTCGGGCTTAAAGGATGTTTCTGAGAACTCCAATGGACCCCTGAGGTACTTTCAACTATCAATCATCCTGTAAGTTTGGGAAGGAGCATTCTATTTCCTAGACAAAGCAGCTGAATCTCAAGGAAGATACAGGAATGAACTGAAGCATTTTATAACAACTGTATTTCCAGCTTTCCTGAAAGACAGATGTCATGGGAACATGGGGGTCAACCTTCCCTCTCTACCACAATCGTCCAAAAGATACCATGTGTATGACACTTTCCTACCCAGGCTGCCCTACTTCTCTGTTTCTGCCCCTGGCCTGGACCCATGATACCCGTTAGGCAACTTTATAGGTATTCAACTTTCTGTAAAATAGAAAGTTCACTTGAACTTCTTTCCTTCAAGGACATTTTATTATAAACAAAATTTTATGGTTTAGATTTTCATATTAGATCAGTTGTCATTTTGAATATGGCAAGATTACTATTACTCCTTCAGAAGGAGCCACTGGGGCAGGCTCCACCTCTTTCTTTTAGTTTCTCACTTATATCAACAGGGCTTATATCCTATCTGGACCACTCCACATAGACCAGGGGAGGTCTGTGAACTGATAGACGCAGTCCCTGGGGCCCTCAACACAGTCTGGAAAGTGGCATTAGGGTAAAATAATGACAGCAGGATATCTTACCTATTATCTGAAAGCCAATATTGTCTACCGAAATAGGAAGTTTAATTCTTACCTCCTCTTTGCCTTACAATTAGCAGACAGAGTTGAAGATCTAGAACCTCCTTAGTCCAACTGATGAATTAGTAATTACCTGTCTACCAATTCTATGTGAATCTACTGTAAAATCTCTGCCTGAGAGTGGCAGTTAAGAACAGGGCCAACAGCCTGCAAACTGCCTTTGCCTGGTAAGTTTCTGACCCCAACCATTTCAGTGCCACTGCCACACCAGGAGGCCAAGGTCTGGACGTGTGGCCCATGGTGCCATCTGCTGAGTTCCTCTGACTCCACCAACCTCCATGACATCTCCACACATGAAGTCCAGTCCCGTCCCCCTACCCTCCCGGCAGCTCGTTCATCAGCTGTCCCTAATCGTTTTGTCATGCAGCTCCTGCGCTGGCTCAACCTAAGGCAGGCCGTAATCTCACTTCAGACACAAAACCTAGGTCACATCATGAAAACACAAGCAGTATCAGAGGCCAATAGAGCAAATCCCCACTCAAATCCAGTAGTCTCCCAGAAAGGTTTCCCAGTGAGAACTACGTGAACCCAGGACACCAAATATAACTCAACTCAATCAACTTAAGGAGGATGGCAGTAAATGCCTGAATGATGTCCAAGAAAGCACTAATGGAGACAATTCAGTATCTGAAATATTAATTCAGTGAAGAGCTATAAATACTGAAGAACTCAAGCTGAAAGTAAGATGGAATCGAAAAGCTCAAGGTGTGTAAGTGTAACAGACCGGGTAGAAAGTAGAATACCAAGGTCTGAGGATAGAGTAGAGGAATTAGACCACACATGCAAAGAACACCAATCAATCAATCAACCAATCAGTCAGTCAATCAATCAATCAACCAGTCAACCAACCAATCAGTCAGTCAATCAATCAACCAGTCAACCAGTCAACCAACCAGTCAGTCAGTCAACCAACCAGTCAGTCAGTCAATCAGTCAGTCAGTCAGTCAGTCAGTCAGTCAGTCAGTCAATCAAAGCATACAGAAGGAACAAGGAAGAACTGTGAGACACCATGAACAGACCAGATCTTTGAAATGATAGGAACAAAGGAACAAGGATCCCTGGTCATGGTATGAACTACATCTTCAACAAGATCATAGAAGAATACTTCTTTTTAAGGAAAGACATGCTCATACAGGTACAAGGAGCACAGAGAACACCACACAGGTAAGACCAGAGAAGACACTCCCAGGACACTCTGTAGTTAAAGCACTAAATACACAGATCAAAGAACAGGTACTGAAAGCACCATGAGAAAAATCCCAAGTCACTTACAAAGGAAGGCCCACCAGCATAACAACTGATTTCTCAATGGAAACTTTGAAAACCAGAAGGGTCTGGAGCAATGCACTGGCGCTTGGCCTCCTGCTGGCCTAGGCTGCTGTCTCCAGCAGAAGGAGGAAAGAACAGTATAAAAGAACCCATGTACACTACCCGGCCTACAGAGATTTCTGGAAGCAATGCTTTGGACTAAAGAGAGGAGGCGGCACAGCTGAGACTAAAAAGAAAGCAAATGAAGCTGTTAATCACTGAAACAGTGTATGAATAAGAATACAGAAACAAAGACACAGCCAACACACACCTTCTAATAATAATTTTAAATAGTAATAGTTTAAACTCTCTAATCAAAAGACACAGGCTAGTCAAATGGATGAAGAATCAAATCCTGTTGTCTACAAGACCCAGGCTCCGATCTTTAAGAACAGGCAGAAACTGAGAGTGAAAGGTTGGAAAACGTATTCCAGAACAGAACCAGAAGGAACACTTCCAAACTTCTACAAAGTGCTATCACTCTAATACCAAAACAGTAAAGACACAACGGAAAGAAAACCACAGGCCCATATCCCTCAGGAACATGCATGTAAAATCCTCAGTCAAGTTCTTGCAAACAGAATATGGGCAGACAACAAAAAGGCCATCTACCAAGACCAAGTTGGCTTCATCCCTGTGATGCAAGAACGGCTCAACATATGTCAATGCATGTAATAAATCATGTAGTAATCAAATACATGGACTTCAGAGACAAAATCACATGATCATACCAACAGACGCAGAAAGGACCTCTGACAAAATCCATCACAATTTCACGCTAAAGAGTGCAGCACTGGAGGGCAGATACCTCAGGTGACAAAGGCTTCTTACGGCGAAACCACAGCCAACATTATCCTCAACAGTGAACACTCAAAGCAACGCCATCAGCACCATGATTGAGACAGGCTATGCACTATCCTGACTCCTTACAACAGAGGGCTTAAAGCGCTAACCAGGACAGTAGCCCAAGAAGGAAATCAAAGGCATACAAATAGGAAAAGTTGGGGCAGGAGAGATGACTTAGTGGTTAAGAGCACTGACTGTTCTTCCAAAGGACCCAGGTTCAATTCCCAGCACCCACATGTCAACAAATAGGAAAAGTCAAATGATCCCTATCTGCAGATGACAAACTTAAGATATCCCAGAAGTTCCACCAGAAGATGTCTAGATTGAATCCACCATCTTGCCCATGGTGGGTCAAATGCTCTACCTCTTCTACATTCCCAGACTTGCATCTCCAAAATGCTTAATCCTACCAAAGAAGCTTATCAAGATTAAGGTTAATACAAAGCACATGTGGGACACAAAATGCTACACACTTTGCCTAATTTTTTTTGAACCTTTTCTAACAAGTAAAGGCTCACACTACTAAATGCCACCAGGAAGTACTACTAGACTCAGTTGACCAGGAAGAGAAACAAACTTACCCAGGAAAGAAAAAAGGGACAGTGGTGGGGAGGGAGGCAGGAGGAGAAGCTCCAGGGAGGAGGGGCGCCAGAGAGGCCAACAGTAGGGCCAGGCACTAGGAAAAAGAAATGGGGAAAATGGAGGAGTGAAACTTGAGAGACGCTGGAGGGCAACAGAAGGACAGGCAGGGAAGAGGGACAAAAGCCACTAAGGATGTTTGAAAAGCCATAAGGAATCGTATCATTTTTTGTCTACTTAACAGTATGTACGCATGTGTATATAACACAGTTAAGTTGTTCATGCTACTTGGAATTACCTGACCACTCCGAGATCCACAGATTATATAACAAAAACCTCATTGCCAGGCACGGAATCCTCCTTTCCAGTTGTTGGTCAGGGGAGTCTAAGAGACCCCCTAAACAACACAGGATTTGCCATATCTTGGTTACCTCCCCCAAACTGAAGGTTACATTCTATTGTTGAAGACACCACACACTTTGGACCTAGGACTCACAGAGTGGGAACTGACCTGGAAGCCTCCCCCGTGAAGACTAACCCTCCGTGTCTGAGGTGTGTAAGGTGCCAACGGAGGAAAGCAGTCAATAGTCCTGCCCAGCTGTAGTACCCGCACACTGTGACCATGACTAGAATGGCATGAGAGCCCTAAAGGTGCAAAAGTGGGCGGAACCTACGGTAACCGGTCCATTGGACATAGGTCTTGCTCAACAATAGGAAATTCACGCCTGGTGTTGTTCCGTTGTTTGTTTTTACTTTTTAAACAATTTATTTATTTCGATTGCATGTACACGGGTGCTTTGCCTACATGTATGTCTGTATGAGGGCGCCAGATCCCCTGGAACTGGACTTACAGATGGTTAGGAGCTGCCACATAGTCTGGGAACTGAACCAGGTCCTCTGGAAAAGCAGCCAGTGCCCCTAACTGCTGAGCCATCTCTCCAGCCCTCCAGCCCCGTATTGTAAACCTAGCCCAGTTCCCAGACGTTGTGAGGTCGTGGACCCTAGAGGAGAACCCACTCATTCCATTCCTCTCAATCAGTATAATCCCTAACTGCATTCTAAATAATTATTCTTGTACCCATAGATGAGTTGCTCTTATCCCCCATGTAAAAACAAAACCAAACCTTCTTTGCAGCAGATGGAGACCATTACAGAAAGCCACAACTGCTCAAAATACAGAGAACAGGTGACCACTGGTACCCAGCCTCGATACATCTACAACTCAACTCTTACGTCGGAGGCTCAGAGGCCATCTCACAAGAGGGGCGCAGAAAGAAGAGCCGAAGGACCAGGATGTCTGCTTTGAGACGGTAGGTCAGAGAGGCTGAACTCATGAATATGGTTGCCTAATCACGACCTGAAACATGCTACCAGCTGACACACCAGCATGGACAGGACGCTCACGAGGCTCTAACCCTGAAAAGAGCTACAGGAAATCAACAGTTGCCAAGAGAGGGAGAATCCATCATCTCCAGAGATGTGCTCCCTGATAGGTTGTCTAATCCCAACAGAAATGAACTCAGTGGTGGGGGGTGTGTGTAACAATAATAATTAAAAAAATAAGAGGAGGGGCTGGGGATTTAGCTCAGTGGTAGAGCGTTTGCCTAGGAAGCGCAAGGCCCTGGGTTCGGTCCCCAGCTCCGAAAAAAAGAAAAAAAAAAATAAGAGGCCATGAATTTTAGGAGGTTGAAGGGAGAAGAGGAGATAAATTATGTAATTATAGTATTCACATATTAAATTCTCAAAAAAATAAATAAATAAAAAAGACACAAGAGTGTCTGGGTCTTCCTGGAGCTTCTCTATCTAAAAAATAAATACTGCTATTGAACTGTAAGAGACGCATCACGTGTAAGAGGGCAAAACTGCCTGACCTATACCAGGCTATAAACATTAACTGGCAGAGATGACGTGACTATTGTTGGCCCCGATAATTAACACGTTCTAATAGAGAATTGCATTAGTGGAGTTCTATTGCTGTGATAAAACACAATGACCAAGAGTCGCTTGAAGAGGAAAGGATTTATTGGCTTACACACCCTGTCTCACGGTCCACCAACCGAAGTCAAGGCAGGAACTAGAGCACAGCAGGAAGCTGGAGACAGGAACTAGAGCAGAAGCCATGGGGGAGTGCTGCTTGCTCTGTTCTCTTGCAGCTGTTCCCCAGGACAACCTGCACAGGCACTGCCCAGTGGCCTGGGCCCATCCACAGCAACCATCAATTAAGAACGTTCCCAACAGGCCAGACCATCTTATGGAGGCACGTTCTCAACGGAGGTTCCCTGTTCTCAGAGGACCTTAGCTTGTTTCAAGTTGACCACAAACAAACAAGTAATAACCACCAAGCAAAACTAACCAACCAACTAGGACAGTGTGTGTCTGAAAAGGATTACATCATTCATTCCAAAGCTTTAGTGCACGCCTGTAATTCCAAGTAAAGATGGAGGGTTATATCCAGTGATACATGGGATGTAGGCTAGCCTGGGCTACAGAAGATCCTGTGGCATAAGAAGACAAACAATAAAAATCCCAAGGGTACTTTTTATATGGTGTTCTGCTTGTAAACATCTCACCCCCGAGGGAAACAAGTTTGTAAAATCCTAATTACGAGGGTGTCCTATAACACTGGCAACAGGTTTTCATGTGCATGTGTGCTCATGTCTTAAAATGGCCTCAGCTTTTCTTAAAAAGCATGTTAGACACAGATCTGTTAGCACAGATCATGCTGCTGCTGAGAATGGGATGCTTGGAAATGACACTACAAAAACAAAACAAAAAAATAAAAACAATTACGGACCCAGTCTTCAACCACAGTTTTGAAATGAGCTAAAGGAGAGCAATGGAAAAGGTCAAGCCAAACACAGCGAGATACTGTGAAAAGGACTAAATTACCTATGCTCAAATCCAGGCCCTATAACTTATTAGGTGTGTGACCTTGGGGACCTCTATTTTCCCAGCTGCCGTGTGGGGATGACAGCACTGCCTGTCCCACAGCTACCAAGAGGTCTAACCTGCAGCAGCACAAGGACTGGCATATAACAAACTGCCAGCATCTATTACTGTTGTGACGGTGGTGGTAAATGCCATCATTAAAAGAAGAGACAATGCCGTCAAGAGGCCATCGGTCACTTCTGCTCTGACATGCTCTTTCAAAGGGTGATCCGTAGTTACGATGTGCTCACTGGCATAAACAGGATGCTCATTTCTAATAGTCCAGCATAAACAGGAGCCTCCTGATCTCCAGAGTCCAAGGAGGTTCACGAAAGAGGTGTCCAGGTCTATAGGACAAGATGTGCTTGCTCTGCCCCTAAGGTTCATTTAAATACCACTGGGAATAACAGGGAAAGACAGAGGCCAGAAGACTGAGCTGAGGGCCCTCTTAAACTCGAAACAAGTGGAGAGTTCCCTTTTCTCTGCTTCACTCTCCAGGCGGCTTGGTGCTAAATTATCTTTGTTTTTCTTAGTGATTAAAAAAAAGCTGTATATGCTCAGCACACGGTTACTATCAGCTTACTACAGCACTGTTTCGTACCCCAGAGGAGTCAGAATACATTTTAGCATTTCCATAACTACCGACTTAGGACCAGCCACATGCCCCTTTCCCCAGTGGACGTATCCAATTTTCACCATCTTGAGAAACCAGCAGTTTCATGTAATAAACTGCATATCTGTGCACTCCTGCATCAAGTGGGATTAAAGTTAATTTAAGGATGAGGGAGCCAGATGATTTAGGGATTCTGAAGTTGGCATAGGTTAACAAGTTGAGGCTGATTTCACCGATGAGGGAAACAAGATAGACATAGAATATTATATAGGCATGGACATTCTCAGCTTCTGTGTACTGTCTAATCAGGCTGCAGACCAGAAATGTGTACACACACACACACACACACACACACACACACACACACACACACACACACACACGAGAGCCACTGTTGGAGGTCAGAACAGCACAGAATAGCAGAGCTACAATTTGCAGTAAAAGAAAAAAGAGGCCAGAGACAGAAGAAGGCAGGGATGAGATCAACAGGTAAGGAAGGCTCCCAGGTTCCAGCTCACCTTTCACCAGCCAAGTGGACGTGGCAGCTGAAACTGAGGCTTTTGCGTTGCCCACCCCTAAGCCCTGCAATACTGCCTGGGTCGCTAGGGAGCCGGAGAGGCTGGAAGCAAAGGCCTAGAGAGAAAAGAAGTGGAGTGAGGGTGGGTTGCAAGAGCAAGGAGCCTACTGAGCTATACCAGCTCTCACTGGCTCTGTGGGACCCGGAAGACTGTCAGAACTCTGCAGTGCACCCTGCCTTTCAATGTGCAAATGCAGATTGCAGGGGCCTGTTCCCTTGGTCCCCAGTCATACGCCCTCCAACCCCCATGGCAATAGGCCAGCCGGACCTGCACGGAATCCCACAGCTGGTACGGCAGGTAATCCGGACTGACGCTATCTGGGAAGCCCTGAGGCAGCAGCACTGATCTGAGGCCCGAAAGAGCGGTCAGTGCTGCCCAGGGCCCCCTGCCTCCACCCTCATGCTGCCCGGGTTTCGTTATCGAGGCCCGGGAGAACCAGCCCCAGCGCTGAGCCCCGTCCCACTGCAGGCTCCCATCGGCGGCAGCGCTGCAGCTGCGTGGGGCTCCGGAGCCGAATTGCTCCGTGCATAGTGGCGCCCGCAGGCTCGCAGTGTCAGCCATCCCCGCGAAGCTCAGCGAGTCCGTCCAACGCGGCAAAAAGCTAGACAAACTACGTACATTTCCTGTTTGGCTACGGTGGCCGCAGAGGGGCAATAATATTTTACTATCCTGGAAATGAGATTACTGTGTCCCCTGCCTTCCTGGGACACAACCCAGGACTGCACCTGGCCTATCTATAGTTCTTTGGACTCGAGGAGCAATATAGGGATTCTGAATTCCAATAATCAGAAGGGGGAAAGATGACTTCTTGGGAAAATAGTTTTGATCGAAACTCCACTCAGATCTCAAACTTTTAGTTGTGTAACTGAAGAGTATCCCTTTCCGGGGTCGCAGTGGCTGTTTTGACTGTGAGGCCAAGGACAATACGGTTTTTGAAAAATTTCAAGTTAGCTTGTGACTTAATGTGCTTCATTATGGCATTCTCATGCATATTTTGTTCCTGTTGTTCCTCTTTACCACCTGCCTCTCCCTGTTCTCTTGCTTGACTCCTACTATGTAGACATCCACTCACCCAGCCCACCCAATCCCCCTCTCCTCCACGCTGCCACATGTCTATCTTCCTACTCTCCTAAAGATCCCTTCTTCTCTTCTCGCAGTCACATTTCTAACATCATGACCTATACCCTCCACCAACCTCCATACACAAACACACATAAAATTCCAATTCTAGGACTTGAATATGAGAGAAAACACGGGACATTTGTTCTTCTGAAACAGTCTTTTCCTGCAAATGTTATGGTTTCGTTCGTTTTTCTTTAGGGTTGAATAAAATGTCACTGTAATTCCACATTTTGTGACCCATTTGTCTCCTGACGGAGATCCAGACTAATTCTGTTTCTTAGCTGTTCTGAATACTGCAGCAGTAGACACACGTGCACAGGTATTTCTGTGGTAGGACATGGAGTCCTTTGGTAGTAGAACTGTAATCATATGGTAGTTCTAATTTTTTCTTTTGATTTTTCGGAGCAGCCACAGCAGTTCACATTCTCTCCAGCAGCATAAATCGTTCTATGCCAACGTTTGTTGTTATTTTGTTACTGGGGAAACCGAGGTTCCCATGGGAACTTCTTAGGCTCTTTAATAAAGGGATTTTAGAGGCTTACTAGTTAAATGCTCCCAATTCTTCCAAGACATCAGTGGCGGGGTCCCAGCACTCATGTCTGGTAGTTCAAACCTCCTGTAACTCCAACTTCCGGGGATCAGACACCCTCTTTCTGGCCTCTTCAGGCAAACACATGGATGTGTACCCTACACACACACACACACACACACACACACACACACACACACTAAATTTTTTTAATAAAAGAATTTAGAAAAGGAATAAACAGGAATCTTGAAGACAGTTATTAGTTTAAGAGGGAAACGGTACAGGTTGGGTGGAAATCCTGGCAATTACCAGGAGGAGAGAAGGAGGAAATCACGCCTTTTAAATTAGGCACAGGATGGAAGTAGACAGCCTGTTAAGGAAGGGTAAATGCTCTACCAAGAATGGAAGTGGGCTAGAACGAAGGAAGGAGCCTAAACCCATCCAGTCAATCACTGTGTGGTTGTTCAGAGGTCACATAATGACCTCTCCAAATACGTAACACAAATGGCCCCCTGACATCCGTTCCCACCCTTTGAGAACATGGCCCCCACAATGGTCTTTCTGGCCACTGCTCACTCTCATCCCCTGTCACTGTGCACTAAACTCTATTGTCTACACTACACCGTGTGTGTCTCACCTGAATTCATTTGCTAGAGAACACAAGGGCGGGAGCACTGAAGGGAAACCAGGACGAGATGCAGTAAGGAGATCATCTTTGCCTTCATTGTGTCTCTGTGTCCTTGGCCACCTTAATCCTTGGTTCAGACCATCTCTGCCCAACTCTGCACGCAGATATATTAATTATTTAAAAAAAAACTTTCGGCTAGAACAAGGTTGATTTGACTTAACCTTGCTTAGCTCTCTTCCCTTCCAAGGCCAAAGACATCAAAACTAAGAGGAACTAAACCAAATAGGGCCACTGGAATGAACAGGAAAACACCAGTCTTTAGGAGGTTGTTTTTAAAATGTCTTCAGCTGTCAGCTCCTTCTTGTTTGTGTCTCTGCCCTCCTCTTTTTAGAGCCTTTCCTAGCACCTGCCAGTTTTTGTTGGCATTGGCCTCTTTGTTTCCTTGGCTTTCTGGCTTTCCAAGCAAGCTCTTTTCTTTACCCCAGTACTGGTCCCCAAGTGGTTGGCCTTTTCAAGTAGTAAGGAGACAGCTTGGTTCCCTAACACCCTGAGAAGTACTTCTCTGCCCTTCAGCTCTCCCCAAATTAGGATGTTATCTCAACGGTGTCAGAAGACCGCATAAGCAAGGGGAGGTTCTTGAGTTTCATCTCCTGGGAGAGCTCTGTGGAGTTAGAGTCCACACCAGAGGGTCTCTCTCCCTTTAAGCTTACCCCCTTTTTCTTTGGCCCCATTCTACTTCCCATCAAGTTTAAGGAACTGGCCCTAAGGTAGAAATTTACCAAAAGCACCTTCTTTTTTCTTTAAATTAGAAATGAAACATGGCTGTTCCTTAGCCTGGAATTCTTGACCGCATTCTTGGCACTCTGCCCCTACCCCATTTGATTCCAGTTAACAGCTCCATTCTGTAAACTTCCTGATTCCGGAGGACGGCTGGCCCCATCACAAACGTTGACTAGGAGTCCCCTTCCAACCCAAGCCACACAGAGTCTGTCTAAGGCTGAGATAAACTAGCACTTTTCTGAAAATTTGTATTTCCAGGAAGAATGTAAAATTCCAAGCCAGTTTCTGTGAATGAATTCACCCAGGAAACTTACTTGAAGTATAGGTTTGTAATTGTGAGATCTCGGTAAAGTTAATTGTTTCTCTGGCATTCAGTTTTCTATCTGATAAATGGAAACAATACTACTATACCAGAGAGAGTTCAGGTGAGAGCTAAACAGATCTTACATGTAGCAGCCTAAGTCAGATTTGGCAAATGATAGATACTATTGTTATGATAATACTGTTTTTATATATTTATTTATGTGTGTTGAAAACACACACACACACACACACACACACACACACACAGAGAGAGAGAGAGAGAGAGAGAGAGAGAGAGAGAGAGAGAGATGCATACACACCATGGTGTACATATGGATGTCAAAGGATAACATATGTGGGTCCTAGAAATTGAATTCAGGTCATCAATGTTGTCAGCAATTACCACTGAGCCATCCTTCCAGCCTAACATATAACTATTTTATTTGCGCATTATTTGGAGACAGTGGCAAGTATTCAAGATTCCATTGCCCCACTGAAGCGATTATGAATGTATCCTCCACCTTCTGAAAGGATGTTTTTATAATGATAAATACTTAATACACTCTTGGAGAAGTGTCTGGCATACAAGAATACATGGATCGTAAACTTCTTTTATGAGAACAAGACCTTATTTGGATACAGCCTGGGACTGGCCTTTGACTTGAGTCTCCTTCCTTTGCCTCCTTAATGTGAGCTCGTAACCTGGCTTCTAAACTGTTATTAATATAGCAGCCATGGATTGGAGAAACAACGCCATTACATTTTGTACAGTGCAAAATTGCCTAATGTTTGCTTTTTTTTTTTTTTTTTTTTTTGAATTTTGAGACTGGTTATAGGGTTGTCAGAGAAACAGCAAGCACTTTCCTGGTTTGTTTCTTACATTTTCTGTCTTCATTTATCTATTTTTCCCCCATGGTTCTCTCTATCTTTCTAACTCCAGGGAAGCCTCACCACCCACCTTCTCCACCCTGGGAGGACATATCTCACTCCCTCAGGACCTCAAGGCAGGGCGTTGCCTTCTTAAGCTAACTCCTGACTCTGCCTCCATCTAGCTTAGTGCAGAGGACACACAAACCCTGAAGAGTGTGTGAAGCAGGCTCAGCACCGTCGGACTTGAAGGTGAGCCCGAGTTGGTGAAAGTGTAACTTCAGAGCAGGGCAGGACTTGAAAGGTTTAGGGAAAGGGGTGCCCTCTTGGATATGAGGGATGTCTAACAGGGACGATGGGGGTGCTGAAAGAGGGGAGGGTGTTCAGGAGTGAGGGAAAAGGATAACGCTCACCTTTCTTTCCCTGGCAGATGGCCCCTTTTCAGAGCAATAAGGATCTGATCTCTACAGGAATAAAGGAGTTTAATGTTCTGCTGGATCAGCAGGTAAGCCTGTGCACTTTATTTCAAGGACAGAGATGGAGAGTATGTGTTGGGAGGGCAGAGAAGGCTCATTTGAAACCGTAAGGGCAATGGCGGCATTGATCCAAGAAATGGGGAATGCAAATCCATATCAAAGAGGATGTGAGCATCCAGGAGACCATCCTGGATCTGTGTCTCTGAGTGCATCCTCTCTTGCCGACTCTCTCCCTTCTCCCCTCCCCTCCCCCAGGTCTTTGATGATCCTCTCATGCCTGAAGAAGACATGAAAACTGTGGTTAACGACTGGGTGAACCTGTACATCAACTATTACAAGAAGCACGTGCTTGGGGAGCAGCGGGAGCAAGACGGAGCTCTGAAAGAGCTTCAGCAAGAGCTGAGTACTTTGGGCAGCCAGTTTCTAGCCAAATACAGGATCATTCTGAAGTCCAAAGAGACCCCTAGCAGTAAACCGCCTTCCTCATAGCCTAAAGGCTCAGGGCACCCGTCATGCCTTAGAACCCCAAACTCTTGGCTCTGTGTTATGTCTTCAGACCATTCTCCCATGATGTCGTTGTATTTTGACATGCCAATAAAGACTGATACTAATTTGTTGACTCCTGGCTCTTTTCTCCTCCATCCCTGGATATGGGAGCATTTGATCCCTTTTCCTTAATTAAGCACCTTTTAAATTTTATTTTGGAGATTTAGTGCAGTACAAGAAAGGTTGGCAGTTTTGTGGAAAAAAAAACTGGATAATGCTAGAATAAGATGTATGTTCAGCCAGTCCTTCCTCTAAGGAGGAAGTTCCAGGGTGAGGAAGGTAGAAGGAAAAAGACAGCAGGTAGATGTCCTCGAGCTCTTGACTTTTTTGCTCAACAAGAAGCCACTTGCTATATACGACAAGCACATCACAGTGAGTACAAAACTGCCTTCCGTTGTAATCATGCACACACACACACACAGAGCACAGAGAGAGAGAGAGAGAGAGAGAGAGAGAGAGAGAGAGAGAGAGAGGTAGCATGATAGCATTCTCTGAAAGCAATTCCAAATGCTGTCACCGCATCCTGACACCGACTCAGACCATACTCAACCAGCAAGCCAGCAGAGCACCAAAGGATTCACACTTGCTCTGACTTTTAAAAGGTAAGAGGAAAGAGGGCAGCTTCTAGCCAAGCAGGGCACCTCCTTCCCAAGTCCTTGTGATTGTTCTCTGAGCGTGCCTAGGAATGCATCGCCAGCCTTCAGAAGGTGAAGCCCACTCCTTCTCTGCTTCCTCTGCTGAAATCTGGAAGCCGTGAACTATCAAACGCTCTGCAGTTTCCTCTGTGGCTCTGACAGAACTTCCCTCTCTGGAATGGTCAGGACAGGATGAGCAAGGGCTGACTGGGGTGCTAGGGAGGTTGATAAAAACCTGTCAAAGAGACTTGAAGTGGAGGCTCCCACCTGTTCAAAGGAGGAAGGAAAGGGGAATGGGAGAAGAATTGTGAAATGGGGTGGCCGGGAGGAGGGAAGCAGTGAGCAGGATGTAAAGTGAATAAGTAAAAAAAAAAAAAAAAAATTTAAATTTAAAAACAAAACAAGGTTGGGGATTTAGCTCAGTGGTAGAGCGCTTGCCTAGCAAGCGCAAGGCCCTGGGTTCAGTCCCCAGCTCCGGAAAAAACAAACAAACAAACAAACAAAAAAACCCACAAAAAACACCTCTTAAGTGCCAGTTCCAGAAAAAGCCTCAGACGCCCTTGATAAAGAAAGTGGTTCTTCAGATCTTGGGGGATTTCTTCTCCCTGGCGCTGCTGCACTAGGCTTCTCAGAGCACATACTCCTGCCCCCACCCCCACAGAGTAGAGCTTACCTTGATTTGGCCGTAATTTGTGGTCAGTGGGATTAACAGTATTAGTTACACATATCAATGAGATGCACCTTTCCTGGCCTAAATTCAGTTTCTAACAGGAAAAAGAGAAGCAAGGAACGGAATAGAATTTCCTAGGCATAATGGACGTCAGGGAGCACATAGTTGTAGAAATAAGTGAGTGCCGTGCTTCAGATGCCAATAAACAATAACGAATATCACGTTTTAAGTGTTTCTCCTTTGTCTCATGGCTTCGCATCCTTGGGACCAGTCCTCCAATGCTCCTGCTGACTCTGAGAGCAGCCTAGTCATTAATAATAATAATAATAATAATAATAATAATAATAATAATAATAATACTTGCCCAAATCAGCCAGTTCCTTTTCTTAGCTATAAGAACAATTCCATGCGTTTTGCAATTCTGAGCACAGGAAAAGTAAACACCCATCGGACAGTGTGTCAGGCTGTATGTATTCTATTACCCTTTTATTAAATAATACATTCCAGTTTTTCTATTAAAAAGTACAGATGGATCCACTTGGAATTTTGTATCACAATCAAAGGCAGATAAATAAACTCAAATGTGAGTCAATGTATGTATGTCCACCTTGTCTTCTGTACTTACCAACAGTGGGGAGTTGGATATTATTTTATTTTCTTAGCCAGCACATTTTCCAGAGTGTAAACAACAGAGACCTGAGGGTTTTCTATCAGCCAGTTTTCCAACAGTAAAGACATTAACTTTCCTTCCCAACCACCCCTGGGCATTGCAAAGGAAAGAGAGGCAGAGAAACCTGCTGGAACAAACACAGCCAGGCATCAAGAAGAATTAAAAAATAAAAAGGAATAATGCATAAAGTAACTACCCTAACTCAACAAAATAAAAAATACAAATACTTAAAGGCTTTGAAAAGGGTTTCGAAACACTGCAAGGGCTCTAAAAAAATAATAGCAAACCAGGGAAAAGAAATACACCCCCCCCCAAAAAAAAGGAAAGAAAAAATAAAGAAAAACAGTGTGATGTTTAGGAACTCAAGTCTTTAAAAAATGAAAAGTAGTAAAAACTCTTATTTGTACATTACCCTTCTCTTGGTTTCAGTACCACCCCAAGGTCATTTTCTGTCTACAAAGTTACTAAACACAGTCCTGCAGGGAACCGCTCAGTAGGGTCCTCTGTGTGTCTCCACCAGATGCTGTGGGTTAATTGATAACTGATGCTTCCAGTTCCCTTTCTCTAATAAAACAGATTTAATTATATTGTTACAGAAATAACACGCCATCTCAAGGAGAAATGCCTCCACACAGTTAGAAACAAAGGAAAACTCTTTACGAAAGCACCTGGTGCATTGGGGCCAATGCCCAGATAAGAGTCAACTTCCAAAAGAGGGTTTCATTAGCTCATATACGTCTTAGGCTTATGCATTCCACATATGCTGTCACCCTTAAATCTCTTTTGAGTCTGGCCCCAGGTTATACTCTCAACAATTTAAACAGAGACAGGAGACTGCAAGTCTGGCCACTTAGACAAATGGAAGATTTACACAACAAAGGTATTCTGTGTTGCCAGAATTATTTTAGGTACCAGTGATATTTTCTGATGGTTGTTACCCATGTTCATCTTCCCCACTTGACAGAGCTATGCTTTTCTTGATAAGAACACAGGGGACTTAACGGCAAATAAAGACTATTGATGCTTGTGGCCTCCCCGCTACCCCAATGAACTGCCCATCACAGGGTGTGGGTCTTTGTTATGGGAATAGAACCTAATAGTGGACTATCCAGGTGAATAAACATTTACATCCCAGGACCCTAAATTTCCCTTATCTCTAACAGGCCTGGTTACTTACCCTTGGGGTGTTCTGGAGGCAGAGCCCCTTCAGCTAAATTCCACTTGTGTGACTTAAGGTCTCCTAGGCAAATCTATCAGTGTGTCCTTTATAACATCAGTTTTTATTGTTTTGAGTTTCTTCAGCATCAAGCTTAGGTTCTAAACGTTGGTGAGGTGGGAAACCCAAGGGAATGATACTGATTGCTACATTGTTCTGAAGGCAGGTTAAGCACACAGTTTGAGTACACAGTAGCCAGGCAGGCTTAGGGGACTTCCCGGTGTATTATTAACTCTGGCTGTGAGGTCTTACAAAAGCTTTTGTCTGTTGGAATGTAAGCACTATTTCCAGAGTAAGGCATTATCTCAGCTATGGAACAACAGAAGCATCCACGCTGATTTTCAAACTCAACCATTGCCCCCTTCCTGAAGAAATTCCATGCCCACGTGTCCTTTGATTTTACCTCGTGATTTAATTTGATTACATTTTATCTGGAAGCCAGCAAGCCCTACTGATTGTCCTACCATTTTTACCTCAGGTCTGCTGACACAGTCTCGCTGCCTGGCCCAGGACTTCCCCCGAGTGCCTCCATGAAAGCAGTGAGCATCTCGAAAGTATTTTAAATTATTTATTATTGTTGCCATTTATTACTAATAATCAGCTTTTGGCTCTCTAACCTTTATTTTTTATTTATTTATTTTTTTTATGGGAGCAGGAAGAAAAGGAGACAGGCCTGACAGGATCTCTCTGGCCCTCTTCCTAACGTAGCCAGGTTGGATGAATCCTTTCCTACCTCTCACCTACCACCCCTCAGCCCCTTCCTACTTCCTGCCCTGTCCAGCCCCTGCAGTCCCTGTTTCTTTTAGTTTTGCACGCATATGTATTGGTGCACTATGCATTCATTTCTCTGAGTGAGGGGCTCCCTCTGTATTCCTGCAAGTCACCAGCCAGCCATCCCAAATCTAATTAGTAGCTGTTGCCTCAGATGAACACGAGGTGGCAAACGCTCCCCTTAACTTGGGAAGGAAGGTGAGGGAGCACAGCTAGCCTTTTACGTCACCAAATCTCTTTCCTTTTTGTTTTTCTTCCTTTTTGGATTCCCAACATTTTCTTTACACTGTATACTTTCTGCGATTTTTCTGCAAGCATGGTCTACAGAGGGATACCTTGTCTCAAAAAAAAAAAAAAAAAGACAATAATGGTAAAATTTAAACCATCACAATAGATGATATTTAATAATGTCACTGACCTTGAAGGAAAGAGATGTTCCCATCATGGTTGGTTTGTTTGCATCCTGGAAGAGGCACGCCTGTATGCTGTCCTGGGTTTGTTCCCATACATACCCACACGTACTTATATAGTTACTATTTACTTATAGGAAAGGGACAGTGACAGATGGACAAAGAGAGAAAAGAGAGAGAGGGAGAGAGAGAGAGAGAGAGAGAGAGAGAGAGAGAGAGAGAGAGAGAGAGAGAGAGAGAGAGCCTTTATCCACCAGGCCATCTTTCCTGCTGGAAACTGTTATTTTTTAATAACACTTAGAAAATGGTTTAAATGTATCAATTTTGCTTTTATTGAATGTTTCTCAAGAATACAAGTAATCTGCCATTTTGGGATCTGTAGGTGAAGTCTGTCATTATTGTCCTGTCCTTAATGCTGGTGTCTAGACCTCCATGGCATTGCTCAGATCCTCACTGCTACCAACAAGAAATTCCTAGTTTGTGGGTTCCAAGGAGTGGGGGATTGACCAATATTTCAAAATAGATTATGATTTAAAGATCCCATAAATGCATTAAATTTAATTTAGTATTTATTTATTTATTTATTTGTTTGTTTATTTTTGAGACAGAGTCTTACCAAGTCTCAATGGCCTTGAAGTCACAAGATCCGTTTGCCTCTGCTTCTGCCTCCCCAGTGCTGGGATAAAGGCTGGAGTCACTATACCTGGGATTCATGTGCTTTTAAATGTGGGAAAACCCTTTAAAGAAATACACACACACACACACACACACACACACACACACACACACACACTCCTGATCCCCCATTACCACCCACCCTGTTCTCTAAAAAGAGGATGCTAGAAGCTGGGGCATCCTAGAGAGACTGGGCCCCCTCTGGGAAGCCTTGAAGCTTTTCCCCACATTTTCCCAAGTACCGCCTGTTACAGGCAGGCCTAAAGGTTGTGGCTTGAGAGGATGTCAGGGCCTCAGCGTTTCCATCCCCCTAACCACAGATCCATGGAGCTAGAGAGCTTCTGTTCTTGTTTTTAAAGAGGCTCGGTGTGACCCAGTATCCTAGGTAGGTGGTGTCAGAGCTGTGGTCTGGGCAGAAAGGATGATAGAATGCTGGAGGATAGGCCACCTAACCTGGGATCCTGGAGCTTGTTTCTTCCTTTTCTCCTAGTACCTTTAGTGCAGAGCAGACCTTAATGCTCTGGGCCTCTCTCCTGCCTGCCTCCCTCTCTGGTAAGCCCTGGATACTTTTCTTCTCTCCGAGTTCTCTCTTCTCTGGAAAACCCCAAGGTCTAAGCAGGAGAAGGTGCTAGATAGAGGGTGGGGAGCAGGCCGCCTGTCCCCTCTGTGGGGAGCTTCCCCTTCTCCAAGTGCCCTCAGTAGCAGGCGGTCCTCAGGACCGTGGAAGGAAGGAGATGCTGTGGACCTGGTGTCCTATGTGGGCTGGCCCCCTTTAAGGAGTTCTGTTCTCCAAGTGCCCTCACTATGGGGCAGGCCTCTCTCAATTTCTCCATCTGTCAGTTTCTGGCCTGGATCCCTGGGCAGTCAGAATACTCTTTAGACAGTCTTTTCTCACACTGCTGTCATTTAGGGATTGTCTGTCATTGAAGTTTCAATGTCTTGGGTTTCAGATTTAGGTCTTCCATCCATTTAGAGCCCCCTCCCCACCATGTTGTCCTTGACCATGGGTCTGGGTAATATGTCAGTAGTGGTAAGAGGCCCAAGTCAGTCAGACAGCTATGGCTAGGACTGAGTTGTGAAGGCAAGGCCGTGGGTCTTGTTCTTGCCTCTTTTGGTTGACATATTAGCAAATGTCAGGCTGACCTGGAAAGACAGAGGGAAGAGGCTTGCTGTGTGTTTGAACATGGATATTCAGACAGTTACACTTACCACTGGATAAATTCATTCCTCCACTTAACATGACTTGCTGATGTCGGCTCCTTCCTGCCTGGCCCTCACTCCCACACTTGACATTTTCTTTAAGCCACATTCCTCCAAGTCACCCTGCAGGGGCCACAGACTGGCCCTGAATTCATGAAGCGACCTTTAAAACTAAAGGATCCATCTAGTACTGAGAAGTAAGAAGACATTGAAGAGAGTTTGGTGGGTGAATACAGGAAGCAAACAAAACAAACTTGAAATGCTCCGGTGGTTTGTGGGTACTGAAGCCAGGAGGGCAGACCAGTGAGATACATGGCTCAAAGCAAGATTTCAGGGTCAACCAGAGGTGTCCCCACCCCCGTCATGTGTGTGTGTGTGTGTGTGTGTGTGTGTGTGTTTGTGTGTGTGTGGTATGTGTGTATATGTGTATGTGGTGTGGGGGAGTGTATGTGTGTATTGTGTGTGTATGGTGTGTATATATGTGTGTCTTTATGGTATATGTGTGTGCGCGAATATAAGTGTATGTGGTATGTGTGCATATATGTATATGTGTGCATTGTGTATAAATGTATATGTGTGTGGACTGTTGTAAGAGTGTATGTGTGTGTGTGTGTATGCGCATGTATGTGTACAGTGCACATGTGCACACATACCTGTGTGTACAGCTTCTCAGGTGCTCCGGCTGGAGAGAGAGAGAAAAGGCTTCTGTCCTCTTGAGCTTCAGAAGTTCAAGAAGGAACAGAGGGTGGGACCCTCTATGAAAGCCATCAACAGCATGGCTATGGCTATGACACTTCAGAGAGGCTCTACTCCAAAGCTGCACCACACAGCAACTCTGGCCTCCAGCTTGGCTGTTGTTGGACTTTGCAGGAAGCATCTGCATTTGTTCACTTTGCTCCTGTCACCCTGAGAGCTTCAGCTCGAACTTTCTCCCATCACCCAGCCCATCCCCATGTCCATGCCCCTTCCCCATGAGGTCACCCATTGCTGAAGGAGTCCCGAATGTTGCACTTGGCTTTTGCAGAAAAGAATAAATGTATCCTCCATTGGAGGCTGGAAGACGGTTGCTGGTTCTTTTGTCCCTTCCTGACCAGGTAGTAAGAGGCTTTCTTTCCTGGGATCTTCTGTACAGCTGGAAGATCCTGACAGCTTGTGTCAGAATCACGTGTTTACTGTGCCTGTGTTTATATCAGCCGTGTTTCTATACTGACAGCAAACACCATATGGACGGGAGGAAAGCCTGTTAGATGAGTTCTTAAGGAGTCACAATATCAGACATGAAATCTCACAATTGCTCTGGGAAATAGGGGCTTATCTCGCTCCAGTCAAATAAATACTATGTTCTCTTCCACACCTGAATAAAACTGTCTGACTCATAGTAATTTGGTCTGGTTCTGGTAATTTGCTACTTGGTTGGAGAGAGATGTAAAGGTTTGTTTTCCTTCCCTGTGAGGCAGGGGGTGGGTGGATGGGGGACAGTGATCAGAGGGCTGTGTGGAGAGCCTTGTGCTAACAGACGCAGGCTACAGACCCGCCGTGAACCACAGTGGCCAGGGTCCCTCCTGTGGTTATAATCATACACATCTTGCATGCCATTTCATAACTATCAGTTGGGATCATGTCTGCTTGCCCACGTGCACCCCTGCTACCCCTTCCAACCGGGAAGCCCTCCTCCCCGCCCCCTTGGAACCTGACGTACACCAAGCTAATACTTGATGGAATGGCTACTTATGAGCTGTCTGTGCCTAGAGATGTGGAGCCCGTACCCACACGGAAGGGCAGAGTTAAGACAAGAATCTAGTGCTAGTGGCCAGGTAGGGGAGGGCTTAGCATAAGACTCATCCCTGTCCATCAAAGCATTCACTAAAGAGAAAGCCATGTTTGTGAGTGGCTTCTACACATCAGACTTAAAATCTGGGAGTTCCTACTAAAATGGCCCCTGCCTTTCAGCCATTTCCCCATGAAAGGATCAAAGAACATCTCTGCCGTGCAGTTTCTGTCAGAGATAGATGCCCAGGTCTCAGGCTGGCCTTTAACTGACAGGAAGAAAAGATATCTTCTCCGCCCTAAGTCCTCAGCACCCTACAGTAAGCATGAGTCCAGAAGTCCTTTTCAGGAAGGTAAGTGAGAGAGAGGCAGTTTTCCTCTTTCCAAGAAGCTCTAGCTGCAGCCTCAGGGCTACAGTCACAATCCCCGATCTGAGTCACTAAGTCGGGGCATGGGCCACTCCTCAAATCTACTGCTGTGGCCGGGAAACAGGCTTCCAATTTGGCTATGACTGAATCAAGTGCCCATGCTTGCCCTTACTGTTGTGACGGGAAGACCAAAGGGTTTAGTTGGCTGGGGCTGAGTCATTTGCCCATTCTTGAACTTGTCACTGGGAGTAGAAGACAGGTGACTCTGATTGGCTGGGGCTGAGTCACAAGCCATCCACCCCGAGACCTCAGGAGGCACCACCGTCTCAGACCCAGAAGGTTTGATGGCGGTTTGTTCAGGTTTGGGCAGAGAATGTTCTCTAGAAGAAGAGAAGGAACAGACCCAAAGGACTTACATCTGGGCTAAAAACAGGTCCCTTCTCCCAGCCTTGTTTGTGGACAGTTGTCCCTGCTTCTCCATTAACTGCCAAAGACACAGTCCTTCCTTTTTACCAAGTTGCTTCTGTCAGCCTCCCTAAGCAGAGAGAACGAGTTTCCTCACCAAGCAGCTTTTCAGAAGTGGTGTGGGCTTCAGGCAACCTTCCATAGCTGGCCCAGGTCCTACATCCGGTGTCAATGGATACATCTAGAAAACACTCCCACACTTCAGTCTTAGGAAACAGTGCAGAAGAGGGAGTGAAGAGCAGGGGATGTGTTATAAGACCGTGTCTCCTAGGAATGTCAGGAAGTATACTCGTAAATTTCACAAACATGACTTCCCAGGCATGAGCTGATCAAAGGCGACACCAACCGACGTGCCAAAGTGGGTGGGGAAAGACCAGGAGGCCTCAGCCCCACACAAAGAACAGCAGGCAACTACGGAAGGCTGAGGGCAAAAGACATGGTCTTCTCCAGAGAAGGACACAATCAGTTATCCAATACCAAACGGCCCCCTTGAAAACACGCATACAAGCAGCACTGTACAGACAGAGCAGGTTATACTTAGGAAGATACTTGATACTCATTCAAGAACAATCAAAAGAGGCCATGATTTGAAAGAGAGCAAGGAGTAGTAGAGGGCAGGTTTGGAGGGAGGAGAGGGAAGGGAGAGATTGGAAAATGAAAAAGAAAAGAATGGTCGGGTGGCTCCCTGGTGATTATGTCAGGACAATGGAGCACCCGGTGAAAGCAGCGGAAAGAGGCAGGGGTTATTTGGGGTCACAGTGTGAGGGTAGAATCCATCACAGCAGGGAAGTCTTGGTGGCAGAAAACCCAGGCAACTGGTCACATCGCATCCAGTGAGAAAAGTGGCAAGTGGTCAGCCAGGTCATCTTCTTCTCAAAAACAAACGCCATACCATCCATCCATCCATCCATCCATCCATCCATCCATCCATCCATCCATCCATCCATCCCCACCTCCTTTTCCCTCCCTCCCTGTCTCCCCCGTCTCCCTCCCCCTCCTCCTCCCTCCCTCCTTCCTTCCATAAGGAGACAGTCGTCTGAATGCAGCCATCTCAGGGACAGCTTTCCCATCTTGCTGGCAGAGTTAAACTAAGTTCATGTTTCCAGGCCCAGGAACCAATTCCTACCCTGATTGGTGGAGAAATGTAACAATAACGTGCCACAGATGTTTGTGGTTTGCAAGCTTAGATATGCTGTGAGATTCTGACTCATTGCAGTTCAACTCCTGAGTCTGTTCTGCGGCTCTGATTGGTCAGTAGAGACATGATTACAAATAATATTTTGTCATCTGCATGACCTCGTGTTTGAGTTATGTAGACTCCATAATACTTCCTCCCTCCCCCCTTCCTTCCTTCCTCCCTCCCTCCTTCCTTCCTTCCTTCCTTCCTCCCTCCTCCTTCCTTCCTTCCTTCCTTCCTTCCTTTCTCTTTCTTTCTGTTTCTTTTCCTTCTTTAGAGTTTTGTGGATGGATGGGTGCTTTGCCTCCATGCATGTCTGAGACCCATGTGCATGCCTGGTCCCCTTGGAGGCCAGAAGAGGGCATCGGATCCTCTGAGACTCAAGTCACAGATAGTTATTAGCTGCCATGTGGGAGCTGAGGCTCAAACCCAGGTCCTCTGGAAGAACAGCCAGTGTTCTTAACCTCTGAGCCATCTCTCCAGCCTGGTTTTCTTCTTTTTATAGGAGACCTGTATGTGAAGATATCCAGGAGAGATGGGCATCATGGAGAAGGCTTAGGCTTGGGACCGGAAAACCAAGAGTTGTCACCATACAGCCGAGACATAAAGCCTTAGGTTAGGAAAAGCTCTCTCACTCAACAGGGAGATGCGGCTCTGTCAATGACTAGGACCAAAGACCAAGTGCAGGACCAGAGCTGCTCTCCATGTGGAAAAGATGAGTGGCTGCGGCTGTGAGACCTGTCTGGGAGATGCAGAGCAGGGTCAGACTGAGCCCAAGATCTGCTGGGATTGTCCAGCCCTGTGCTCTGTTGGGTGCTTCTAGTCCAGCTGCGAAGGGGGTGGGGAGACCTCAGTGGATGCCCATGTGAAGGAGGCCAACAAGGAGAGTTGAGCCATCCTTCCCTTCTTGCTGGGCTAGTACCAAGAGCTGTTGATTGAAAAGGAGTCTGGCTCTTGGATTAGCAGGTCAAATACTCTACATAAGCCTAGGCAGAGCTGCCATTTGGAGGAAACAAACTGTCCCGTCAGTATTTGTACTTGGGAATTGTGGTGCCCTGTTCATCACCACCTGGCAGCATGACCAGCCTCTGCTGAAGTCTTTGCTGAGTTTTCCAGGGCCGGTGTAACTTCTCATTTGAAATCATGTTTTCTTTCATCATAACGGGATAGGAAGAGCGAGGAAATGCCCATGTCCCTGGCACTGCAGATAGTTACCATCCAGGGAGCTTAGAGGCCCAGTGAGTGCCCTTCTCTGCATTCCCACCTCTCTGCTGAATTTCCACCCGGCAGCACTTATTAACAATGACCGATTTTCACAGGGTTGTTCAGAGACCCAGGCTGGGCTCCTCTCTGCAACCTCACTGTCTGCGTTTCTCAGGTCAAGCATAGGTCGGCTGTTTTCAAATGGGCCTCAGTGGTCTGGGGTAAAGGTTTGTGTATTACTCACCAGACAAAAGGGTTAGCTTAGCCCCACCCCGTGCTTTGTAGGGTTTCCACAGTCCTCTCAGAGAAGGGGAGAGTCTGTGGGCTAAATCTGATCTCTGTAAGACAAATATGATTTGGCCATCTGGCCAGGGATTGGGATAGGCTCAAGCTATTGTGAATCCCAGAGACCAAGGGACTCTTGCCCTGGGAATCTTCAAGACGCTTCTCATTAAATCTTCTCCCTGCGGACCTTAATCCCTAGCCTGTCATGTGTGTGGAGCCCTCCTGTCCCCCCATTTGAACCAGACCTTATTTTTTCTAGCCTCTTTTCTAGAAAAGAGTTGAGGAAGAGTTGATGGATATTGAACCACATTTGCTTGCTGTGTATTTATCATCTGCCTCCTCTGAGGGGGACCGTGTTCTGGAGTTGGTGTCTGCACAGTGAACAGAAGAGGCCAGCGTTCACCACATGGGCGCTTATCTTTCTAGATAAAGGAAAGATCAAAAGTTAGCAAATAAGAAAATGTCCAAAGGACGTAATCAGCTCGACCTGTGAGGTCAGGGAGCCACTGAGTGTCATGGTTGCCTCAAAGCATTGGGAATCTCTGTGTTCGCTCCAAGTCCTGAGGGCCAGGCAAGCATTCTTTTATATGCCTGATTATCTGGGATTTTGTTGTAAAATAATCACTTCTGTCTTACCAGAGTACTCAGCAATCTGCCTCTTTGTGTCTTTCTATTACTAATCTGATCTCCCTCAGGAATTATATTTTTTGTCTTAGAGTAGACCAGCATATCGTGTAGCCTAGGCTGGCCTCTAACATACTATGTAGCCAAGGATGACCATGAGTTTCTGATCTTCCTGCCTCTTATCTCCCAAGTGCTGGGATTACAGATGTGCACCACATAGCCTGATTCATGTGGTGCCGACTTTGTGCATGCTAACCAAGTACTCCACCTAACCTGACCACACCACAACCACATCCTGAGGCTCATACTTGACAGACCTGCAGGATAATTGGCCAAGCCAAACCCAGGGCTCATGGTCATCTGGAAAGAGCGCCTCCTTTAAAATGGGTTCATCTAGTGGCCATGCATCCTGTCTCCTAGGTGTCCCACTAATATCACTCTCCTAGAACCTGTGTGTTCCAAACGATGCCAGGCAGACTACAGAGCAGAGTCGAGCCTGAGAGAGGAGCCAAATGAAGGACGTCTTTCTCTGGAGTCAGTGGGTTGTGGGGAGAGAGATCCATCTCTTATAAATAAACCTTAAAGCAGGGGCTGGTGAGATGGCTCAGAGGGCAAAGTGCTTGCTGCCAGGACTGGTGACTTGAGTTCCACTCCCAGATGCCATCATAGAAGAAGAGAATAAACTCCTTCAAACTGTCCTCTAACCTTTACATGCATGCCGCGACACTCGTGGGCCTGTGCATGGCTGTGTGCCGACACACAAATGATGATACTTTTTAATTTAAAGAATGCTTAAGGTAGGGCACTCAGCAATGACTAACAGTCACATTCTCTACCGTCACTTCCACAAGTGAGTCAGACAGCACGCACCAAGGCTGACTGAAACACACACACACACACACACACACACACACACACACACACACACACACACACGTGAACACTTCCACACGCTTGCACAGGCAGGAGGAGGTTTCAGGAAAGCACGACCCTTGTTCCTGTGTCCTGGGCCCAGGTGAATTCCACTCAGTCCACAGCCTGGCTGTCAATTGGCACTCAGACTCGGGAGAAAGCAAAGCTTTGCCTGAGCTTCTTTAGTCTGAGGCTCCTTTTGCTCAGAACCAAAGTGGCAGCGACAGGCAAAGGCTCCTGTGTGGTGGTCTGACGAGCTTGGTTGTGGGGAACTGACTCTAGAGCAGATGAGGGAAAGCAGCCAGCGGGGGGGGGGGGGAGGGAAGGGGGAGGACCATTTGAGAGATGGGGGGCGGGCAGGATTTGGAAGGGCAGAGTCCTTCTGTCACAGGACATCTCACTTCCTGCTGAGACCCCAGTGACTCTTTTGTCCTCTTTCTGTTTTAGTATCAGCTCTATCTAGGATGTGACTCAGAGGCTAAGGTTCAAGGCCACCTTGGGTCATTCCTGGTCGTTTCAGAGTATACCCTAGGATGGATCAGGGTCTGTTCTTTCTTTGCTGACCCCGTCCTATAAGATATACCACAATGGCACAGTGAACTCCTGATGTAGGCCTGTGTGGGCTGTTCAAGTGAGGAACATATCACAGGCAGGGGTAGGCCAGATCCATCTGACCCTGGGCTTCTGAGGGTGTCCCTTGTGCAGTAGCTCTGCATCCCAGCTGAGGAACAGGAAGGGAGCCATGCTGGGGCCCATCCAACTGCAGCATGGTACAGGCTATCGGCTGGGTGGATATCCATTTGAAGTGAGAGTGTGGTCCAGGACAGGACAGTTTACACCGTGAGAAAATTATCTGGTATCTTTCCCCTTTACTGACACCACATTCTGACCTTGTGGGGTGAGGAAGGGGATTAACACAAGAGGCTGGCCTGTGAGAGCTGGGTCTTCAGAAGAAAGTCTGGGGACTGAGGTGCCAGGAGGAAGGGAGTTGGGAAAACATTCTGTTTTCCTCTGGAGACTGCCACTCTGTGTGGTCCACTCAAAACTTAACGGCCAACAAAACTGTGCCCTGCGTCAGCTCTCAAGGTGTAGCCAGGAGTGGCAGTGTACCAGTTATGCTCAAAGGAGAAAATGAATTCTTCCAGGGCCTCAGTTTTCTTGGAAGACATACCAGAGTCCAGACACCGGAAATGAAGAAGTAGGGGGGATCTCCTCACTGCCTAGTAAACCCCTTTACCTTCAGCCAAGCTCAGGCCTCGCCTGTCTCAGCTGTGCAGCCACCTGTGCCTGATGAAGCCTTCTCTGTAGCTGTCCTTGGGGACCAAGAAGCTGCCCACAGATGGTCACCACAGTCCTAATTAGCCTTGAACTAGTGCTAACCAGTTAGCTGGCTAACCTAAGTTCCTAGGCTGAAGCCTGTGACTTGGGACACAGTGAACACTCAGGGGACCTGTCGTTGATGGACAACTTGGATCAGATGCTGAGAGCATGTCACACAGTGTCCTCTACTTCTGCACATTCTTGGCCAACCAGGATTCTCTACTGTCCTCAGGGCTGCCACCCAGAAGGTGCAAGAGGCCACCACCCAGAGAGTCAGTTACCAGATTGTCTGAACTGTGATGGGATTGTGGGTCTCATAGAAGTTGTTGTTACTTTCAAACACGGTCAGGGCATTTCCTTTGCCCCTCCTGTACCCTCCAACCCATGCCCATGGGCCTTGGGCACAGACATGACATCTAAGAGAGCAGGGAGTTCTGGGTGAATTCCAAGCATCTTGGGAGGCTGCTACTTTTCCTCACCACCACTGCCTATGAATTAAAGTCTTCAGTGGAGAAAAAGCCAACCGACTTTAAATGGAAAGTAGAAGGGCATTACTGTCCAGTCGCTCAAGCACCCAACCACACAGGACTCCACAGAATTCGCACTGATCTATATGAAGCTCAGAGGAAGATGGCAGGTTGGGTACATTTTCCTAAAGGCTTGGAGGCTGCCGAGACATGAGCTAGACCACAGACAGGCCTCTGGACAAACGGCCTGTGACACTGAGCAGGAACACCGAACATGTTTTGGAGGCAAGGGCAAGTCCAGGTTTTGGGAGACTCAAGGTTAAAGAATGTGGGAAATCCCCTCTTTTGGAAAATGAATAGCAGCGGGGTGTAGTGGTGTACACTCGGCACTGTGGAGGCTGAAGCGGTAGGAACGTCATTCGTCTGAAGTCAGCCTCAGCTATGTATAGCAAGATCCTGCCTCACAGAGCTAGAGAGATGGCTCAGCTGTGACAAGAACTTGGTGCCCTTACAGAGGACCCAAATTCGATTCCCAGTACCAACATGGCGGCCCTCAACTATCCCAACTCCAGTTCCAGGGGGATTCAGTGACCTCTTCTGACCTCTGACCTGCAAGAGTACAATGCATGCAGTGTGTGTGTGTGTGTGTGTGTGTGTGTTTGCGCGCGTGCAAAACATTCAAACACATAAAATTAAATAAATAAATCTTAAAAAAAAAGTCCTGCCTCAGAAAGGAGAAAGGGAGGGAGGAGGGAAGGAAGGAAGGAAGGAGGGGGAGGAAGGAAGGGAGGAGGGAAGGGGAAGGAAGGAAGGAAGGAGGGAGGGAGGGAGGGAGGGAAGGAAGAAAGAAAGAAAGGAAAAGAACACCTTATAGGGGTTTGACAGATGATGGCTCAGCATTTAAGAGCTCAGGCCTTGCAGCCAACCCACTGGGCTGACCTTGGGGACCTTGCATGAAGAGAGGGGTAATTCTGCACCCAGCTGCCAGATATCAACCTCACCCAGTGCAGAGGACACTTTGTGAGCTGGACTGATTTATTTCTCATCAGCGACCCAGACACAAAACCTATCTCTCTCCTCTGATCTGTTCTTGTCTTGGTTTGTGGGTTATGTCTTCTTCCTGGCCACAGACCGAGAGGAACTGCCCCAGACAGGCTTGAGGGCAGGCAACAGCAGCTCAGCCCTGAGACTTTGATTTAGAAAGTGGAAGAATGGTGCATCTTACTCCTGTCAGTCAGGCCTTAAATCACACACCCCCGCCCCAAGCAAGGCCATGTTTCTCCGTGGGCTGCTGGCCGCCAACTTTTTCCTTCCTCTTCTGTTTGTGGAGAACACACCCAATTTGAACCAGGAGTTGAGTCTGGAACAAATCCTCCTGCTTTCCCCATCCAGGTCTCCTGGTCCTACCAGGTGGCAAGTGTTACCTTTCAGTCATTCAAAGTTACTAGAAAGCTGGGGACAGGGACTTCCCATATCATCAGATGGAACCACATGACACAGCAGTTTCTGGACTCGGCTGGCGAGTACCTGGGCCTAAGAAACATCTCCCAAGTGCAGCTTCATCCTCTTGAGCCTTCAGCCCCAAGTATCTGTCTGAAATTCACCCTGACTCTCCGTATAATTCTGACTAAGAAAACTGGCTCAGATTGTCACCAAGGCAGAGAGAGGTAGACCAGATGACTCCACAAAGACATCTCTAGTGTCCAAACAGGAAATTCCTAAATGTAGTGTCAGGCATGGAAACCAGGACCTTGTGGTTGCTAGGCAAGCATTCTCCACAGTAAGCAAACACATATGTGCCCCATTTTGGGAGATAGGACTGAAACACCAGCTTGCTTTCCCTCAGTTCTCTAAGGCTCACCATACATGCCCACAGCCTAGTAACCATGAACCCCTTTTCACAGCATTCTTTCCCAGAGTAGCAGAAGTGTAAATGGGTAGAAAAACCCATATAGAAGGCCCAGAACATGGCTGTCTCTGCTTAGGGCCAACAGCTGTCAGGCAGCCTTTCTCCCTGGCTCCCATTGCTACATTCAACCTGCTGGGTGTTTGACTGCCACTTCCTGTACCACTCTCGAAGTCAGGTTTCTCGTAGCTGATGAGATTCTCCCCCCTGCCCAGGGCCAAGGGGCAGCCAGGACACAGTTATGGGAGTGTCCACCCCCTGTTTTCCTCTCCAAGGAGAAATGAGGGTCCCCAAGAAACCCCCTGGTCCCACAGGATGAGGAAGTCCCCTTGTTCAGAAAGAAGAGAACCCGCAGAGATCATTTCTTCCAGAGGGTTGCCTCTGCAGCCCTACTTTTCCTAAGAGCTGACTGGGCATATTGGGAAATTGCTAAGTTTACATGGGGAATGTCAACTGCCCACATATGCAAATATACACATCATTAAGACCTAAGTACTTGCATCTGGAGATAAAGCAGATGCGTCCTGGGCTGACCTTTTGTCCTCTGGCAGAACTGCTGCTAATGAGCGCTCAAGCTCCTGAGTGTGAGTGTTCTGTTTGTGCAATGTATGCACACACTTGACCATACAAAACCATCATTTATTAAAACACTACAATAACTGTACTACCTTTGGCCCATTAGTTGTGAGTGTCTATATGAGAAGTCTGTTCATGTGGTCATGTTTGACAAAATCACCAAATGGCAGGGGTGGGCTTTGTGAAACTTGAGAGGTCAAGAGCTGTGAACAGCCCTAGGTCTGGGATTTGGGATTTGGGAAAACTGTGGTCCCATTGGCTGAAGCCTTTCTTGGTCAAAGAAAAACTGGATTTATCCATGATGGGTGAGGGGAAGGGCTCTGATTACCATGGAACAAACAAGGGCCCAGGGGCATATGTACTGGAGCCAAATGTTCAGAGCCCACCCAAGAAATGGCCAGGGCATTAGAGGAAAAGCCAGAAACAGGAATCAGATCTGGAAGGGTTTGAGGGATAGCTCCCAAAAGTTCATATCTTGGTTCCGAAGGCAGCAAGAGTTGTGGGGTATATGAAAACTCTTTGGGGAATATAATGTCAAATCCAGGGTTAAGTGGTTAGTCAGAATTTATGAGGGACCTCCTGAGAGAGAATCCTACCTCACACCTTTTATTCCAGCACTCAGGAGGCAGACACAGGTGGATCTCTGAGATTTCAAGGCCAGTCCGGTCTACACAGAGAGCTCCAGGACAGCCAGAGCAACACAGTGCAACCCTATCTTGAAAAGCAAAAGAGAATTCTAGAAACCAAAAGTACAGATGGAGAGACACCAGGACCAAGGAGGCTGGAGATGTAAAATGCAGACAAACTGAGCTTGAATGGAGCTATTTCCTTCCCATGATACTGGACCAGAGGTCATGAGGCTCAGGCCCACAGCCCACTCAGATGCCCCTTAGCTCTGCTATGAGGTTACATCAAGACAGTAGGGGTCTATTCTCTCAGTTCTCCACCTGTGGCATGGTCTGTTCAAGAATGAGCCCCAAGGGGTCTTCCTTGGGCCGACTGTCTCTGACTGTCCCACTCTGTCCACAGGGCGTGTTTCCTTGTGGCTCAGAGGGTGGCAGAGGGCTATTGATGACCACTGACGGGGATCTCCTACAGATCCAAAGACAGATGCCTGTGCAACTGATCTCCTTTCCACTCTGACTGCTTTAAACAAGGGATTTGGTACAAGGACAAAGCTTTGACTATGAGAGCCAGAGACAACCAGGCCTTCTCAGATGTGTGAAAGAGTAGACCTTCCTGCCCCTCATGGTGCAGAGAAAGACAATGCCCAGGAGAGCGGGCATCACCACTGAAGCTGTCTGTGGCACTGCCTTAAGGATTTCCTTTACAGGCTGATGACTATGCACCCGCCCAACATTTTTTTTATGATGGGCATTGTCTAGACTGGGCTTACCAAGCAGCCTCAGGCCTTCACAAAGCACTCCCTCTCCATCCCGTAAATCCCCTCTCTCCCTAGAGGTCCAGTTCCCACCTTAAACTGCCCAAGCCTCTTCTAGACTGATCCGTTAGTCCCCCCTTTCACCATTACAGGAAAGGATGGAGGTGATCTCAGGGGACCATTTCAACTGTGCGCCTCCAGCCTCCCTCCAGCCTTAGGGCAGAAGGCTGACCCTATGGGGTATCCTGTGCTCTCTCCTTCTCCTTGAGAAACAGTACTAAAGGAACTCAATTTCACCACTTCATGGGCTAACTGCTAGACTGTTGGCCATGGCTGGGTGGACAGAGGCTGAGCTGGGACAGGACCACCAGCTGCCCTTGGGTTGGGATTCATCTCTCTGTAAGGTCACCAAGTGTGGGCATGTAACTGTCAGGAGAGACTGTGGGTGTGGGAACCATCTACACATGCTTCCTGGATTGAGTGCTTCGTGAAGCTCCAGCTGGTGACCATACCCCAGGATAGACCCATGCCGCCCTCTCTTCTGTTGCCTGTCCCCCTCCTCAGCCTGCCTCAGTTCCCCAAATTCCCAGACTGATTCCTGTTCTGAGTTGAGCACCGTAGACCCCGTGACATCAGAGGCCTGACTCTGGAGGGCCAGGCATTGTACAGTGTTGTGCCTAGGACATGAAGATGCGGGCCGATGGCAACCTTCCCCATACACTCTCTCAGCCACCCCTAACCAAGCATACACTCGCCACTCCCTTTCAGATCCTCTGAACTTTCATACAAGCATGGTGCTACCCTATCTCTTCTCCACATCCCAAGGTCTGTGGTGCCTGCACCATCCATGATTGGCCACCAGTACCATGCCTAAGCATTGCAAAGGTTGTGTTCCTTGTTGACATCTTGAAGCTAGGGTCACATAGTGGACCTACCTTCTATGACTGGAAGATAAGGACAAAAGAGAGGAAAGAGGACTATACAGAAATGTAGGGACCTGGCCACCCATTGTCATGGGTCTTCCCAGCTACAGTATGACACAACAGGGTTTTCTCTGCGTGGAAATCTTTCTGCCTAGAGAGGCGTGTTCTGGTAAACTCGGACTTTGGTAGTTACTAGGATCACCCCGGAATTGCCGGGGAACCCTCAAGAAAAATAACAGACAGGGCAGAAAAGGGAGTGACCAGGACATCAGGAGGGGACCCCAGGGTGATACACTAACTGGCATCTTCTGGAAGGCTCAAGCCTTCTGACCTGTGTTGACCAGAAGCTCCTCGGTCCCTTCTTGTTGGCAAAGTGCTCACGCCCTGGAGTCGCTGGAATTCGCATGGATTTGGTCGGAATCACTTAATCTCTTTAGTAGAACCAGAGGCTGAATTTAAAGCTGTGGTCACTGAGCCTAAAGACAGTATCACCTTTCTTTTCTGGGGCTTCCCTGTCTCCGCTCTCTGCCTGTGGGCAGCCAACCCTGAGTGCGAGGATGATCTAATGTCATGTACACACATGGGTCACCTCCAGACTTAGGGTAGACCTGTTGTCCCTGAGATGGGAACCCCGCTAACTGCCCTCACCTGCAGGGCTAAAGAGAGTGAGAGGCCTCAGTCTAGGCCCTGCTTTATCTGTGATTCCGTCCTCCCGGAAGGTCCTTCCCAGACGGCTTCAGCACATTCTGGTCTTCTCTCCCTGTCATCCTCTAATCTGTTTCCCCCACCCTCCACTCCTTGCCTACATCCCTCACCTCTGCTGACAGACCTCATAGCGTCTTCGGTTCCACACTGGTAAAGCCCCAGTGGCTGAGATCACACCCAGGAACCTCCAAGGAGATGGGGGAGGGGAAAGACAGAACACTACTTCCAGTCGGATCTCAACCAAGAATAACCCAGCCTGGGTTCAAATACCCTCTCCACCACTTCTTGGCTAAGTGGTCTTGGGAAAATCACTTAGCCTTTCTGAACCTGCATCTTCTGTGGGATGGAGTCACAGAGCCTCGATGTAGAATGAGTAGTGTGTGTGTCAGGTGTTCTGTGCATTATTGACCAGCATGTAAAACACTGGGATAGATCATTTTTATTGCTTTTTAATGTTGGATCTATAGGTAAATTTCATTTGGAACCAGAGAAAAAGCTGGGGGTAAGAAAGCTTGAAGGTCATCGAGTTCTGATCTTGGCCCCTTTTGTAACTGTAACCAAGGGACACTGAAATTTTTTTCTGGCAGAATGCAACATGTGTGAGTTTTCCTGAAGAAAAGCACTTGAGTCAAGACCAGACAGGCTTTATTTACCTTTTTCTCTCCCACTCTTTCATGCAGGCTGCTGGTTGGGCTGATGAGGAATAAGCTGGGTCTTGTGTGGTGAAGACAGGCGAATCCCAATGGAACTCTGAAGTAGGCAACTCAGGCCTCTCCTCTGTGAAGCTAGAAACTGTCTCGCTTTCTCCCCTCAGTTGTCACACTCAGTATCTCTCTGCTGACTTTGCTAACTCGGGCATTGTATCACCTCTATGACTGACACATAGGCAGTGACCGCCCATTGTGTCAGGCATAGCCCCTCCCTTCCAGGTGCTCCATCAGTCAGCTCTGTCTCTCATGAAGCCATGAGAGCACAATGGCTTGTGCTCATGTTTCATTGGATGCAGGATAGCCTGTAGCCACTGGCTCCAAAAGACTAAGCTGCCAGAGTACCCCAGATCTATCCACTTCTTAGGGAGAAATTTTTAAAAAATCCATAAATGCTCAAAATTCAAAGGAGCCTTCAGCATCTCTGGGGCACAGGATGGCCAGGTCAGAAGTTAAAGGTGGCTCAGGCCCCTGGCTCTGTACAGCCCCCAGTGAGAGGGTAAACATCTCTGAAGGACATTGGTTGTGGGTTCTTAGATCAGAGAACAGAGGGAGAACAGGAGTGGGCCCAGCAGGGTGGACAGAAGGCAGAGTGAGCTGCCACCACCAGGACAGTCCACTGTGGAAAACAAGCTCCAGCCAGTACTTGGTACTCCGTGAAAACAATTTTGCGATCCCAGGCCACACCCGCAAGGATTTGGGTCTCCACAGCTGGCTAAGGAGGGAGTCCCAGAGGGAATGGTTCCGCTCAGAGGTCAAGGCTTGGGAAGAACAGGTTTCGGCATTTGCAACCATGGGGATCAGAAGGTGAGCTCCTGCCTTCACTCAGCAGGGATGTCCGCACTCAACCTTGGCCTCTTCTCAGAAGAGCTGAGCATCTTCATTGGCTGCAGGAAGTAGGACCACAAGAGGCGACTGGGACAGACAGCAGTATGGGCTGCTCTGCCTCCTACATCGCACCTTTAAGGATCCTGACTGACAGAGGGAGCAGGAGTCAGTGGCAGTCATTTTGCCTGACCATGGTCCTGCTCTTCTGCTCCCAAGTCAACCTGGCCTATGACTATGAGACCAGAGCTGTGCTGTGCCTGGTCCTGACTATTATAAATGAAGGTGACCTGAGGTTTTCCACATCTGCAGTGTGGGGAACCCTGGCTTTGAGGAAGAGTGAGCCTTGTTTTATGTGGCTGAGATCCCATGTCGTGGAAAACCTGCACAGAGAGAACACCATCCATAGTGATCCCAGAGTCTGCCTGGGCCCTTGTATCCTCCAGAAGTAGCCCAGGGCTCCCAGAAACCCAGTAAGTAAGATGAGGGTCTCTCTGGGCAGCATCTCTGGCCTCTAATGATTACTGAAGTCAAGCTTGTGAAAGGCTCTTCTCCAGACCATACCCTGCACCCAGGGATCAGAACCTGGTGGCCACCCATGCAGAATCAGCCCCAGGGAGATATGGGGAAGGTCACTGTACAAGAGCATCATGTAGCCATATGTCGGTCCAGTCCCATCCCATCCTCAGCCTACTCTAACCTTCACCCTCCATTTCTGTCATCCCAACACCACTATGGCCTGGACTCTGTAGAACCCATTCCTAGATGCTAGCACCTCACATTGAGCTGGGCTTCATGTGGGCCTCACTGCCATTCACAAAGGATTTTGATGAAGCCCTGTGCCCATCCAGCTGTTTTAAAGAAGATTTTGTTTTATTTTATTTTCAAGCTAACGTGGGTGTATGTTTGTGGGTTTGTGTGAATGGGTGCTTTGCCTGATGAACAGGAACTATAGGTTATAGCTCCTATAGAGAGCTAGGGTTACAGGTGGTTGTGAACCACCTTATGTGAGTGAGGGCAACCAAATCCTATAGCCTCAACCTATAGGACAAGTGGCTGAGGTGGTTACTTAACATATCAAAACAGACCTGGCCACCAGGTTCTCCCATCATCCCTCAGTCCCTGCCTATTGCAGGGTCCTCCTGGCTTGCATACTCCACTACCTACCCTGAACAATCCATCTCAGGGGGCGAGGCTATTTTCCTGTCTAATCCAGCCATTTTGGTTACTTACCCTTTGTAGCTTTGCCTCTTGGCTATTGCACCTTTCCCTTCCTCCTACCCCCAGCCCCTCGCCCTTTCTCCACATGGCCCAGCTCAGGCAGGGTCATGTCCGCTCTGGCCTCTCCCAGGTGCTCTGTCTGCCTCAGTTCTCCCTCTCATCCACACTAAACTTTCTCCTCCACCATCCCTAGGAGCAGTCACGTCCTTTCCTTTTCTTTCTTTTTCTCATTCACTGCAGCCCTCCAGAGAGTTCTCAATCACTGAGCCATCTCGTCTGCCTCCCTTCCTGCATTCTGAGTGAACAGTCCCTTTTGTGTTCAAGAAAAGGGGCTGCTGTTTCTGGTGTTTAGCCAGTTAGATCACACCTCTCAGGGGACCCAGTAGAATCTAATTGCTGTAGCAAATCGATTTCCTTCATCATCTATCTAAAAAGCCACACAGGGAGCTCTTAAAAGGTAAAGGGTAGCATCAGAAACTCCACACTGGACACTGCCAGCCCTGTCAGATCCCAGGGCACCCACCAAGGTCACCATGATCCTCTGGAAGTGATTCCCTGAGAAGTGTGATGTAACTGGCCGAAATCAAGACTTGGGGATCTCACACATCCCTGGGCACCATAGAATCAATCAGTGACTTTACATGAATCTCTGGGTAGAGATTATTTTAAGACCCCAAGAAAGTTTTAGAAACAAGAAAGAATGTTCCTCGGAGTTCCCACCCCAAATACCAGCTCGCCTGTGTTTGTTTTCCCCTAAGGGCTGAAAGCAAGGAGCCTCTGGAATTGTGTTGATTGTCACTTGAAAGAAAGATGAAGGGGAAGGGGTGGCTAGAGTTTCAGTTTCCCTCATTGTCCTGATCACCTTGTCCTGGACTCTCTGTGGATTTGGTCTGGCCAGTGGTTCTAGTGAGCTCTCGTATCCAGCCCACGCCACCCGTTTCTTGAGATGAGAGGTTTTGTCCTTATTGGGAATTGTTAATGTATCCCTGAAAGCCCATGTAAATAACTGAGCGCAGCAAAGCTGGTTTGCAATGAGGATGGGAAAATACTCATCTCACTGGGTGAGGCTGCCCACCAAGGATCGGACAGACACCATCCTTCAAACAAACAGCACTTGCGCATGCCGACCTGGAGCCTCCCCCCATCTGGACGGCAGCATACAGCCCTGGGTTGAAATACCATGTGAATTCACTGGAAGCTACTCCTTAACCAGCTCCCACTGGCTGACCTGGAGTCTTCCCTGGGAAAGCAGAGGGTTCCCTTTAGGAGCGAGATCCTGTCCTGTGGAGAGGAGACAGGGGTGAGGCAGCCCCTCCGGCAGCTGTGCCTTCTGCCTGAGCTTCTTCTGTGACACAGCAGGACTTTGGTGACCTGCTGGGACCATCCTCCTGGGACCCCACCTGCAGGGGTTTCTCCTCTGGCCCCTCCTTGCCTTAAGCAATGGTTCTCACCCTTCCTCATGCTGCAACCCTTTAACACAGTTACTCATGTTATGGTGACCCCCAACCATAAAATAATTTCCGTTGCTACTTCATAACTGTAATTTTGCTTCTGTTATGAGTCATAATGTAAACGTCCATGTTTTCTGATGGTCTTAGGCAACCCCTGTGAAAGGGTGACCCTCCCCCCACAAGGGCTCGAGACCCAAAGATTGAGAACCACTACCCTACATCCTTTTTCCCAATTGCAGGGCTGCTCTAGTCTTGATGATTTGTCTTTGTTTCCAGAATTTGCTCTGCCTCCAAGCCATTCCATAATACCAGGTATTCCCAAACCTCCCACGAGTCTCTGACCATATAACCTGTCCTCTGCCATTCATGTGAGGACAGAGACCAGAACTGGGGCTAACCCCCGCATTTGTGGTAAAGCACTGTGGGGACAGAAGCAAGCTCACAATGGTCTTGACCCAGAGAGGCCAGACCACCTAGAGGTGGGAGGCAGGTATTTTGTCTCACAGGGGAGCCAGTCTGACCTTGGGAGTGGTACTACCAGGTCTCCTGCATCCTCCAACCTTGAGAGTGACCTTGGGAGAGGTACGTGTGGAAGATCAGGGAGCACAGGGTCCTTGGAGGGTGCAGGCTGAGGTAGGCTCTCAGATCTGCCCACACTGAGGTCCTGTGGCCCACGGGGGGTACTCACATGGCCTCTTCCCCTTTCCTGCCAAGCATCACAGGGTTGGGCCATTCATGACACTCAGGCCTGGCAGGCATTTACGGCTTTGGTGCTGTAGACGCATTGGTCACGTGCAGAGGCTTCAGGGACTGTGTGGTCTGGACCTCGGGAGCCAGCGTGGGCTCTGAGCTCAGATTGCTGCCTAATTCTCCATTTCTTCAGAAACAACCACTTTTAAAATCCAGTCAGGCAGCAGAAGAGTGGCTTCCCAAATTGCTTTACAAATTTTTCTCCTTAAGCAAATTGTTGCAAAATGTCAAGAACCTCCTATTTTTCCTATAAAGCAATCTCAGAATCCTCCAGGACAGTTTAAACTCTGACCCCAGTCTTCCAGGAAGCCTACGGGGCATTAAATATTACAGGCCAGCCACAGTCAGCCCCATCCAGATCCAGGCATCCTTCCGCATTTTTATTAGCCTTTCTCTTTTAAAATGTGCAATTTCCACATGTCTCACTCACCCGGAGAGGACACGCTGAAATCACACCTTCACCGGACAGAAGCCTAGAAAGTCTGTGGCCCTGACGCGGTTGTGTCTTTAGCTGTGCAGAAGCTTTTTAAGGTTATGGTGTTCCACTTACCAATTGTTGGTCTTAATTCTCGTGCAAATGGGGTCCTATTCAGAAAGTCACTTCTTGCAGTCTGTCACGTGGGCACTGTGCTGTCCTCACCATCACACGGGCACTGTGCTTTCTTCTTGCACTTGCAGTGTTTCTGGTTTAGGTCTTTGATCCATCTGGAGTTAGTTTTTGTGAAAGTTGATAGATGCAGACATGATTTCCCTCTTTCGCCTGTGGGCACCCAGTTCTCCCAGTAACATTTGGGGGAAGACACCTTCTTCTTTTTTTTTTTTCAGTGTGTGTGTTGGAGTCTTTGTTAAACCCTCAGTAGCTGAAGTTACTTCTGCTCATGTTTGGGTCTAGAATTTTTTTTTCCATTTTTCTGCCTGTCTCTTTTTGTGCCGATGCCATACTGTTTTTATTACAACGGCTCTGTAATGTATCTTACGATTTGGAACTGTGACCACATCAACATTGTTTCTTTGCTCAGGACGGTTTTGGATATTTGTGATCTTTACGGTTCTGTGTGAGCTTTAGGACCATGGTTTTGTTTCTGTGAAGAATGAGCCTGAAGAGAGTGTTAGATTCCTTAAAACTGGGGTCCCCTACAGTTGTGATCTGTCATGTGGCTGCTGGGAATCAACCCTGGGTGCTCTAGAAGATCAGACAGTGAGTTCTGTTAACTACTGAGCCATCTCCAGCCCCCACTCCACCCACAAGAGATGGTTCAAATCCAGATAGATTGAATATAGTCTTTAAGGTAGGTGGACACCCTTCTTTACTGAAACAAATAAATGTGGAGCACGTCCTGTTTGTGGGAGCCTCACTTGTCACTGGGGACACAGCCGTTCTGTCTGGGGAGATATCATCCATCTTGATAAGAACACGGAAGCCACAGTCAGGGCCCTTGAACACAGTGGAGCATCATCCAGGAAGGCTTTCTGAATAGTGTTTGAGGCACGTGCAGGGTGCCCTGACCCAGGACCCCAGGCCTTCTGTGAGAACTCCATCAGGCTTGGGTACGCTGGGTTGAGACGTGGCACTGGCCAGGGGTGTAATCTGCCACCAGTTGGACCTCTCTCCTCTCCCTTCCCTCTGCCCTCAGCTTCAGAAATCCTGAACATCCAGCAATATGGCTTGAGCCCTGACTACTGGAGCCTGGGTTGCCAAATCTATGAGACAATCAAGATGACCAAGGGCCAGTTGCCATTAAGAAGTCGCACGGAGACGGAGAAGTGGGAGGACGTGAACTGCTGAATGCTGGAGACTGAGGAGGTACACTCCTCCAAGGTCTCCCAGGAGGCCACGCCCATCCGCAACATGGCAGGCTCCTGGTGAGTCAGATGCTGCCTATAGGCCACTGTCTAGTGGCCCCAACCTGTGCCCAGAGCAACAGATGGGCCGAATGGACAGGAACAGGACTACGACACTCTGGTTGGGACAGCCCTCCACACCAGAATGGTCAGTGCTCCTCACTCTGGGTAAGATAGTTAGAAAGCCCTTGGAGAAAGCCAAGCATGTTGGGCAGGTTGCCCCATAAACCAAGGGATGAGGATTGAGTAAACACCCCGGGCAGGTATGGGGAAGTCAGCAAAGGACACTTGGTTCATAAGCAAAGCCTTGAATTTGGGCCTCCTATTCTTTAAGCTCTGGACCCCGAACATTGGCTTAAGGCTGGGGACTGCGGGAGGAAGGTGGTGTCCTTGGAGTCTTTGAATATTTTCTATTTTCCATCCTCTATGCAGAAAGCTGGCCACAGCTTGGGTTCTGTGTGACTCTCGGGGAATGAGCAGAACATACTTGTAAGGAGAATTGGACTGGCCAGCGTGGGATGAACTAGGTAGGTCTGGATACTGGATGCCAGAGAGAGGACAGAGTGTTGGGGACCATTAAGTCTTCCTGGGAATGCTGTCCCTTCCCCCAGCCCATGTGGGGACTGCACCAGAGCTGGTCCCTGGGCCTTTCCTTTGATGTTGTGTGGAGTCAGCCACTTCCTGCTCCTGCCTGGCTCTTAGGCTTCCAAGTCTCACCACAGACAGCTGCCCTCTGATGTCAACCATATGGGAAGAGGAAGGGCCTGGGTGCCCAGTTCCACAGCCTATGCAAGGCCATAGACTACTTTCTCTTGGAGCCCCACAGCACTTAGCACAGCAGATAATTAGCCCAGCCTGAAAGGAATCCCTCCTCTTCCACCTCTGCATCCCCTGCTGATCTTGGGGCAGGTTCAAGCACAGGCCGGAGCTTAGGAAGGGTCAAGGTTGAAAATTTGCAAGAAATCAGATAAGCTTCTATACTCAAAGGGTCAGAGGACCCTGGGACTTAGCTCCCTCATTCCCAAAGACCTCTGCCCTGCATCCACCCCTCTCCTGCCCTGCATCCACCCCTTGCCTGACCATTCCTCTCACTGGTGGTGTCTTCGATTTTCCTCAGTCCTACTTTAATGATGGTTCTTAAACGCTTTAACCTCCCTTCAAGCCTACCACCCACTGGAGGTAGTGGAAAAGAGAGGTTATTAGGATATGGGGGAAGTGGACTTGTTTAGAAGTTGTTCTTTGGAGCAACTCTTATCTGCGTTGCCTGGAAATCAGCAGTTCAGTTCACAGGTCAGCAGGCAGGGGCAGCTCGAGCCCCTTGCAAACGCTTCACGGATGCACCAGCAGTCCAGTTCAGTAGTGTCAGATAGCAAACATGAACCAGCAGTGCTGGCACAGCCTAACAGAAACAGCCAGGCCTCCACCAAATCGGCACAAGTCAGCAAGAGTGACAGAGACCAGCAGGGACGCCAGGAGTTCTCTGTCGTGTCTCTCACAATGAAGTGAAAATCAGTGACGACTCCAGACCAATGATGCATTGTGGGGTCTTGTCTCTACTTCCTCCAAACGTCACGTGTCCTCCAGAAGCTGCAGCACACCTCCAGAAGGCTTTTGGTGCATTTTACTCATGGAGTCACAATAAACGGAGCTCAACTACGCATGTAAGGTGAGCTAACCCACGTGTGTCATTAGTGAAGAACCTTTCACCACGTGTTCTTTCACGTGTTCATGTTAGCCAAACATCCTTTCACCTGAGTCTGCTTCAGCGAAACGTTCTTTGACATAACTGACTTTCCAAAGAGACCAGAAGTTTCCCTATCACCAAGCTTCATTTCTGTGTCATGGAGCTACGGGAAGGATTTGGCGATGGATCTGCCATCTGACCAAGTCTAGAAGAAGAGGAAGTGTCACTTTGCCGGTGTGTAAAAGACACGGTGAGGAGTGTTGTGTAGCTCATAGACATAACCAAACCCCACAACCTCTTCAAACTGTACTGCGGTATGGTCAAGGTAGACAACTGGAAGGACAGGCAGCACTGGTCAGGGGTATGGAGAGAAGGCTACCAGTCATACTCGATTATGCCATAGTCAGTTCTCTATGCAGTGCGTGATTATGCCCTGGTTAAGATATCAGGGTCTTGAGAGACCTCAACAGGGACATGCTTAGAGAACGAGACAAAGACGACTCCTACTTCTACCCCTCTCTGCCCCTACGCTGACCCTCCACATCTCTCCCACCCCGGCTTTGTGCATTTGGGTCAACCAGGGACACCGCTGTTCTCCTGCTGCCGCCTTGTGGTCACAAGGGGAAAGGCCGTGGCCAAGCCGCGTACTCTGGCCTGTGGCTGCAAAGAGTCAAATGGTCGAGCCCTCATCTCTGCCACAGGAAGAACCACCAGAAGCCTCAAGCTTTGTTCTGTGTTCTCTTGAGGACTGCGGTGTGGACCTCCTCACCCACAGCATCTCAGTCTGGCCACCTTGCCCTGACTCCTCTAACGGCTTAGATTCAGGCTACTGCAGGACCTGACCTGAGAGCCTTGCAGGCAACAGCAAGGAAACTGGTTTCCCTCCATCTTGGCAGCCTTGCCCTTGAGGTCCAGAAGGTCACCCATCTAACTGCCCCATGTCCTGGATCTAATCCTGAGGCCCAGACCTGTACATCCTTACACGCCTCCCTACGCCAACCCCCACCCCGGGCACAATCTCTGGGCAGTCCCCCACCTTCCTCCAGTCCTCCAGGCACCTGAGCCTCCCAGTCGGTCCAGCTCACCTGAGTCCTTCACCTCCAGAGAAGCTGCTCTGCCTTCTCCCACCCCACCCACGCCTCCAGTCAGGCCGACGCGCACCTGGTGCTTGAGAACTGGTAACACTGTAGGCGGGTGTTTTGTTCCATCTGTATATAGCATCTTAGGAGTAGACAAATGTTGAGTTAATCGTCAAACTTTTAAATGAAGAGATTTCACATTAAAACCCCGATTTTCTGGTGCTCCTTGTGGAAAGCGGAAGTCTTGACTGTCGTTCCCACCTGGCAGGAGCTGATGAACAAGCAGCCCAGCCTCAATTTTCAACCGGCCTCTCACCTCTCACCCTTGTCATCCTCGGTAATGCTAGCAATCTTCCAGCACTGCGGGCTCCAGGGCTGCACCAGCAGGCTTAGCAATGGCAAGGCCATGGATCTTTTGTTTCTTGGGATGAGACAACATAGCCCCGTTCTTTACATCTAGAGAATATTAGCCCGGGGCTGAAGAGACGGCTCAGCAGGTAAAGTGTTTCTCACACAAGCCTGGTGACCTGCATCCGGTTCCTGGAGCCTATGTGTGAGGCAGAGGGACAAATTCAGTTCCATAAAGTTGCCTTCTAACCTCCACCCACAAGCTGTGGCACGTACACTCACACATAACAACAAGCAAACGTTTTAAAACAAAATAAAAACACCAAAGAGAACCCCAGATGTGGGCACCAACCTGAGCCACTGATCGGGCACCCCCGGGTGACTGAAGGTGTGGCTTAGTTTTTACAAGGATGAGCCTACCCTGCTGCCACCTATATGGGGAGGAAGCCCCTCCTGACCGAGTTCTAAGAGGTGACACCGCAGAGGCTAAAGGGACGCTTGGAGGGACCATAGCACAGATGTCCCTTTGTCCTTCTGGCCTCTGGGCAGATGGAGAGGCCCAAGAGCACGGCCTCATGGGACTCTGTTATCACAGCTGCTCACCAAAGACTCAAAGCAGAGGCTCGGCTGCTGGGAGGAAGGGGCTGCTGGGGTCGAGTCACCTCATCTTTGAGAACTTAAACTTTAAGTGCCTGGAGGCTGGGACTTGTTGGACCCTCCCTTCATTCCAAATGTGAGAAGCTACAAAGAAAACCATAGCCCTTTGCTCCCCGAATCCTTGCTGACTACCCGGCGTGTGCCCCATGCAGTGCCTAAGTCAGCCATGCCTGCTGGCTTCCTGAGGTACCGAAGACTGCCCACTCCCCCTTCCTATACTGGCCACTCTGTGGCAGTGCCACAGATCTCAATGTCAGGAAAGACAGGTGGGGCATGAGCTCTAGAGACCCACATTGGTTGTCCAAACTTGGCTACTCTCTCGGGTGTGCAGGACCTGGACAAATCCCCACTAACCTTCTGTTTCCTCATCTGCCAATGAAGCCCAGGACACCTCCCCTCCTTGACCCTGCCACAGACACTGAAGAGTGTAATGAGACCCGAATGGAAACTGTCATGAACACTGAGGACTACCACACGTGGTCCCACTTAACTGAGTATCTACTGTCTGAGTTAATAAAGATTCAGCTTGAAGATGCCCTCTGGGTCTGTATCGCCCAGGCTCACAGTCAGAGGCCCAAAAGAGCACCACCCAGCAAGACCTGCTGGTGCCTGTGTGTCTTCAAAGTCCCAGCAGATTGAGAACCATTGGCCACGCCTGGGGGATGGAACCATACAATGACTGTGGAAGCTACAAGAGCATGGGGGTGGGGACTGCCTTGTTGCGGCTCTTGAAGGTTGGCAGATATGGTACTGACAGTTTCCTAACCCTCTGCTCAGCTACTGAAGGATGAGAGCCTGCAGCGGACCCAGGATGGGGGTGGGTATTGACACCACAGCAATTGGCAAATAATATGAATCAAAGAGCTCCAAGACTACCTCTTCCGGTCCTTAACCATTTGTTAGCATAGCTCCAAGGATGTGAGGAACAGCCCCTGCATCTTGGGCATCCTCTTGTATGGATCCTTGATCATCAGGGTGCGAGGCAGCAGAGGATTTGGGGAGCCAGGACTCCCTGGTGGTTCTGAACAGTGTCCATGTCCACCAGAGAAGCTGCATCATGGAGCTGACCAGAGAATGCTTTCTGACAAGAGGGAGATTGAGTCAGGAAGTTCTGCATGGCCGAGGCTGCTTAGTTGGTTGACTGCGTCTCTAGCGTGCATGGTTCGGCCCCCAGCACCACGGGAACTGGGTGTTCTGGCACACGATTAAAATCTCTGCACTTAGGATGTGGAAGCAAAGTGTCAGAAATTCAAGATCATCCTCAACTTGCCTGAAAGGCAAGCCTGGACGACACGAGACCTTCTCTCCAAAGAGGGCAGGGCAGACGAGGAGACAGCTCGTCCAGTAGCCCAGTGCTTGCGTTGCTAGCATGAGGACCTAAGTTCAATACCCACAGAAAACTGGGTGCGTTGATGTGAACTTGTAATCCCTGCACCGAGAAGGCAGACACAGGGGGATCCCTGGGCTCCCTGCCCAGTCAGTCACACCGGAATGAGAGCTCCAAACCAATGAGAGGCCCTGCCTCAGTGAAGGTGGATAGTATTCCTAAGGATGACACCCAAATTTGTCCCTTAGCTCCTACACACACACACACACACACACACACACACACACACACACACACACACTCAGTCAGAGAGAGACAAAGAGGCAGACACACAGAGACACAGAAAGATAGACAGACACATAGAGAGACAGAAAAACACACACACACACACACACACACACACAGAGAGAGAGAGAGAGAGAGAGAGAGAGAGAGAGAGAGAGAGAGAGAACTAATCTGATACCCAGGCCCCCAAACTTTTGGGCCCCAGGATCTTTCAAACTTCACATAACTCTAAGATGTCACTAGGATTGAGATCCACTGCTTTACAGCAAAGGCCACCATCTGGGAGTTTGTTACTTGGTTGTTTTTAAGTTTGTTGGGAGCTATGGAATGGCCACTGCTCTGTCTAGAGTAACAGCAAGGGCAAGCAGTGGTTTCTTGGTCAGTGCCCCATGTTGTAGATGAGTTGAGCACCCAGTCTGAGATTTTCAAAGGACCAGACCCATACTCCTGGCCTTTGGGCTATCTGTTGCTATGGTGATGGGATGAGATCATGCATGACACAGGATGTATTTCTCAGTCTCTCCACAGGCTCCAGGCTCTGTGCCAGGCCCCAGGGGACACATGGTGAATAGGACACTGGGTTATTTCTATCATCGAAGTCTCAGCTGAAAAATCCAAGTGTCAGCAAACACCCCTTAAATAGACGTGGGATTAGGAGTCACAGAAAGAACAGGAGACTGGAGGAGGAGGTGAAGGAGCAGAGACATCCCCAGGGTACTGGCTGGGCAGGGCTGGAAAAAGAACTTCTAGGTCGTGGGGTGATGTATGGAAGGAAACATCTCTGGCCACTGATGCACCTAGCTATCCAGGACTGCCCTGGCTTTAGCAGTAAACGTCTTATGCCTGGAGCAAAAAGGCACAGTTGATCACCCTTGTGATGACAATGATGCCCCAGCAGGTTTAAGAGCCCCTCAGCTTGCTAAAACCAGTGGTTTCTAAGAGAATTCTGTTGTATTTGGATATTTCTATTATTCATTATTTTTCAGAGCTATGTACTGGTGATAAGGACTTGTCATGAGCCCCATGTGTCCCACACCATGGGGCCACGGAGAAATGAGAGTCAGGCTCCATCCTGAGTGACCACCTCTAAGCGACAGAGATGAAGGAGCCTTATCCACCCTCGCTGGGTGCTAACATGGCCACCAGATTGTGACACCTTCATGAGGCCCCACAGATTTGCTGGGACATGTGATTTGATGGAAGTCACCTCTTTACATGGCTCTTTGGGTCCTCCTGAATCTCTCTGGAATGCAGCTGCTGGTTCCTGGGTGGTGTTTTCTAGTGGACTGGACTGAGAACAATGAATGTTGGACTCGCCCCCAAAGAACCACTTCTAAACAGATCCACTTCCACTGTGTCCTAATAACTCTTCCACTACCTCTGGTGGGTGCTGGGCTAGAGAAGAGGTTGAACCCTTATTAAAGTAGGTTGAGAAAAACGTTTGCAACATTTGTTTGTCATGCAAACAGGAGGATCTAAGTTCAATTCCTAGAACCTCCATGGAAAAGCTGGGCAGATGAAGTCGTCCATTTATAACCCTCATGATAAGGAGGCAGAGACAGATGGGTTCTCTGAGCAAGTTCACCTTAGAGTTCATTGGCCAGCCAGACTAGCCTACTTGGTTAGCTATAGGCCAGTGAGTGAGAAATCCTGTCTCACAAAACAAGGTAAATAGCACTGACGACTGACACCCAACGTTGACCTCTGACCCCCAAAAGCACGTACATCGTGGATATACCCTTGTCCACATGAGCACACACATGATTACACGATAAAGTGTCTATCAGTCTTTGGTACATGGGAAGCATTTCAGGCGAGCTCCTGACAAGCACTCGTTAAAGTCAGAGTGAGTTAAATCAATAAGCATTTGCTGTCTCACCACTCTGGAGACGGAAGCTTTGGGGGAAAGGCAGTGGAGGTCATGGAGAGAGCAGCAGTTCTGCAGCTTCGGGTGTTAGAAGGTTCTGAAGTACGGAGGAGGCCTGGGTTGGTAGTCTTCATAAGCTAGGAAGCTGTCTCCTTCCCTGGGAAGACTGTGCCTGGCCAGGTGGAGGCCTTGGAAAGGGACATCTAGACTGAGGCAAAGGGGTCCCCTTCTTCTGGGAATTCTCACCATGGGGCTGGAGGAGGGGCCAGATCTTCCACCCCAGACCACGCTCTTGGAATTCAGGCTCAAGGAGGCTCAGGGAACGCTTCATTCAAGTGTTTTTGTTTTCTTCTCTTGTGAGCTTATGAGGAAGTGCAAGCCCCAAACAGCCCTTTCCTCTGACCCTCCTAGGCTTGACAGTGAAGGCTCCATGAGTTGGAGCGAGGAAAGGGGGATCAACAAGAGAAAAGCATGCAGCAGAGGGTGATGGGTACCTCGCCCTGCACACAGGAGCAAATCAGATGAATATCTCAAAGTTTGGCCAAATTCCATCCAAGCATCCTCACCAGAGAATTGACAAAACAGAGGGAGGCACTTCGAGCTGTGAGAAAACAAGACAAACAGGCAAAAAATGCAGGACGGGGCTGCTGGGCATTGCCCATCCATGCAACTCCTCAGATGCCATCCTGCAGGTTCTAAAGATGTCCCTCATAAACTGGAGAAGAGACATTTTTACAAACCCCATCCTGCAGCAAAATAGAGGTTGCACTTACAAACCTAACCCTGTTTTTAGTGGAAACACAGAGGGTTGTGTTGGACCTGCTTCTCCATTGCCTTTGAGCTCCAGCTGACCCTCATGCCACCCTCAGGCAGCCCTTATCACTGTGGCATGAGCCTTTTCTTCCACCACCTCAAGAGTTTGCCCAGAAAGCAAGTTAGTAATAATCTTCTCATAGAATGACAGGAACTGGATATTAAGCTCGACTGTAAGATATTCAGAAACACAAATGTGTTTCTCTGAAAAAAAAAAAAAACTTCTCACACTGCATAGCGATGGGGGCTCTAAGTGACAGGGAGAAACCATGGACTCGCTCACCTGCCCCGTGTGCCAGGCCCTGCCATAGTTTTTAACAACCAACAGTGATTTCATTTGGCCGGCCTTGTCCTAGGCTGGGTCACGTTCTCTCTTTCCTGTTGCTTGCTGATCCCTGGCTGGAAGGTGGAGGGAAGGGGGTAGCCTTTGCTTAGCATTGTTACATAAGGATCAGTTCTGAGCAGAGGATCCTGGGAAGTGGCACTCTTCATTCAGCATCCTCTGAGATAGATGCTCTCAGGTACCTCTGGTCCCTATACCAAATGGCATAGAACTTTCGTGCCGTTAGCAGCATCCTCCCATATGTATTAAATCCTCTCTGTCATGTCACCACACACATCGGAATGGCTGTGCTCTTTTGTTCATTGATTAGGGAAAGCAAGAAAAAAAAAGTCTGAACGTATTTAGGACAAACATAATTTTCAAATATTTTCACTCAGAACTATAGATGGTCTGCTGTCTTGTTGCATTTAAAAAGGTCCCCTGGGGCCAGGTGTGGTCATCCTGGACTTTTGGGAGCCGGAGTTGTCTAAGCTGTGTGGCAAGACCCTATCTTAAAGAAAACTAAAGTTTGCTTCCTACGTTTGCATTCGGGCCCCTGGCTTATCAAAGCCTTGCTTTCTGGGAAATGTGGGACAGGAAGAAACTGCTCACTCACTTGATGCCAAGAGGGAAATCTGAAAGAGGTATTGGGAATGTGGGCAGGTGAGGAACTTCCAGGGATTCCTCTGGGAAGAACGCCCTAACCCAGACCCTTCTGAAGGTGTCAGGATCTTGGATTCCATCAGAGGACAAAGACAGCTTAATGGAAAAACAACATCCAGCTGACACTGCAGCTAAGTGCTTGAAAAGTGGTCTGGGCCACTCCCAGAAGAGGGCCAGTCTTGGGAAGAGGAGTTGAGGTTTGACCTGAGGCCTCCATCCCCCAGCTGCTTCCTCAGCCTCCAAGAGGAACAAACACACTTATTACAGATCCACCAGAGGGAGCCCGTTCCTGCCTCTTGCTGAGTAGTGGTCCATGATGTATTTGTTTTAGGATTTACTTGGGCTCTCACTTGAGGGCAGATCTGAGGTCTATCACATCTGGGAAGGCATGGAAGGGGGCAGCTTTATGGCCACAGGAAAGTGCAGCAGCTTGCTCACATCTGAGTGGGCAAGGAAGGGAAGAGCCCTTCCCCACCCCCACCTCTCATTTCCTTCCTAGTTCTGAGATGAGCCCTCGAGAAGCTGCCCAGTCTGGCCTGGACCTCACACTTGAGGCCTTGAACTTAGCCCACGTAAGATGGCTGGCCTGTCCCTCCAGGCTCAGCACCTCGCTTCCCTTCAGTAGAGCAGTGCATTTGTTAGCCGTAACTAGTCAGTATCAGCACATCGTAATTTAGTGAAAGCCACAGTGTGCATTAGGGCTCACGGTTCTATGAGTTTGGACAAGTTTTGGCATGTATCCTCTATGACAGAATCTTATTAATGTTTCATTGCCCTAAAAATCCTACATTCTACATAGTCATCCTTCCCTGGCCCCCAGGACACTCTTTTCTAGAGAATTATTAGCACCTGATTTATTCTTTGAACCAGGTTGTCCTCTTCCTGGTTCCCTCATTAGTGAGTGTCATAAATGTTTAACATGTTTACATTTGTATGAAGCCTGCTGACTGAAAATGACACCTTTACCATGGGAGATATAAAGGGAAGAACAAGTGTCACCCTAGTGATGAGTAAATCGGAATTACACACACACACACACACACACACACACACACACACACACACACACACACACACACCCCCTACTGTAAGTGAGCCCGGAAGAGTGACAATAGCTTGTGCACGGATGGCTGGATGAGTGCCTATGTCCTGAGAACAAGACCGGTGCTATGTGTGGATACATGGATGGAAGGGTGAGTGGGTGGATAGATCTGTTTTGTTCATGGCGTATGGACAGATGCATAGATGCATGGGGGAATGGATAGATTGGTAGATTAGGGCATGCGTGGATGCATCGGTGGTTGGATGCATGAATGCATGCATGTATGATGGGTGCAAATATACATGGATGGATAATGGGTGTGGGGATAGATGGGTGGGTGGGTGGATGGATGGATGGATGAGTGAACGGATTAATAGAAGATGTGTTCACGCGTGGATGGATGGCTAGACAGATGGAGTTAGCAAGCATGAATGGACGGGACGGTGGATGACACATGCGTGGCTGGATGACGGACGCATGGATGGATGAGTGTGTGGACAGATAGATGAATGGACAGTTCATGCATGAATGGATGGGTTGGTGGATGGATGGCTGTGGTCCTAGGAACAAGATATGCCCTATCCACACTCACAGTGGGGACATGCTGTTACACAGGCAGAGCAGACTCTCCCTAGAAAATGTTAGAATGACATCTTATGACCATACATGTGGCACCAGCCCTGCAGTATCAGGGTGGGGGGTGGTCAGTTAATTCTGGTCCACGTCCATGGTGTGGAAGCTTCTCTGTGTAGTCCTCTCCGTTGTGATAATGTGAGTACAGAGTGGGCATTCGGAGCTGCAGTGGGAGGAGCCACCTCAGTTCTATGCAAGTCCGTTTATGCTCTGAGTATCTGGCAAAGCATTCAGCAGGGTTCCTTTAATCCTTCTGGAAAGTTACTGTGACTCAGGGAGCAGAGGAGCAGCCTTAGAACTGGGCTCAGGAGGCCAAAGAGCCTTGTGCACAGCCCTGAGCAGAGAGGAAGCCCCCCTTTTTTCTCTATTTAAGATTACATTTTTTGTTTTTCTAATTATGTTTACGTGTGTGCATGTGTATGAGTATGTGCATGTACGTGCAGGTGCCCATGGAATGTAGAAGAGGGTGTCACATCTCCTGAAGCTGGAGTACCGACAGTTGGGAGCCTCTCAACCTGGGTGCTGGGAACTGAGCCCGGGTCATTCTGGAAGAGCAGTGCAGGCTCTTAGCCACTGAGCCATTTCTCCATGTGAGACAGTCTCATGTAGCCCAGGCTGGCCTCAAACTCAATATGTAGTTGGGGATGACCTTGAATTTCTGATTCTTCTGCCTGCAACTCCCAAGTGCTGTGCCACACAGGACTGAGTTCATTGTCACCATGGAACTTTTTCCAAAATTGAACTGTACTTGCATATGTCAGCCTAAAATAAACTGCCTGGTATCTGACTCTAGACAGGCTACAGAGTTGCGTTGAACTGGATTTCCTTCTTGCCTCACGAGGATCATTACCCTGTAGGCTCTGGTGGTGACCCTCATGGGCTGGGATTTGAACCCCGGACCGTCTGTCTGTGAAGGATAAGTGTGGCACTGGTGTTGTTCTGTTGCCTCCTGTGCATGAGCAACAGCCCACATATTCTCTCCCTCTACCACTTCAGTGTCTTGGCAGTGTCTATCCCTGGACTCCACCTTCTCCTTGCCTGTCTGTCTTGCCCTGAACCTCGAAAGAGCATCTCACCTCTGAACTGTAGACTGAGTCATGGCTGCCTCCTGCCTGAACAACTCCTGACCTCACATGGCCACCTAGCTCTCTCATCATCTGCCCCTACTGCCAGTCACAGAGCTAATCCCCCATCCCACTCAGACCCCAATGGGGGTCAGGGACTGAGTAGATGGTAGAAGCTGAGGATGTACATGTACAAGGTTCTGTGCGAGAGTGAGAATTCCCACGGAAGCGAGGGCTGATGGACACAGCGCTTCTACTCGGGTAGAAAGCTGCCCCAAGATCCTGTCAGAGGGCTGCCAACCCATCCCCTAGAAGCTATGCTAGTGCCTCACTGTGGTGACAAAATATCTGATTAGGGGAAGATTTATTTTGGCTCCTAGTTTCAAAAGAGGTTTTAGCCCATGGCTGACTGGATGCGTTGCTTTGAGTCTGAGGTGAGGAAGGACATAATAAGGGAGGAGCTGGGGGAGGTCTGTGGTAGAGAAGGCTGCCAACATCCTGGCATCTAAGAAGCAGCAGGAGATAAGAAGGGGAAGAGGACAAGACGAGACTTTCAGAGGCACATGCCTGGTGACCCATTTCCTCCAACCAGGACCATTTCTCGAAGTTCCCAGTACCCCTTTAAGCTGAAGACCAAGCCCCAACACATGAACCGAGGGTTCTAGTTTGCCTCTGTGTTGTGGTAAAACACCCTGACCAAAAGCAACTTAAGGGGTGGTTTGTTTTAGCTTAAGGTTTCAGAAGGAATCCAGAATGGAGGAGAAGATGCACCCTGGCCTCAGGCAGGAGCAGGAAGCTGTCTGAACCATATTGTCTTCCATACACAGGAAGCAGAGGGGGGGAGAGAGAGACAGACAGAGAGAGGGGGGGGGGCTAGGAATCCTCCAAACCTGTCCCCAGAAGTGCAACTTTTCCAGCAAGGTTACACCTCTTAAATATTCGATATCCTCCCCCAAACAGCTGGGGCCCAAGTCTAACTCAAGCCTAGTGGCAACATTTCTCACTCAAACCTACACAGGGGTCTGCACAGTCCCTGACGCTCCCCAGCACACTGATGGAGGGGGCTCAGTACCAAATGGTGCCCACGATGTTGCCAGCAGCACGTGGTATCTGTGCTTGCCCGAGGCTGGATCATCCTGCAGAGCAGTGGGCAGGTTCTCGACACAGGCATGTGGGTGCCTTGCTCCTGCCTCCCCCACACTCCCTGCTGCTCTCTGCAAGCCAGAAAGAAGGGTGTGGGGGCTGTAGGGACCAGCTGTAGGGACTCCTAAAAGTAAGCTTATTTTCATCATTATTTTTAAGTGTTTGATCAGTGTAATGCATTGTAAGTCAAAAAGCACTACAGGTCTCGATTACTTTTCCGCCTCCTCGTCCAACTTGACAGCTTTTCCGGCACACGTTAGGCATCTGACATCCATTACTACAAGAGAAGGAATAAGTGTTGGTTTAAGCCACTAAATTTATTGTAGTTGGGGCTGCAGAGATGGCTCAGAGGTCCTGAGTTCAACTCCCAGCAACCACATGGTGACTCAAACCATCTGTAATGGGATCCAATGCCCTCTTCTGGTGTGTCTGAAGAGAGCTACAGTGTACTTATATACATAAAATAAATAAAATTAAAAAAAATTATGGTAGTTGTTAGAGCAGCTATAGGAAGTTAAAGCAATATTCCTTTGAGAAAAGATTGTTTTATAAGCTCAGTATTCTATCCCATGAGTCATTGTGCTTCCCTTGGGATCTGTGGGGTGTCGGTAAAATTACATTTGAGAACCCCTGTCACTGTCCAGCAAACCAAGGCAAACATGGGGACCCTGCATGGCCCATTCTTTGAAAAGAAAGATCAGGGGCTTTCGGGCTGGGCCTTGGAGCCAAAGCAGTTGGTGGAGCAACAGGCTGTGTGACCCACTGGTTGCATGAGCTGAGTGAGGCAAGCCCTCACCCAACATACACACACACACACACACACACACACACACACACACACACACACAGGGGCACACCCACCGGGCTGGGCTGCCACCCTCAGAACAGCTACTATAATGGAAGCTGAGCTTTCTGGACTCACCATCTTGCTTCAGCTCTCTCCATGATTTCCACCATGACTTGACAAAGTGCGAGGCCCTCACCAGACATGGCTTGGACTTTCTTATTCTAAAACCATTCCCCTCGATAAGCTTTTCTTTATAGTTTACCCAGCTTTTGGTAACAGTCACAAAGTAACTTGTCACAGCAACACAAAGCAGACCAAGGTCATTGCCTAAACTCCAGATCTCCGCACCCGTAACAGTTTTAACATTTGGTACACTGCATCAAGCTCTATCTATGTCTTCCTCACTTACCTTTGTGTGACTTTGGACAGGTTTGGACAGGTTTCCTAATCTCTCTGAGTCTGGGTTCTCATCTGTCCACTACTCTCATGGCTGCTGTCCCTTGTTCTGGTGTGAGAAACGTGGAGCCTTATGCATGTGTGGTAAGCGCCCTAGGCATAGGCAGCGTTGATGCAGATATGGGGCCCTTCAGCTCACCAAGGGAGGCTCCCAGGCTCTCCCTGGGGCCACCCACATGGTTCTGAGCTCAAAGAAGACCCTTGCTGTGCATCTAGATGAGGAGGAGACTTGGAAAGACCACGGATCTGTCTTCCCATGAAGGATGTGCAAGGCCACCAGAGAAAATGCCACTGTTAGCCAGTCATTTGCTTCCTCCAGGAATGCACCAGAAAGCATGCTTCCTATGTGTGGTACAGATAACTGAACCAGAAGCGACCAGCATCCCTGAACCTCTGAAATCACACTCCACTGCTAGTAGCCCCTGGGGAAGACATAGGAGTCTCTTTTTCCTGATAAGAACAGTAGTTCATACTCCAAACTACCCCTAGAGGGCATCATTCCCGCCCCCTCAGGCTAGTCTGGGAAGAACATGACCCAGAGGGATAGCTAAAGGAACTGGTCCTCAACATCTTTTTCCCCAGCTTGCTTTCACCTTTTTCTTCCCCATCCCGGACTATGTGGCTGTCTCCCTGGGGCACTTGGAGTCTATGTCTTCGTCTCCTGATAAATTTCCCTTCAGAAGCCCCCTTCACCCAGAAATTTTTCTCTCTGAAAAGACATCCATTCCCTTGGCACATGTTAAGTTTCAGCCTTTAGGGAAGGTGGTCTGGGGACCCCGAGCCCAAGCCACAGAAACTGCTAGTGAATCCATGTGGAACTCCCCTGCCACCGCTCTAACTCTGTTTGCCCATTTAGTGGATTTGCTTCTTAAGACACACTGCATGGTGTTAGCATTTGCTTCTAACAGCCACCAGCCCCCTCCCCTCTCCTCCAGGCCTGCAGGGTCTAAGGATGGAGGTCAGGCTTCTGCTCACTCTGTGTTTGGTGCACAGGCTCCTGTGAGAGCTTGAGTGTACAACGGGAAATGAAGTGTTTAGGTCTATGAGGATGCAGTACACAGGACACTCTTCTCATCATAGAATTATCCAGATGGGCTGGGTGCAAAGGTAGGATTGCTACCAAGTGAGCTTGAGGCCAGCCTGGGCTACATGAAACAGTGAAAAAAAAATCCTCCGATCAAACCTTTGAGCTTCGGCTGCCAAACTCATCCTTTTGCTCTGTAGCACACGCCCCTCCCTACAGAGGGTTTGACATCCATTATAGATTAAAACTCTTCTAGCAGGCACAACAGACATGGCAGGAAGGATGGCCACTGGACAGTCTACAAACAGCTAAGCACAACAGGAGAATGTGGAGGGCTGTACACTGGCAGTACCAGCCAACCTGAGAAACAACCGCACTGAACTGGTGATCCAGGGAGCCTTGAGCAAAGTGGATACAAGACTGAAGTCTACATAGGTACAGAGGCACAGTGGAGAGGGGTACAGAGCCTGGTGGCAGGTCTCTGCTGAGGCCCGGAGATGTGTGTCACATGACGTCTGTCCCTCAGCTACTGTCCAAAAATGACGGTTAGATAGCCCACTGCCCAACCCCCCAGAGCTTGAGTCACTTAAAGGAAGCTTTGCCCACCTAACAGCATCTTGTGATCTCTTCCCAATACCAAAGAGAAAAGGTCCAGCGCACTGGCTTGATCTCTAAGAAGCTGTGGCTTCCACAGCCTGAACTTGAGAAAAAACAACAGCACAGTAGAAGTCCTTCCCTTCCATTTCATAAAATCACTCAAAGAATGCCTGCTTATTTCCCACCCTGATTCCTCACAGGATTCTGAGACATGAGACTGAGACGGAGTTCCCTACAACGTTTCTCAAAAAGAGTATTTGGTGTCTGCCTACCCGCTTCATGCTATTCTACCGCTCTGACTTCCTTGGTCCTTGACAGGGGTTCATATTAGGAGGCTTAACCTTTGAGCTGATCTCTTTCAGGTGGGTTTCCGAGTAAGTTGGTATTTTTTTTTCTTTTGCATCTAGACCCTAAACACTCCAGAATCGCACCTGCAACTTTTCCAAATCCATCCTTTCAACTGGCTGCAAGTTAAACCACAGAAGGCTTTGCTTCCTGGTTGCAACTCGGGCTGCCTTCTGCCCAACGGCTTCGACGCCACACCCGTCCTTGTCCTCCCATCATCCCTTCCTCTAACACAATCGAAGTTGAGAGCAGAACTTCCCAACAGCACCCTTCCTCGACTCAGTGTTCACACCCCGGAGAGAATAAAGCCTGGACTGCCTCGCCCTCCTCCCTCACGTCTGTGCCTGGAACGCCATCAGCGGCGACCATGCTGAGGCAGACAGACGGGACAGGTGTAATTAGCAGCGCGGTTTCTTTGTGCACGCAGAACAGAGAGCAGGATGCCACCACCCACACGACGCTTCGGCAGATGCACCATCACTCATACTCACAAACAACTCAACGGGGCTCTGAAAACAGCAACGACAAAGAAAAATACCCAGACTGACATTCAGCCCGAGTTCCAAAGTCGCTTGAGAGTTTCTCTGAGGATAGTGACACCGAACCAAATGCTAGCGGAGGAGGCCCAGTGCCCCCAGCACTGGAGCAGGGAATGATGGGAGGAGCACCAGCCGCCAGGTCAGAAAAAGGAAGCACAGACACTCGGGTTCCTTCAGCAGCTTCTCCCTTGGGGTTTTTCCCATCCAATCAGTGGCCTATGGCTCCCTGTGTGTTGGTCTCTGGTTGCAGTAGGTGTGGAAGGAGACAGAAGCGAAAGTATTTGTAACTTACACAGAGAGGGCAGCCGCCACTAAAGGGGCAGATCAGCTGAACAAGACAGTGCTCCAACCCATACTCCACAGCAGGGCGCATCCACATCTGCGTAGCCCAGAAAATAGAGTAACTGTCAGAAAACCCAGGACCAGTCTAGCCCTGATAGCCAACAAGCATAGTCTGATGTATTCTACTGCCCGAGTCCCTGAAGAGCTAAATACCAAGTCCAGGGAATTCATTAGCAGTCTGTTCTCTTTCACCACAGCCCTTAACCGGGCACGTGCCCTGACATCTCCTTTAAAAGGAAGATTTCTTTTACTTTTACTTATGCGGCTGTGTGTGTGTGTGTGTGTGTGTGTGTGTGTGTGTGTGTGTGTGTGCCACACACTCATATGTCAGTGCGTGTCTGTGATACACACACACACACACACACACACACACACACACACACACACACGAGCATGCAGGTGCCACCAGTAGAGGGTGTCATGTCCCTTGGAGCTGGAGTTGCTGGCAATTGAGTCTCTGTGAGTGTTGGGAAATCAATTCCAGTCCTCTGCAAGTCCAGTAGGCACTTAATCACTGAGCCATTTCTCCAGCCATGTCCTACTTCTCGAGTAGTGGAGCTGAACTTGGCCTTTCTGGGTCATGCAGAATCTTTCCACTACAGTGAGGTAGGTAGAGTGGCTAGTAATGGGGGGCTTCAAAGGCTGCTGGTAACCAGGGAAGCGGTTAATATTCATTATCCCCCTGCAATTGCTCTAAGTGACATGTAACTTTAATTTTTTTCACATCTTATTTTTTTTTCCCTTTTCTTTTCTTCGGAGCTGGGGACTGAACCCAGGCCCTTGCGCTTGCTAGGCAAGTGCTCTACCACTGAGCTAAATCCCCAACCCCTCACATCTTATTTTTAATGATGGTTCTTAACCCTTTAACCTTCCTTGTAGCCCACCAACCCACCAGAGGTAGTGGGTAAGAAAAAATACAGGAGAAGTGGACCTGTTTAGAAAGGTTCTTTGGAGCAACTCCCATCTGTGTTGTCTGGAAATCAGCAGTTCAGTTCACAGGTCAGCAGGCAGTGGCAGCTCGATCCACTTGAAAACACCTCACAGATACACCAGCAGTGCAGTTCAGTAGAGTCGGGTTAGCAGCAGCAGTGACACAACCTAGCAGAGACAGCCAGGCCTCAGCCTCAGCTTGAGTCAGCAGGAGGGACCAGCAGGAACACTAGGAGAATTCTCAACTGTTCTTCTCTCAGGGAAGTAAAGATCAGCGAAGACAAGAGACCCACAAGCATAGCTAGCCAAGCTCTGTCTCCCTCACACCATCAAGTCCTATTTATTCCCTCCAAATATCCCATGTCCTCCATGTCCCTGCCTCAGCACCTGCACAGTCAGCCTGAGTCCTTGGAAGAGGTGTCAAACTGCAGCATACCACCAGAAGTTTCTCTCTAGGGAGCCCTGACAAACACAAGTCAACTACACAGTGAAAGGCAGAGCAATACATGCATGTCGTCAGTACAGAACCCTTCATCACATGTCCTTCCACGTGCTTGCTTTAGCAGAACATCCTTACTCCTGTGTCTGCTTCAGCTAAATGTTCCTTCACGAGTCTGCCTTAGCCTCTCACACCTGGGGCCACTCCAGCTAAACGCCCCAGCAAAACACGAGACAATCGACTTTCCAAAGAACCCTTAAGTTTCCACTTCAGTGATGCATCCATGAAGCTCTCCAGAGCCAGGGCTAAAATGTCCTGCCAGGACTGAAATAAATCAGGCCTTTGGGGAACTTCTTTCTTTTTATTTCTCTCTCTCTCTCTCTCTCTCTCTCTCTCTCTCTCTCTCTCTCTCCCTCCCTTCCTCCTTTCTTCAGTTCCCCCATCTTGTTTCATTCTCTCATCCCCCTTTGCATGAAAATGAATATTTGGGTTTCCATCTTTTAAAACATTTATTATTTAATGTCATGTATATGGGTGTTATAGCCATATGTATACCTGTGCACCACATGCACACCTGTTGTTGTAGAGGCCAGAGGGGATATTAGATCTCCTAGGACTGGAGTTATGGGTGGCTGTGACCCACCATGTGGGTGTTGAAGATGGAGCCTGACCCCTCTGGAAGAGCAGCCAGTGCTCTTAACTGTTGACCCGTCTCTCTAGCCGCCCCACTTCCTTTCCAGACAGGTTTCACATAGACCAGGTTAGCACAAAATACAGTATGTAGCGGAGGCTGCTCTTGGCCTCTGATCCTCCCCCTTGTAACTCCCAAATACTAAAATCACAAGCATGTACCGTATGCCTCGTCTATACCCAGCTAAAGTTCAAACCCAGGGTCTTGTGTGAGCTAGGAAAGCACACAGACTGGGCTACACCCCCAGCCCTGTCTTTCTTGAAAGCATCTTCCAAAACATAAGCCACCTCTTAGAGTGGGAGACGCTGCCGGGTTCTGTTGTCTAATCTCAGGTGAGGTCTGGAGCCTTTGGGATGATGGACAAGTGGTGGCCCAGCCCTGCATGGATGCGCAGGACAGCTGGAACCCGTTGCCCCTTGAAACTGAGCATTTGACTTCCCCTAGGTAACCATCATGAAAGGATCCTTGCCTCCCTGCCTTCCTGCCTTCACCCCTACTCCCAATGGAGACGTCAGAGGGCCCAGGAGACAAAGAAATAGTATCGCCACCATGCCTCATACAGGACGTGTCCTTTAAACTTGACCACACTTTGACAATGTCTTTGCAGACTCAAGGCTGAAGCTACTGTGGGCACAAGTTTTGGGAAAGAGCTGCAGCTGAGGGCCTGAAGGTATCGGGGGTCACATTCTGGGCCAGAGCACGACTCTGCAGTCACAAGCCACCTGGGGAAGTGATGCAGCTCTCTGCCTGGCATCGCTGTGAGCCAGACGAGGGGGCTGCTCGAAGCCCTCACCAGATGCTTTCAGTTGCAGTGCAAATGTGGGTGTCGGGTGGAGTTCATACAAATAGATTATCGTTCATTGTTAAGGAATAATAAAGCTAGAAAAGCTCCAACATTCCTATTCACAATTTGAATAATTAACCAAAGAAATACTGGTATTTCAGTTAAAAAGAAAAAGACAAGACAAGACAAAACAGCCCCAAGTTGTTCCTACCTAATGAGATTGGGCAAAAAATAACCTCTTTAAGTGTGGAGGTGGGAGAGGGTGGCCACACAGTGACAACTTTATCCCATCTCCCTGGATAACTGCAGTAACACCATTAGATCCACCCCAGCTTAAGTCAGCTCTGATTTGACACACATCCCCCAAACACTCCATGCCAGGGCTGAGCCTAGAGCCTCCCGCATGGGAGGAGGGCAGGCCCCCACTGAGCTGTGTCTCAGCAAGACGGGCCCTATCCCTGTCCTCTACTGGGCTGCAGGAAGGACTCAAGGACAGGCCTGGGCTTGTTCAACGCTGGCAGCACTTCTGGGGCTTTGTGGCTGTCCCATGATGTCTCGGCCAGAACGCATTCCAGACAGCAAGTTAGCAAAGAACAGCCCAGCTTCTGCGGTCCCTGCTGGCTGACGAGGAGCAGACCTTGTCCCAGGTCTTTCCCAGTTTTCTTCCCTAGAGTCAATTTCGTCAACCTAGAGGGATTGTCCTAGCACAGAACGGGCACAGGAAAGGTGAGATGACTTTAAAGGTTTGGGGTTAGGGGCTGGGAAAGTGGCTCAGTCAGTAAGATGCTTTCCATGCCACTGCGGAGACCTGTGTTTGATCCCCAGAACCCAGAGACAAACTGGACACCACGGTGAGTGCGTATAATCCCAGCCCGAGGGAAGAGGAGACTGGAGAGACCCTGATTCAGAAAGCAAGGTGGAGAGGGACAAAGGAAGGTACCCAGAAAACAACGCTGACCCCCCACACACAGATGCAGTCACATCTACACACACATACTAGCACACATGCACGGGGGGGGGGTGTATGTAGGAGAGAGAGAGAGAGAGAGAGAGAGAGAGAGAGAGAGAGAGAGAGATCATAGATGCTTACCTCGACATTCTAATGGCCTCTCCTTTTCCCACAAAACTTCTGTGTTACTGTATGTTTACAGGAAAGGACCAGGACATGAACACGGGGCCTCCTGACCAAGAAAGAGGCAGTGGATCTATGATGACTAGCCCTGCTTGTCAACTCGACTACATCTGGAATTAACTAAAACCCAAGCGGCTGATACACCAGTGGGGTATATATATATATTTTTTCCTTAATTAAATCGCTTGAAGTGGGCAGACCCACTTTTAATCCGGATATTTTGGGGTGGAAAAATTCACCTTTAATCCAAATCTTTGAGGTGAGATCCACCTTTAATCTGGGCCACGCCTTCTGCTGGCATAGAGGACACGGAAGAAGGAAGCTCTCCGTGTGCCTGCTTGTTCTTGCCCTTGCTCTCTTGTTGGCAAGTCCATTTTGTCACTGGCATTAGCCCTACATTCCTTTAGACGGAGTCAGATCTTTGAAAAGTTGGATTTTCATCATGTTGCTGTGATTAAAAAGAATCGCAACACAAAAAGTGTGTTACATTTATGTATGAAATTGTCACAATGAAATCTATTAGTCTGCATAATTAAAATCCATTAGTCTGCTTAATTAAAATGCTGTAATAATAAAAAAGAGGATACGAAACAGGAAATTAGCCGGTGGTATCAATCTGGTTCTGAGTTTTGAAACTGTTGGTTTTTGTTTTTTTTTTTTTTTTTTTTTAGATAATTCATCTGTTCAAGAAAATTACTCCAGCCAGCAGGAGTAGAAAGAATTCAATTTTAGCCTCTTGTCTCTGATGTTTAAGAAATAATGACTATAATTTCTAGAAGGAACACCCAAAGCAAAGTGAAGATTTAAATTTTTATTACTTTATTTATTATGTGTGCACCTGTATGTCAGGGGGTGGTGCCCAGGTCACGGTGTCATGGCACACGCGTGGAGGTCAGCTCCTTCCACCGTGCGGGACCTGGGGATCTGACTTAGATGACAGCGTGGCGGCAAGCACCTTTACTAGCTGAGTCATCTCTTTGGCTCAAGATTAGAATTTAAGTGTTTACTTTACGGGTCGAGTAATGGGTTAGAGAAAAGTTTAATATCTCAACTATTTTAAACCTTTAAGCTTCTGTGTACCCAGCCAGTCATTTCTTGATCTTTGTTAATGAAGCTTTAGACTCAGGCAGTTTATTGGGAAATAAAATTTAAAACAAACTTTCAGTTCTTTTAAGTTCAGTTCAACTTGCACTGAAACAAGACTTCTGCTGGGTGTGGCGATATAAGCCTGTAATCTCACTTGTAAGCAGTTGGAAGACTGAAGCAGGAGGACTGTCATGAGTTCAAGGCCAGTGTGGGTTAAGACTCAGTACCAAGAAGCAACAAGAACGTCCCACAAAATGCTGCGTCCACACATTAAAATGAAAGCAAGCATTAATGAAACGAGTGTCCCACCGATGGCCTTTTGGGAATATGGGGGCAGTCTTTGAGAGTGGAAGACCCCAAACGGGGTGAAATCAAAAGCAAAAACATGAGTTGAGGGAATCTCAGCACATCAGAGCCTCTTCTCCTGCTCCGACAGCCCTGGGCTTGTGGATCAGCTGATCATCTAGACTGAGTCTTCCGCTCTGCCATATTCGGTTGCCAGGTCAGTGGCCCTGGTCATGTAGCATGAACCTGGCCTGTCTTTGAAAGTTAGTACAAAAGACTTCACAACCAGACCTGAGAAAGGGACCTCTCAGAGTATCCTCTGGTATAAAAGAATACACTCAGAATGGTGACCAGGGCCTGGGAGGGTCTTCTCTAAGCAAAAACTTCCTTTGCCAGGAGCGAAGTGGCCCTCTCCTTCCATGGCTCACTATCGCCCCCATGAGGTAGAGCTGTGAACTGCAGGAACATCCTGCAATCTTCGCATGGGGTGTGTGTGTGTGTGTGTGTGTGTGTGTGTGTGTGTGTGTGCGCGTGTGTGTGTGTTCATGCGTATACATGGTCATGTGGAAGCCAGAGAGCAACATCAGGTGCCTTCTATCACTCACCACCTTGTTTTTAGAGACAGGGCCTCTCACTGAGCCTGAAGCTCACTAATTGGCTAGACTGGCTGACCGTCAAGCCCCAGGGATTCCTCCTGTCTGTCCCTTCGCAGCACTGGGATTATAGCTCTCCTATGAAGCTTTTCTTCATGTGAGTTCTGGGGACCCAACTCAGGTGTTCATGCTTAAGTAGCGAACGCTGCACCCACTGAGCCATCTCCCACGTCATGAAACCTTTCTGCTTGCCAGATGGCACAGATCTGCCATGGCCTCCCTCCTCTTCTTCCTTCAGATGCAGAGTCTCCCTAGTTACTTCCCCTGTAGCCCTCCCAGCCCCTCACACTCTCTTGCCTCCAGCCAGCCACTCTGCTTAATACGGAAGCTGGCTTCGAGTTAGAAACTGGGCTATGTCCCAGCTGCCGGGGTCTCTCCCTCTCGCTCTCCCTTCCCTACTTGCTCCTTGTCTGGGCATCCTCTGGGCCTCCACAGATCCCGCTCTGAAGATTAGGACACTAACCATTTGAACAACATGTAGAGCCAGCTCTAGCCCTGGGTTGCTTCCTGTGGCTACTCAAACGTCACCAGGAGTAACTTGTGTTAGGACTGGGCAGGTGACAGTGAAAAAAGAGCCAATCTAGAACTCAGACAAGGAGACTCTGTCCTTCCTGTGTGGCCTCAGGCAGACCAGACAACCTCTGTAGCTGCATGACTCCCCAGTACACTGATATTAAGGCCCTGTGTACCCTGCACCATGCCTTGCACTTGACATGCGATCTTGAGTGCATGAGTCTTGTGCAATGCTGGAACCTGAACCCTTGTGTCCCTCCAAAGGTCTTTTGTTGGAACCACAGACCCAGTGTGATCTGGTCCAGAGGGGTAGCCCGTAGAACTTAAGTCTTGGGGGTTCTGATCTAAGAATGGAATTGATGCCCTTACAAAAGGGGTCTGAGGGAGTGGGCTTCCCCTGTCAGCATATGGGAGTACGGTAAAGAGGCATTCTATATGAGGAACTGCCACCATACCTGTCAGTGCCTTGATCTTGGACTTCCAGCCTCCAGATGTGAGTTTCTGTCGTCTAACAATCTGCCTGGGGTGTTTTGTTCTAGGAGCCCAAATAGATTAAAGCTCAGGATCCCATGGTTTAACCTCTAACAAGAGAGGAAACAGGCTTACGAGGATGTGTGACTCACCCAAGGTCACACAGCTAGAGAGCCGTAGAGCTCAGGGTTAGACTTTAGGCAGTGGAACATCACAGCACAGATGAACCAGAATCCTCACATCACCAGAATTCTCAATATTAAAGAGATCGTGACATCAGCAATAATGCTGGTGATGGCAGTGACGACGGTGGTGGTGGTGATGATGATGATATGGTGGTGCAGGCCGGTGGTGATCATGATGGTGATGACAGGGTGATGCTGGCAATGATAATTGATAGATTATCTACTAAGACTCTGGGGAAATTTGCCAACTTAGTAAAAGTGTACACATAGTTTGGTGTCTCAGTGTCATGACCTTGTTCACCTAGGAAATTGAAGAAAGTCCTTCCTCCAAGAGGGAAGGACAGGATGGCCCTCCTGCAATGCCAGAGTCTGGCCTCTGTCCTCTGTCTCCATCCGTAAGTGCAGACATTTAGAAGGCAGCCGAGGCACTCTGCTGTCCCCTCTGTCTTAAGAGGGAGAGGGGGGTGACAACGGACCACGTGACACGTGTTTGCACAGCCACCCTTCCTCTGGAGGCCTTAGAGCAGCCGGTTATTTTCCTGGGAAACAACTCTATCCAGCAGACATCTGTTACTCTGAGGCGATCTGTATGCCATAACAGTTTAAAAAACAGGGTTTCGATGCTTAAATAAGAAGAAAACAGTTTGCCTACGTTGCAAAACAGTAATACAAACTGAGCTAGAATTAACCCAAGGGAAACATTTATCTTCTATCTCATCTCCAAACAAGACTTCGGGGGAATAGTGTGTAATTATGTTTATTGGCATGGGAAGGCATCCACTGTATATCACTAAGGGGGAAAAACACTGTTTGTAAACATGCAGCTAGACTTTTGGAAGGGGCATTGGCGCTGCCCCAGGGCAGGGGCCGGGATCCCTCTATGTGCCCTGAAAACCAAAAGGAAGCTAGGACCAAGACTGTGTGTCCTACAGCCTTTTCCTTGAGAAACAGAACACATTTCCAGTTTCGTGTGTATGTGTGTGTGTGTGTGTGTGTGTGTGTGTACATGTGTGTGTAAGTCAGAAGAAGCAGGATTTTTTTTCATGTGTATACATGTGTGCACATGTGTGTGGAAGCCAGAGGTCAACTTTGGACATCATTCTTCAGGTGCCATCAACCATATTTTTTTGCACAGGGTCTGTCGCTGGCTTGGGATTCAACAAGTGGGCTAGGACTGGCTGGCTGGTGAGCTCTGGAAACTCGTGTCTCCATCTCCCAGCATTAGGATTCCAAGTGTGCATTGGCACCTGACTTTTTGATATGAATTCTGGGGGTCAGATTCAGGTTTTCACACCTGAAGGGCAAGCAAGCACTTAGAAAACTGAACCATCTCTCCGGCTTCCAGAGACATGTTTTCTAAGTAGGCCAGCCCAAGCTTTGCCCAAGCCGGAAGCTGGCCTAGTTTGGTGCAAAGAAAAGTCTTGAATTGCCACGTCTTGAAGACCTAATTCTGGATTCAGTTCTAGAGACCGGTGAGGATCCGTTCCCCACAGAGCCCAGGAGAACACAGCTTCTGTGGTGTGGTGTCGCCTGTGACGTGGGTGGAGAGAGTGTGGAGGTGCGACCTTCTGGGCCGCTAATCTGCAGTTATGCCGGTGACATGGGCTATGAATAGGACCAATTGAAATCTTAGAGCCAAGCCCTTTCTGCACATACTCAGCCCAGGGAGTGTTCCGAAGGGCTTTCTCTGTGACCAGTGTCACACAGTGAGCTGACCACTGGGTTCACCAGGAAAGAGACCTAGTCCATGCCCCTGGGAAGACAGAACTGGAAAAAGTAAAAGTAAGCCAGGAGAAGCCCAAAGTAAAGGGGTGATTCAAGGCTCTCCCAGGAGCTAGCAGTCAGCCTGAGGCTTGATGCATGGGAAGAAATCGGTCTCCAAGGTCAAGAGGTGGGTACCCTTAGCAAAGGAAGGCATCATGCAAAGGCTGTCAAAGTAGCCTGTGGTGCCGGCTGGCACATCCGACGCAACCAAGAGACTTGGAAGGATGAGCCTTGGGGATTGCAGGAGGGAAAGTACAAGTGAACTCTCTGGTCTTGCAGTCCCAAGGTCACAGTTATGACCTGCGTTTTCATTCTGAAGAGGAGGAGGAGGAAGAGGAAGAAGAGGAGGAAGAGGAGGGAGAAGAGAAAAAGAAGAAAGAGGAGGAGAGGGAACATTAAGGAGACTTAAGCAGGGTCAGTAAGCACATCTGGCCAAGTTTGTGTTTCTAACAAAATGGGGATTCGAGGAAGCTAGAGCAGCCACTGGTCAGGAACAAAGCCGCTTGATCAGGACCACACCAATGGAGACAGAAGCATGGGGTCGCAGGGTGGATCTGGAAGAGGAGTCTAGAAGACTTGGGCTGTCCGAGCATGAAGACCCATGCGGATCCCTGGCACCCACATAAATGCCAGATGTGGTGGCTGCACCTGTGACCCTAGAGCTGGGGAAGGAGGAACAAAAACCGATAAGGAAGGGAGCAACTGAGGCAGAGTTGAGTTCTGACCTCTCCCAGGCATGCACACCTCCATACATATGTCACACATGAACACACAAGCATGTACAAAGAAAACAAAAACTGGAGATGACTCGGTGACATATGAGACACCATGTGACGTGCCACATGCTGAGGTGAAGTGCTCGACTACCCAGTCACCTCCATCCTTTGGCTTTGTGAGGATCTGAAAATGGCTGCCTTTCTGGGTGGCCGCAGCCTTGGGACTACCCTTCCAGCCCAGCCCTCAGAGCAGTTACCACCTGCACTGCCCTCATCCAGAGTCTCCCCCAAAAGGGACCCAAGCTTTCCATGTGACACTGGACTCACAGCGTGGGCGGGACGGCTATGAGAGGTCACAGTATCTCCCCAAGGGTTAGGGTCCATCTCAGCATCCGAGTTCCTTCGTCCCCTTGCTAGCTATCAGCCTCATTGCAGTGCTCACCGCCCTGTGCAGAGAGACAATTAAAAATGAACCCCCTGGAAGCTAATGGTATGAGACCACGCAGCACGTAAATGGTGATCCGCAGGCCGAACGAAAGTAAATAGTAACGGATGTGAATCTGGACTGTGCTCTGTGCTCGCCTGACAGTTTGCAAAGCGGATAAACAAAAGTGTTCCCCACGTGGCAGAGTGGAGCCTGGGAGCTGGCTGTCAATTAATCAGTTTCTAGCTCCGCGACACGTGACAGGATGCCTGTCCCTGTCCCTGTCAGCACAACTGTGGGGAGACCCTTTGCTCTGCCTCATCTGAGGCGGAAATGGAAAGCGCTCCCCAAGAAGGACAGAGCCATTATGTGTCTGGAGCGCCTCATCTCCGCCTAACACCTCCAGTACCACCTAGCCTGTGCGTCTCGGGGCTGAGTACAATCGGCCAGTCACGTCCCGTCATCTTTGGGGCCAGTTGCGTCACTGACCAGCTGCTTCCACTCTTTTCTCCCGTGGCTTCCTCATTGTATCCATTATTTGACCCAGGATGTATGTAGTAGGTGCTCATTAAATTCCTGTTGGGTGAGAAATGCGCCTGCTTACCAAAAGGCCAGCATTCACCCCGGCCCAGCTCTGCAAAGGTTCTGTTCAATTCAGGGGATGGGCCACAAGGGAGCTGGGTCAGAAGTGCCTTTACCCCCAGATTCTGCCCCACGGGCGTGTATGTGTGACGATTTGCCACTCCACTTGATGTTCTCGCCCCAAATCTCTTTGGGGAGGAGGCTAAGAGAAGGAAGCTCCAGTGGTTCCTGTCACTATTCGAAAGGAGTCTGTGCTGGGAAGCTGCAGGAGAGAGTGTGTCCTGCAAGCCTGATACCACCTGAGCTCAATTCCTGGGACCCACGTGGGGGGAGGCGGAGACCACCTATGGCAAGTTGTCCTCTGATCTATATATGTGTGCCATCATGAACACACACACACACACACACACACACACACACACACACAATTAATTTTACAATAAAGAAAAGACAGACAGTACAGAAGCCTGAGGGAGGAAACCACCATGGCTTACTCCCAGAAAGCCAGGCAAGGCAGTGGAGGGCTAGGGAAGAGGGGTGAGTGGCCAGGAAGTCAGAGAAAAACTCCGCCTGGCCGGTGTTCTCTGCAGGTGGGAAACGGAGCCGAGGGTGCACACTGGGAACAACGAGCCAGCAGGTGACAGGCGCATGTGCGTGGTCTGAGACAAAGCAGCAGGGAAGAGAGAGAGAGAGAGCCTGTGAGCCACCAGAGATGATGCCATTCACTGCCTGAGGCATCAGCACAGCAAGATTTTAAACAGATGCCCAGGCAAAGGCAGCAAAATGTACCCAGGGCCTGCAGGCTGAGTGCGGACATCTCTGGAGACCGTTGTACTAAGCATGTCTTTTTAGTCTGCTGTTGTGATATCTGGGACCTTAATGACCTTAGGCTGTTCCTCCCAGAGCTAACCAGTTTCTGGACCATAAGCAACTGGATTGTATCCTTTGTACACAAAGCAGCCATGTTGGAACACACCAACTACACTAAACCACCTATGTCGTGCTCTCTCATGCTGGGCTACTGTCTACCCACCCTCAGAAGCGCCCCATGATAACTGGGGACAGTCTCGTATGCAGATTAACCAATCCCAAACACCCTGGGCTGGCTTGCCCTGCCCTTCCACAACCCTCCTTGTCCTGCCTCCAGATGGCACCCTGGTGCAGCCATGACTGTGCACCCCTCCTCTTAGGAACTGTGCACAACCAAGTCTCTCCAGTCGGAACTGTCTTCGGGCTTGTTGGCCTCGCTAGACATTAATAAGAAGAACTACATCTACAGATCTCAATGGTGTGTGAACTGTCACCGTTGTTTATCCACCGGCCCCCTTCAGTATTAGCATCTAACAATCCACAGTTTAAATACTAATCAGATGGACGGACGGACAGATGGACAGACAGACAGACGGACAGATGATGGGTCAGTAAATGGAGTGATGGCAGGTGGGTGGGGAAGGGGTGGGGGAGTGGGTGGATGTTGGATGGATAGATGAAGGGTGGGCAGGTGGGATGGGGGAATGGACTGAACAGACAAACATAAAGAAGAAAGTGAGGGGTGGATAGAAGCATTTCTTGGGCTTCTGCCTTTCAGTCTCATTGCAACTGCTTCTTCAGGCACAGAATTCTGTACGTACCTAAGTTTGGTATAAATTCTGGTAGTCCAGAAGTGGGGAGAGAGGATGTAAAAGAGGGCGCTCTTTTACTTCTTCATATGGACAGCCTGTTGGCTCCCTTTGGTTATATTCCTCTTATTCCGTTCAGTGTCTTCTAAAATAGTCTCTGAACCCAGTGGTAAGAAGGGAAAGGTCAGTGTGAGGCCTCCAGCTACCCTGGTCACTGCCTATGGTGGGCTTTCGAAACCATGCTGGCCTGGAACCTTGCATCCTCAGTGATGCAGAGGCTCCATTCGCACAGCCCCCTGCCAGCCAAGCAAGGGAGGAGCTGGAGGACCTGCACCGTTGTCTTTCACTCTTTATGACAGTAACTATATGGCTCTGGTAACAAGGCCCTCGAGTGTCTCTCAGTGTCTTCAGTCCCAGGTTCCAGAGCTAAGCAGAGAGACACCACCAGGAGGCATGTGCCTGAGGGATGTGCAATGGCCTGGGCTCATGATTGCCAGCAGATGCTCAGTGGCTGCTCCACCCTCATCATAGGATCGCTCACCAAAGGCCATTCCTCCTCCAAGACCAAGAGGAAAGGGCAGGAAGCAGCCAACAGATTAAGGAGTCCAGACAGGGCAAGTTCACCAGAGGGTCCTCATCAGGGCATACTGTTAATGACTTACCAGAGATGTTGGGCCACCATAATTCCTTTGGGTTTTGTATTTTTGAATATTTAGTTTTTATTTTTAAAGATTTGTTTTTATGTTATACGTATGAGTGTTTTACCTGCCTTGATATAATGAGCTCCACGCGCCTGCAGTTCTCACAGAAGCCAGAAGAGGGCATTACATCCCTTGCAACTGGAGTTTATGAACCGTTGTGAGCTGCCTTGTGGATGTTGGGAATGGAACCCAGGTCCTTTGGAAGAACAGCAAATGTTTTAAACCACTGAGCTGTCTCTCTTGACTGTTTTGTGAAACAGGTTTTCACTATGTATCCCTGGCTAGCCTGAACTTTATATGTAAGCCAGGCTGGCCTTGAACTCACCAAGATCCACCTATCTTTGCTTCCCAAGAGCTTTGCTCCCAACATGCTTGGCCACTATAATTTTAAAATGTACCTCACCTTGCCTCTCAAGTACCCTGGTTTACGTGATAGGTCACATAGTTACCTCAAGGGCGGGAGATTTTGCAGATGACAAAACTTGAGTCAGGAGGCCAGTAAGCAAGGGAGGCTTGTTGTTTTGTACAAATGAGAGCCAGCAAACATCCTGGGGACAGCCTAGAAGCAGTGTCAAGCCCAGCCAGTGGTGTGGATACTCGGGAGCTCAGCCTGATCTGGGACTTCAATAGGTTCCACAATAATGGAAGAGTGCCTTAGCGTGGCTGCAACCCATTGGTCATTCTCAGTCTCTACCCAGTTGCATCAGGCTTCTTTATATGTAGACCAGGCTAGCCTCGAACCTGAACATATGTAGACAGCACTTTTTTCCCCTCCCAGGCTAGCCTCGAACCTGAACATATGTAGACAGCACTTTTTTCCCTCCCAGGCTAGCCTCGAACCTGAACATATGTAGACAGCACTTTTTTCCCTCCCAGGTTAGCCTCGAACCTGAACATATGTAGACAGCACTTTTTTCCCCTCCTGGAATTTCAAGCCAGAGCTCACAAATGGAGAAAGGCAGGAGTAGGAGGTATGGGGTGGATTGGTCCCTCGGTGGATGAAGGAAAAGGGGACATCCCGCCAATACCACCTTCAGCACTTATCTTGTGCTGAGGTCCCAGCAGACACCACCCCGAGCAGCCATCACCCACGAACAATTTCTCTTTTGATTTCTCCCTGGCTCAGACAGTGTTTCTGTGGAGATGATCTTTAAATGTGTGTTGCTTGAAATGCCACAGATTAAGGGCCCAGGACCCCCACATGAGAAATAACAGCCTTTTGCTGACATGGTCATTTGACCCCTAGATCATTAGCAGCTGTCAGAGATTTGCTTCGGACAGTACGAAACTTCTCTCAGAACTACCTAACCTCAAAACAACCCTCAAAACAATAACCACCACCCCTGCGATTGTCAGACCAACTTGTCAGGCAACTCATTAGCCAAGAGGGTCTGTGGACATGCACAGCCCGGGCAGGAAGGGCAGGGGGAAGGTTTACAAAGTAGAGATGGCTAAAGGCTTCCCCTGTAGCTTCACGAGAACTTTAATCAAGATTAAAAGGCTCTGAGTGTCCAGCGCTGGAGGACTCTCATGTGTTTTGTGAACTGAAACTTTAAAGCTACTCTTGTTTTTAATGGAGGATTAGCCATCATGCAGAAGTTACTTGTCAAACAGTTAATAAAATACACATATTCTGAGGGAAGGTCTTGCACACTCCAGTCCTCAAACACAACAAAGCAATGACATCCTGCACACAGTCTGAGAGTCCATCCCTCTGCTCCGTGGGGGTGAAGGGCTCAGCTTATGTGTTGTAGATTCTGGAAGCTCGCTTAGCTGCGGTTTGAGCGTCCGGAGGATCCTCTTCCTCTTCCTCAGTCCGCCGGTGTTTCAGAAACAAGTCAGACTTCAAGAAGCGGCTGTAGCTGTCATACTTCATGAGATTGAAGATCTAAAGAGGAAAGAGGAAAGAGAAGAGTCTGATGGCTTACACCAACACAGACCATAAATTACCCTGCCAGACATCTACCATGGACCGAAGAATCACACACACACACACACACACACACACACACACACACACACAAACGTGCATGCGTACATGCACACGTATGCACATACATGCATGCACACGCACACCCACACACATGAACGCACATGCACACTAATCCGTGCTAGTGTAGGATCCGAGAGATGGCTTAGCAAGTAATAAAGTGTTTGCCGCGCAAGCCTGACAACCTGAGTTCGAGCCCCAGAACCCGCAGTAGAGAGAGAACTGACTCCCAGAAGTTGTCCTCCAGTCTCCTCCCACATGCCGTGGCATGCACCTGCCCACACCGACAGACACATCACGTGTGCACACACAGATAATAACAATAATGAGAACGACAATAACAACACTTGGTGTAGGGCTGTGCTGGACAAGGCAGACCTACTGTACGCTATTATTGATCATTGTGTAATAGTCTCAATGGATGCAATAGATTAGATAATCACAAGTACAGATGCATCTTGTTTTCCCACAGAAATCTCGATGCACACAGCCTGAAGCTGTGCCTCAAATGGCCCTTTAAGAATCTTCTCTGGCTGCGTGTTGTGGCACAAGCCAGTGATTCCAGCACTCGGGAGTTCAAGTTCAGCCTTAGCTACATAGTGAATGTGAGTCCGGACTGAGCTACATGAGACCTTGCCTCAAAATAAAAATCTTTTTAAAACCTAATGTTTCAACTCAGTCAGGCAGATCTAGTAAGGTAGAGGCCAGCCTGGTCTACAGAGTGAATTCTAGGACAGCCAGGGCTACAGAGAGGAACCCTGTCTGGAGAATAAATAAATTAATAAGTCCAGTAAATTTGGTATTGGAGACTTCAAACCTGTTACCAGCCAAGAGACAAAGGGGGTGTGTCTAATGCAAGGGAGGGAGTACAGACACAGTCTCTGTCAGGAGAAGCCAGGGGACCACGGCTCAGGTACAGAGCAGCAAAGGCCCCTGCACAGCCAGACAGATTGAGGTCTCTAGAAAGCAGTGATTCTGAGGTACGTCGGGGATCACCTGATGGAGCCCAAGTCCTTGGGGCTAGAGAGAGCTGCACCTGACGGCATGCGCCCCAAGGGCTGTCTCACACAGAAACCTCCTGTCTTTGGACCATATCCCCTGAATCCCGGGTCCACTCCTGCTCACTTCCCCTCCTGCTGTAGAGACATAGCCTGTCTCTCTCTGTCTCTCAGAGAGTCACCGTCTCTGTCTTTCCTTTAGATTAAAGGGCCACAAGGCACACCAGGGTGCCTTCCAGTATAATGCTAGCTCTTGTCTGGCTGAGTGAAAAGTTCCAAGTTGCCACTCACTGTCGAGTTGGTGGTAAAATCCTGACATCTTTTAAACATGCTTCCCCCCAACACACACAGGGGCTGGGCCTCGGGGCATGTGCTCTGGAGATGGGAGGTTCCTCCAGAAAGGACAGGAGCCTCCATCTTCATCCTCCCAAGAGGGCTGTGGGAGAACCAAACCTCCCATTCTGCAGAGACCACAACCTAGGAAACACTTGGCACATTGGGCTGCCCATAAACTGTAAACTGTCCAACCAGTGCCTGCCACTCCCCAGGAGATATCCCCCTCTGGCCCAAACTCTGGAGAGGTTACTATTTTGTATTGATTTTGTAATCTTTAAGAAATTACAAAACTAGCTAAGGTTTGGACACATCATTTTTTAAAGAAAATATAACACCTCAGAAATTAAAAAATAACTTAACAGCAGCAGAGTGAGGTGGGTAAGGATAAGACGCCATTCTCCTTCCTAGGCTTCCCACAAATGTGCTAAGTAGGTATCACCCCCCTTCACCACTAGGCATCCGTCAGCCTTTCAAGAACATGGACCCCAAGGGGATCTTACATGTGCCCACCTGGCTCAGAATCCAGAGCAAATGCTCCAGGTGTGCCTAGGGGAGCTAGCTCTATGAAGGCCTTTCCTGCCCTGTACCCCTGTCACTTCCCCCAGGTCCCCACATGCAGCCCTATTCCCTCCCTCTCTGTCACTTCCCTAGGTCCCTGGCAAAGCCAACCAGCACCAGAAGCAGAGGTACGGCCTCTCATCTGAAGTCTCTGAGGGTGGGAGAGGAGTCTCCTGTCTGCCTTCTGTGACTCTGAGGAAAAGAGACGGGGTGTGTTCGGACATCCAGGGTGTGCAGAGGTGGGAGACTGAATCAGGGCTGGGCTTCATTTGGAGATGGGACTCAGGAGCCACAGTGGCTCTGTCAACTCAGCTCTTGGATGTAAACTACTTTACTTTTCTTTTAAAACATATTTATGGGCTGGAGAGATGGCTCAGCACTTAAGAGCACTTAATGCTCTTGCAGATGAACCAGGTTCGATTCCCTGCATCTACGTGGTAACTCACAATGAAGTGTTTGTCTCCTTATTGTGGGTTTGGGCGGAGGAGACCTAAGTATGGGTGCACATGTACCTACGTCAGAGGGCAGCTCTGGAGAACTGATTCTCTTCTTCCACCACAGGATCCAAGGATCCAACTTACGTCTGTGTCACAAGTGCTCCCACCTACTGAGTCATCTCGCTGGCACTGCCACAAAATTTATCAAGGGCACAGGGCCATTTCCCTGTGGTGGGCAGGTGTGAAACAACCAGCCAGCCCCAAAGTCCTTAGGCCGTGGTTTCCAGATATCTGTCTCTCGTCCTCTCAAGGTGCCAGAGAGACTGGGAACCGGCTGTGGGCAGCAGGCCCAGGAAGACTTCATCTGCCTGGGTATCCACAGCCCTGAGGCACTGCATGACATCCAGAGATGAGCTTCCCACTGCTGACGGCCATGTATGAGCATAAGAGTGTGTGGCCCTGGGAATGTTCACCGCAGAGCCCCTCGTGGGTGATGTGAACATGGAGTCAGAGAGCATACAGAAACCTACTACAAATCCTTCCGAAGCTACAGCCCACCATAGGGCAAAAGCCGTGGAGGAGTCCAGCATATGTTTCCCATGTGCTCTGCAGACATTCGAGCAAGGACCGACATTGCCGAGAGGTCTGTGATCACACACTCCAGGCATCCGATAGAGCATTCTCCCGTGACACTATCACAAGGCCCTAGGGACTGTGGTTTCACTGAGGAGGAAAACAGGGCCTGTGGCTTGCACTTGCTGGATGGCAACGGCTGCTCCACTCTGTCTGGCAAACAGAAGCAGAGACAACTTTCCCTCATGGTTCCGGAGGCCAGATTCTGAGGTCACACTGTCAGCGAGCGGACTTCTTCCAAGGTGCCTCTCTGTGTCACAAGGCCATCCCTGTGTATGTCTTATAAGGACACACGTCAGGAGCCCACAAGATGGCCCAGCAGATGAGGGTCAGATGAGGGTATTTGCTGTGAGAGCCTGGTAACTAGAATTTGATTTCTGGAATTCACATAAACATGGAAGGAGAGAAACAACTTCTCAAAGGTGTCCTCTGACCACCATGTGTATGTTGTCTCACACACATGCACAAACACAACGCACATGCATGCATACACACAATACACACACACACACACACACACACACACACAGAGAGAAATACACTACGTTAAAATAAAAAAAAAATACTTGTCACTTTGGATCAGGGCCCACTCATATTAGCTCATTTTACTTAATTATCTTTTCTAAGCCCCTGTCTCCAGACACAGTCACATTCCAGGATATGGTAAGTGAGGATTTCCACATATGAAGTGGGACTGGAGAAGGACACAATTCAGCCCATAAGGGACGGACGAGAGGCCAAACCCGGCAGGCTACTTCCCCATCCCATACACTTAACCAGAAGAACACTATGTAGTCATTATGCATAATAATGCAAAAATGAGGTCTGGGAGTCAGGGAGAGGTTTCCGATGGTAAAGACACTTGACACACAAGCCTGATAGCCCATTACTGTCACCCCACGTGGTCGAAGGAAAGAACCAACTCCTGCAACCATCCTGGCGCTAACGTATGCGCTATGGCTCCCTGCCCCTCCAATAAATATGTAAATGTTAAAGTCTACATGATGGGTAGTGCTTGGACTGGAGGGGCAGGAGGACCATAAGTTCAAGACCATCCTGGGCTACACATGTTCCAGGTCAGCCTTTCACTTACATGGAAACACAGGAGAGAGAGAGAGAGAGAGAGAGAGAGAGAGAGAGAGAGAGAGAGAGAGAGAGAAATTTGCAAACAGTCAGATATAGAAACTAGTCCATAAGCATTAAGGGATTGGATATTTAATTTTGAAATGTACTGAATTTTAACCCATGATCCCAAATAGGTCAGAGGGAAAGGAATCGTCATAAAGGCAGCAAGTTGGTAGTGTCTTCAAAAATATATCCACCTAGAACCTCAAAATGCAGCTTTATTTAGAAACAGATCTAGTGATATCTATCAAGCTGAAATCACCCTACAGGGTAGGGGGACCCAGATCCAAAGAGGCAGGACACAGGGAGAGACCTAGAAAGAAGGAAGCTCTCTGACCACAGTGACAGAGACGGGAGTGACACAGACCCAGCCTATGGATTCCAAAGGTGACAAGCAAGCAACTGACCAGAAGCCAGAACTACGGCAAGCTCCTCTTCTCAGCCCTTCATCGGAACCCCCGACTCTGCCCACGGCCGAATTCAGATTCCTAGTCTCCTAGATGTGCAAGAAATGTTTCCTGTTTGAAAACGTATGAGACTGACCAACTAGGAAACTGCTAAAACAGAAACACAGGCGTGAGCCCTCACAGTTCTGAAGGCCTGCAGTGCACCACCTAGGTGCTAATGAGACTCAACCCAAGTAGAGGAATGAGCTGGCCCTAAGATCTTTCTATAAAACCAGGCCTCTGACAGGCCAAGCTGACCTGGACCTAAACGATGTGGTCAGAATTCTAGACGTCTGCAGGAAAAAGGAGAAAATGGAAACAACTCAAGGGGAGGAAAAGGAAGAAAGCCTTTGAGCACGAGATTTGTCTCTGGCAGGCGGCAGAAAAAATCGTGAGTGAGCAGCTGGGCTGCTTCAGGATTTTTTTTTTTTTTTTTTTTTTTTTTTTGGCCAGGACAGATGTAGCTTAGCAAGGTTCCTGGTTTGCAGGCCCCACATCTGCATGCCTACACTGTAAACTGTTTAGCTGGTTGCCTGGGATCCCCTGCTGCAGGGGAAGAGTGGAAGGCAAATCCTGCGCCTGCGCAACTGTGCCCTGCGCCTGCGCAACTGTCCCCTGAACCTTGCTTCTAGTGCAGGGGCCCTACATCACCTAAACACCCACTGTGCTTCCTCAAATCCGGGATGGAGCTGCAATGGAGAAGCAAGGAGGAAGAACACCTTTGCAGTACCCAACGGGCTGCTCAGGGAGGGAAGGACTCCCCTAGAAGCACTCAGCCTTAGAACGATGGCCACTCCAGGTTAATCCACTGCCTCCATCCACTGCATTTTGAGCCTGATAAATATTTGATCACTCAGAATCAAGTACATTAGAAGAGCTAAATGAAATAACCACCTCCCTTCTTTTCTGGGTTACTTCAACCCACATAAGGAGGAAAAATTTAAATCCTTCAATGTAACATAAAGTTTGGTAATGGGATTTCTCTGACTTGTCATTCTAGAACATTCCCTCCCCACCCCCACCCGGGACTCTGTGTTTCTGTCTCTCTGTGTGTCTCTGTTCTCTCTGTGTGTCTGTCTCTGTGTGTCTTTCCTCCCTCCCCCTCCCTCCCTCCCTCCCTCCCTCCCCCTTGCACCTAGATTGCAGATCTGATTACTGGCTGTGTGAATATAGAACTGAGAGGAAAGGGAACCTCTCCCTACATCTCTCGTGTGATTAATGGCTTTGGCAAGCTGATGTGCCCACCCTGTGAATGGAGGTCCTGCTCCGTCTTCTGAAGAAGGAATGGGGTGCACCCAGGAGGTCTGAGGGTAGCTAGCACAGAGTGGGACCGTGACAAGCAGAGAGTGCAGACCCTGCCCTTAGGCATGAGCAGCCACTTGAAAGGCATTGTGAATCTGGACAGCATGTTAGTTCATAGACAGGCCCATTAGGGATGGTGAATGTGTGCGGGGGGCGGGGGGAGGGATCAGAACTCCAAGAAGATTAGAAATGGAGTGAAAAAGACCCTCTGCATGAGGCAAAATATACTCCCTCAGTGTGGCTATCCAGTCTTTCCTGGAGTCTGTGAAGTTCTGGTTCAATGTTCAATGATTGTTCTGTATGTCTGCCATGACTCAGAATCTAGTGCTTTTCTGACAACATATCCAGACCCCCTCCCAGTGTGCCCCACTACCTTAAAGTCATAAGGTCAATCTGAAAGTCCTTCAGGGAGCAGCCCTCATGCCCCATCCTGCCAAAGGTGGCTGACCATATAGATGTGAGGAACAAAAATTCAGCCCTCCCTGGAGACTGCCAACTTCTGGACTGCATTTGATCCTTGGAAGTGAGTGTCACCGGACCCATAAGCCAGAGATGGGCTATACCCTGGCTCTGATTGCCAACCACAGCCCAGACAGAGGGACCATGGTAGTGTAGGAAAACTCAGACTGAGGTCCTGTGTGGAGAAACAGGAGAACTGGGGTGAACCCAGGGCCACACTAAGAAATAGAACCCATGTGGGTTCTGAGGCAAGATGGAGCTCTGAGCCCCTGCTTCTCTCTTCTGATACCAAGAACCAATCTACCACCCAGTTGTCATGACCATGACTCTGAGCCCAACATCCAGGAAGTGACAGGCTGAGACAGGGATGGGGCGGAGGGCTGGAACTCAAGCCAAGGGCTAATGATAAGCCATGGTTAGAAAGCCAAGGCCAACAGTTGACCTCTAGTGATAGAGGTGGCTCCTCACTGAGTCATCCTCTTTCTATAGCCCAGCTAGGGAAGGAAGGCAGCATAGCCAGGGCTGGGCAACGGGGCCAAGCGGCCCAACTTTCAAGATCAAACCTACTGGTGCAACGGACCTACCTGACGAAAAGCTAATTTCAGCCTGGCAGTAGTGGCACACACCTGTAATCCCAGCACTGGGGAGGCGGAGGCAGGCAGGTCTCTGAGTTCCAGGCCAGCCTGATCTACAGAGTAAGTTCCAAGGATAGCTAAGGCTACACAGAGGAACCCTGTCTCAAAAGATAAAAGCAAACAAACAAACAAACACACTAAATTTCAAAATCCCCCACTTAACCCGGTACCACAGCCCCAGGATCCAACAAGCTCCCCTACCCGTCACTCAGTAGGGACACTGAACTTCCTGACACAGCAATGCCTGCCTTCACACTGGCCTCTCCTGGAGCACCCTGCCTCCCAGGCCTCCTCTTCCAGCACCTGCTGTCTTTTGAGGCTCTGGCCTCTGCAGGAGCCCAAAGAGCCCCAGGAGCCCCTCCCAGGTGCTCTGAACTCATCTCTGTGTTTCCTTCTTAGCCTTTATCTGTCCTCACAGATGGGTAGGAGCTGGGATCCTTGCAGCACAAATAGCTCTTAGCATAGTCACTGAAGTGACTGAAAGGAGCCACCTTCCTTCCTGTTTCTGCCTCCTTCGTTGCTTCCTGCACAGCTCAGCCTCCGACTCTAGACTACAGTGCCCGAGAGATGCGCACAGCACAATCTCCACCCCTCCTGAGTCACGGCTGGACATACAGACAAGCCAAACTTATAAACGAAATCAGGAAATCATCTCTCACCTTATTTCACGGGGGAACTCCCTAGATAAGAGCCGTGAGCCCCTAATTCGTCGGGCCTTTGCTAACGTGCCTGCTAACACGTACCGTGCACCCTGCACACACTATATACATGCACCCTGCACACGCTATGCCGACCATCACTGGCTTTTGCTTGATGTCTTGGGAGTGTTGTTAGCTCGCCAATCAAGTTAGCATCCTGTAGTACAGAGAAGCCTATTCTGCCGTGTGTGGGAACATAGGCCCCGCGTGTTTCAGCCCCAGATCACTGTACTGTGGTTAAGTTTCAGTGCCATGGTCTGCCCCCTCTCAGCCCTGCCAGTACTTCCCTGCAAATCTGCTCTGAGCTAAAGAACCTGGTAGAGCAGTGTACAAACCGAGTTAGCAGGATCTGAGTAAAAAGCCTAAGGGGCTCTTTTACGGGTATAAGGATGTGGGGCCATCTAATCTGAGCTCAAGGGGGTTTGTTGTGCTTTCCACTCCAGCTATGTCCCACAAGAGCCATGCTGCCCCACCAGCTTTCCCTAGAAGAGCAGAGTAAGGCCACACTATGAGTGGCTGGGCCACTCAAAGCCTTTCTGGTGACGATGACTGAAAGCAGAAGGTAGTAGCCTATTCAGGTAGGTCTACCATAAGCCACATGGTGGTCGTAGTGACGCTGGAGCTGTGAATGAGGCTCAGTGAGACCCTGGACTTAGAACTGGGGAGGTGGCTCAGTCAACTGAGGGCCGGACAAGCACATGGACCTGAGTTCCGATTCCCAGCACCCACAGAAAAGTTTGGCATGATGTCATGTCTGTTGCCCAGCACTGGAGAAGTAAAGGCAGGGGGATCCCTGGCCAGCCAATTGGGTCAAACCCATGAGCTCTAGGTCAATGAGAGAGACTCTTTCAAAAAATGAGGTGGTAAGCAATTGAGGAAAGCACACAATGCCAACCTCTGGCCTCTATATGCAGCATATGCGTGTGCGTGTGTGCGTGCGTGTGCACAAACACACACACACGCACGCACACGCATGTACATGCACATGCACACACGCACACACGTACCAAAAATAAGTAAATAAATAAAAACTTTTATTTTAAATCTCGGGATCTCCATCTTGTTTCTCTCTAACATCCCTCCCTTAAGAAAGCAGGGTCCTCAAAGAAGCTTTGTGGGAGCAAAGACAGCAGGTGATGCTGAGCCCCTTAGTGTCTAGGCCCCCAACAGACAGAGGTCTCCAACATGAAGCCAAACCCAGGTGCCCTCACCACTCCCCCCACCTCCAGGAAACCAGCAAACGCTACACAAGTAGGACCATGCTGTGCATCCACGGAGGGAAAAGTCAAGTGTGCACCGAGCTTTCCTTTCCTATCACAATTCCCTAAGAAATATGATGTAACTACTAACAGGGTACTATGTCAGGGTAAAGTCACCTACGGAGAGGTTAAACCTTGTGGGAAGATGTGTAGGTTACACCGTCTAATACTGCTTGACAGAAGATCTTCAGCACATGCTGTGTACATCGGAAGAGTTCCTGCGTCCGGTCTCCAAGGGTGCTAAGGGAGGGAATGGCTGTAACTTTTTCTCCTCCACCCACCTATACCTTAGGAGGACAGTTTCTCTCTCTCTCTCTCTCTCTCTCTCTCTCTCTCTCTCTCTCTCTCTCTCTCTCTCCTGCATGAACAGTGCTTCCAACAGGATATAAAAGAACTTCCTTTACAGTCAAACTCTAGACCACATTGGTGACGAGTTGGGTCACATGGGTTATTTTTAGAACATGGAAGATGGGCTCATTCAGATGGGATGTTGCCAGGCCATCGCCAGGTGAAATCACGGGGGCGTGCCTTCAGTATATTTTTTTCGTTTCCAAGTGCCTTTTACTATCAGGTAGATTAAAAGTATTTTTAAAACTTTTGTCACTTAGTCAGGTGTGGTGGCATGTACCTGTAACCTCAGCATTTGGGAGGCAGAGGAACGAAGGCCAGCCTGTGCGTCTCAGAATAACAACTATGGTGTCACTCAAAAAAAAAAAAAAAAAAAACCCTCATCCTGTCTGCTGTGTGTCTCCTTTCTGTGCCAGCCAACTCGTCTAGGCTATGTGCAGATCCTAGCAGATGCCTCTGTTTTGAGGTCTTGTGGGAATCGTTGGCACTGCATGCCAGCCACTGTGTGAAGTCCTACCAGGCTCTCTCCGCTCATTTCCAGCTCGGCCTCTGTAACCCCACAGAGCAAGTGTCTGTGTCCACATGATCCCTGTACTCCCTCTGCCCAGCAGGGAGAAGCTGCCCTTCGGCGGGAAGATGGGTGAAGCTATGAAGGATACACGGTGACCATGGTTTTTCTGAGTGACTTTAACTAAGGAGACACCATGACTCCTTGAGCTGTGTTTCTGCGGTCAACAAAACCAGGATAAGAACACTCACTGGAGACAAGATGGGCGTTCATGCCAACTGATACAACAGCTCTCAGGACAGCTCAGCATCGGGCACTGTTACTGCAGATAACCTAGAACCTAGTAGCTGGCCAAGCTCTCACACCGGATGTACTTCACACCATCCATGGGAGCTTTTTAAAAGATCCGAGGACCAGAATAGGCAGATGCTCCCATGTGGCTACAGTCACAAAAACTGCCTTCCTCTTTCTTCCTCTCTCTCCCAAATCTATGTGCATTGCTCAGAATCACTCCTGCAGAAGGCCCTTGAGACGCCTCCCCAGATACCCAGACAGAGTTCCCTCTACACCCAAATTTTACTCAGAATTTACGTGGGATCTACACTTCCCACGGTGTCAGTTGGAAACTGTTCTCACAGTACTTCTGCTTGTGTTTCTGCCCGGGTGTTTTGTTTTCTATCAGATGAGGAGCAAAGATTAAGCCTCGTGGATGCTGGGACATCCTCTAGCCCAGTGGTTCTCAACCTTCCTAAGCCTGTGACCTCTGAATACAATTCCCCAGGCTGTGGTGACCTTCACCTATAGAATCATTTCATTGCTACTTCATAACTGTAATTTTGCTACTGTTATGAATCGTAGCATGAATATCTGATATACAGGGTATCTGATGTGCCATCCCCAGAGGGGCCTTGACCCACAGTCAGACAAGCTGTCCATGCCTCAGGTGATCATAAAGCCTTTCTGCACAAGCAAACACAAAAGCTCAGCCAACAGACAGACAGCACAGTGCCCACGGTGTGTGTATAGCCTGAGCTCTGCAGAACCAGCCTTCCTAAGAACACCTTCTACACCTTGGATGACCTACAGTTCTGAACAGTTAGCCCTGGGAGTGGACGAACCACCAGTTTTAACCCTTCAAGGGACTGGTTTATTCAAGTTGGAGGGCCTCTGTATGAATGGTCTCCTGAGGGCACGCAGCGAGGAAGGTCTATGGGCGTCTGTAGGGAAACGGTCCCAGCTTTCCTGCTACCTGGAATCCTCGTGGCTATTTCCAGAACCTTTTCTCTCCACCTTCAACAGCTGTTCCACGTCACTTCAACCTGGGTCTCTTAGCCTCAGTCTGCCTTCCCAGCAGAGGTGCAAGCTTGACCCAGAGCCCATCTCACATTTAACAGATGTGCGCACACATTTATAAATTCGGGTCTGAATATCAGGTCATGTCCCTTTTGTCTAGTGACATTTATTGAATATTCCTCATAAGAAATTCGGCCAGAAAACTTAAGGTTTACCTCTTTAACATGTCCACTTTTAAACTCACCTCTTCTGATTCTAAGTGGAATACACTGCAAAATTTTCACTTTGTCGCTATGGCTAAGGGGCCACGTTATAAATTTACTTACAACTTTGGGCCACTGGCAGTCAGGGAGTAGTTTGGTGATTTGTACAAAACCAGTCTTGGATTCCCTGCCACTGTTTGCAGGGTTCCCTAGCCACCCCTCCCTTCAGTGATTTCCATGTTGCTTTAACCTGCATCCCCCAGACAGACCCAGTCTCCCATCCCATCTGGGTGGAAACGGCTGCGAACCCCAATAGTTTAAATGGTGCATAGAATAAGTCAACATAGTCCGAATTCAGAAGCCAGGGTTCCCGACCTTTGCCAATCAGAGCTCCTCAGTAACCTTGGCCTGCACAGCTGGATGAGGTATTTCCTGGGGAATGTGGCATTTCCCTGAAGAATTCCCCCAGGCCTGGAGTGAACATAGCTTTTCAGATCAAGGCACGGGTAAGGAGGTCACATTACCTGGTCCTGGAGCTTTTGGAACATCAGAGGGTGTGGTTCTTCCAGAATCTTTTCAGTGAGCCGAGACTGCCCCTCCACGTTGACTTGTGAAGAGGCCTTATTGGACAGGAAGGTCATGTAGATCTTCTTGGCCTTTTCCTGCATCTGGAAGAGACAGAGGAGCTGGCCTGTTATCCACCAGCACAGCCTTTCCTGGCCTAAAGCCAGCTCCACCCTCCAGCCGGCCCTGGAAGAGCTGCAGCTGGGAGCTATTGCAGCCTCCAGAGCCAAGCTCCCAGAGAAGGCCCAAGGCAGCCTGGCCTACCCCACACCTAATAAGGCTTCTGAAGCCAAGTCTTCTGAAACAAAATTGCTACCCTGACCATTCAGAAACAATGAAAGTAGCAATCCAGCATGACTCCCGGTCACCCTGCGACCCCTCCCAATTCAGAGCTCATGGAAACGTTACCCGGTCCTGAGGTAGGAAGAAACTCATGGGTCAAAGCTCAAACCTAAATGAACCTCGGAAGTGTTAAGCTACACGAAGGAAATCAGACACAAGAGGTTGCATAAGGCATCATCCTGTTCACAAGAACATGCAGGTGCCTGGGAACAGAAAGATTAGTGGTTGCTCGAGATTGTGGGAGGAATAAGTGGGGGTGAGGATGAGGTGGGCAAGCACGGAGCAGCTGAGCATGCTGGGGCTTCACTAAGCTTGGGATGTGCGCATGGCCCTCTTCCCACAATGCACTGGCAATCTAGGGCTTTCACTTACATATATACTATGTGCACATGCGTCCTCTCCTAACAATGCACCTAGGGACCTCGGACCCCTGCCTGCGTTGAGCGACAAAAACAGCTCACTGCAAACAATGGAATAAATGTCTTCTTCCCTTAATAACCACCAAGCATTATTCATGTTTCCATTCAGTCACACTCCAGTCATAACTAGGTACACTGGTAGGGGGCCGGTCTGTCTGAACTAGTTTGAGGTGGTTGAGCAATATGACAAACAGTGTCCTCTAAGTGAATTTTTTAGAGAGGATCTCTCTATTTTCAATCTTACGCCTATGAACCACTAGGCATGCAGATGATTCAAATCAGACGCATTGTGGGGAGGGACACATGCACAGTAAAGTTTCTATTTCAGACGGGTCAGTTAGGGCCCTCAGTAAACAGCTCCTCCTTCCTCAAGACCTATCAAAGTCGTCCCTGGCGATAAGCTGGGGCCCCTGAGTATACCCTCACTCATGTGGCCTGCTGTCAGTCGTTGTATGCTTTTAAGATAGGGTCTCACTCTGTAGCTCTGGCTGTCCTGGAACTCACTCTGTAGACTAGGCTGGCATCAAAATCACAGAGATTCACATTTCTGCTTCCTGGGTTTAAAGACGTGTGCCACCATACCCAGCCTCTGTTGTCCCTCTTGACAGAGCCTTTCTTCTGAGCTATACTATGGCTCAACTTTGGAATACTTTCCTTGCTTCTTTTTTTTTTTTTAAAGATTTATTTATTTATTTATTTATTTATTTATTTATTTATTTATTTATTCTTTAATGTGAGTACCCTGTCGCTGTCTTCAGACACACCTGAAGAGGGCATCAGATCCCATTACAGATGGTTGTGAGCCACCATGTGGTTGCTGAGAATTGAACTCAGGACCTCTGGAAGAGCAGTCAGTGCTCTAACGGCTGAGCCATCTCTCCAGGTTTCCCTTTGGAATGTTGAGAGGATTTGGGCTCCGGTGCCTGCACAGGACCGTGAAGACACTCGGTGCCAGGGAGGCACTCCAAACAAAGTCTTTTTTTTATGGCGTGTGTTTCCCCAGGACAGATAAAGTCCCATGAAACCACCCATATGTGCGTGCATCACCCGCCACCAGTGCCCACTGTGCTGTGGACATGTGAAACCCGTTTCCCTTCCCTTAACCTCTTGGTCTTTCCCCCTGTTAATGCTGGTTTCCTGATGAGGACCAGGGCCAGGACAGGTGACACCAGGACCGTCTGACCTCACGCTTCAGTCCTACTCTGGTCCCACGAGGCACCCTGAGCTCATGGATAGATGGCTTATCAGTCTTCCAGAGGAAGGAGTTTTCCATCAAGCGATCACACAGTGAGTAATGCAGAGAACACTCACTGTATGCCCGAAGTCCCCAGTGCAGCCTCACTGGAAATCTTGGAGACAAGGGCTGCAATCTCATTACACTGAGGGCTGTGGCAGGGCTGTGACATGCCCTGATGGCTAGAGCAATTAAGAACCGTGACAGGGCTCTGACCTTCCCTGATGGCAGAAGCCAGCTTTATGTAAAGCACTGTCTTCAAAGTGGTGGTGGGCAGGGCTGCAGACTCAGCATTCTCCACCAGAACTTCCCTTGAGCTTCCTCCCTTTTCTTGAAGAGGATGAGCTCTGTGGCAGCAGAGACAGCTCCTGTGTGGCCCTCAGGTCTCAGGCCCCCTCCCACCCCACAGAGCGAGGAAACGGAGAGGTGCCTTTCACGTGCAGCACGCAGCTGAGGTTTGTGGAGGAGATGGGGGAGGTCAGGAGGCCCTAAGGAAACACTTTTTCTCCCAGAGAGGCTCTCAGCCTCTGAGGGTACTTGCAGAGCTCGACTGAGGGAACACCCAGCTCTGATAACTTCTGGTCTTATGAAAATCCCTGGAGGTTTTCAATTAGCAGTGCTTGAAAAAGAAGAAAACGATCTTGTTTCTCGCTGGAGACCAGAAGTCAAAAGACCCCATGAAGCTGAGGCCCGACTCTATCTCTGCTGATACAGGAACGGTGCCCAGAGGGGGTCAGCACTCAGAGCCTTGTGTGTCTGTTCTTTCTGACTACAGGAGCAATTAGTTAATGTCAGACTCAAAGACATGGGAGCCTCTCAGGATAAATACGACTATTCCTAGGAAAGGTCTGGGGACCATCATGAGGCCTGCCTGGAAGAGCAGTTTGGAACTTTCTGTCTCTCAAAGACCCACCAGCTCCACAGAGCCATGAGCCTCTCCCACCACCCCCATTCTGTCATAAGGGAACATTTTTGGAAACCCACTTCCTGTTTTAAAGTTACTTCACGAAAGTAGAATTTCAGTTGGCCAGACGAGCGAACCGCATGCAACAGTCTGCGGGGCTCCCCTCCCAAGACTTCCACACGCACACGAGTGCCCTGCTACGCACGCATGCACACATAGGGCCCACTTGCATTCAGGCTCTCTGGGGTGGTTCTGAAAACGAGAGGCATAAGTAAGCGGCTTGAGACGCCATGTGTGGGGGCAGGTGGCCCAGGGGAGGGAGAGGAAGCAGGTGCCAGGGCTGCCGGTGTCCAGACCCCCGCTCTCAACCAACCCCCTCTCGTTAGCTGTCCTTCCCCAGCGGCTGAGAACACGGTGCACCCCTGTGCTGACAGTGGGTGCAGGAGGATGAGTGGCAGCTGAGTTTATCTGTGCTGGGATAGGAAGTGTGATCAAAAAGGGAAACCCTGAGACGGTCACGGGAAGGCCTGGCGTCCAGGCTCAGAACACTGACCAGAAAAGAAGAACTGTTCTCTTGAGCTATTCTGGTAGGTTTTTCCAGAGTGTTGTTAACCCTGTTCTAGCCACCATAAGAATAAGAACAGACTGGTTCCCTCGGCGGAGTCAGTTCTGGGTGTGTGAAAGTGCCAGCATATGCATCTAGCCACCGCCTTCACCACAGCCCTTCCTTCCCTGAGACAGACAGATAGATATATCCGGTCTCTGCTGCTTCCAGGCTCAGGTCAGGTCCTTTCCTGCAGGTGCTGTAACGCCTGGTTTGCACCAACACTGGGTAGGAAGCCAGCCTGAAACCCTGCTCACAACCAACGCAGGTTTAAGAGAGGGGAATTCACTTCCTCCAGGCTCGCTTGGTGACCAGGCTTGCCCCAGACACCCGTCTGCTCAGAACAGCAACGTCATCAGTTGTCCAGCACTCAGGAAGGTGCGGTGTGGGCTCTTCTCCCCCACTTAGGGCACAAGCTGATGTTCTGCCACATAAAAGCTTTCACTTCACTTCCTCGTGGCAAAGGGCCTCCTCACATCTCAAAAGTAGATGGTAGCTCCTCCCATCCGCTCTGTTCTCCACCTTCCTAGCTGAGTCCTGCAGTCTAGGCCACGTTGCCTGGGGGCTTCTGGCTGCTTCTGGTGGCTAAGCCCCTCCAAGGTTCTCTGGCTCTAGTCCTGGGTACCGTGCCTGCCTCCTTCCTTCACCCTGCTCCCTCGCCAGAAGAGCCTTGTTCTCGTAGGAGTCTCAGATTCTGTCTTTCTCCTTTGGCAGGCCCTGTGCCCTCCTAGCCACTCCGTAAACTGAGTCCTGCCCTGTAACTACTCTCTACCATGGAGCTCAACACTCTCCCAAGCTACTGGCCCATGAGTCAACTGACTGTTGGCAACACAAGTCGGGAGTCCCAGAGACACCAAGAGAAGGGAAGGTCACCTCCTGGCCCGTGACCTAGTCTCTTCTCTAGGAAGGTGGAGCTTTAAGTCCATGTGACATCTCCCCACATGGCCACACCCTATCTGCTGCATGCCTGTCTCTAGAACACATCTCCCATCAGCCGGCTCCTCTCTATCCTGTACCTCCACCAGGGTTAGCCCAAGAGAGACCGGGACACACTTGTGTACGAACTGCATTCATATCTGTTGCACAAAGAGAACAGAGCAGAGACATCAAATAACAGAAGGGCACAGGTAAGATAGCTCAGCAGGTAAAGGCTGGTGGCCTGGGTTTGACCCCACCCACTGCCCAGGACCCACGTGGCGAATGGAGAGAACTGACTTCCACAAGTTGTTCTCTGACCTCCACACTGCACTGAAATAAATGTGACTTGAGAAGTTTTAAATGCTACAAGATACTTTCTGAGAACTAGGCCAGGAGGAGGGGAGCGATAGGAGGAGGAACAGAGGGGACCAGAGCAGGAGGGACAAGCCTGGTCACCCAAGTGAGCCTAGAGAAGGGCGGAAGAAGCATGTCCAGGAAGAGGGGAGTCTGGGAACCTCCACTGGAGGAAGTCGGCAGGAGGGGGAAGCTGTGTTCTCAGCACCCGCCCCAGCTCTGGGCAGCTGAGTTACCCTAACCTTTCCCAAGTGGTAGTGCAAGTGCAGTGTGTGAGTTTCACCCAAAACTTGTCCTCTGATTTCCACATGTGTGTTGCAGTGCACGTACATGTCTGCATCAGCATTCACACACCAACACACACAGATAATACCTTTTTTTGTAAAATAGCTCTGCAGTTAAGAGTCTCCTGATAGCCAGGTGTGGGGGCACATGCCTTTAATTCCAACACTTAGGAGGTAGAGGCAGGCAGATCTTTGTGAGTTCAAGGCCAACCCGGTCAACAAAGCGAGTCCTAGACAGCCAGCAAGACTTCATCACTGCCCCATATCACCACCACCACCACCACCACCACCACCACCAAAAAAAAAAAAAAAAAAAAAAAAAAAAAGTGTTCCTGCTCCTTTGAAGGACTGGACTCTGGATCCCAGCACCCACATTGGGTGGCTCACAAGCACTTGTTACTCAACCTCCAGGAACCCAATGCCCTCTTCTGCCCTCCGTGACCACACACACAAAGCATTAGTCACATAGACACAAACCCATATATGTAAATAAAAATACATTGTAATCCTACACGGAAGCTCATAATATATTTTAATGTCCTTTCCAGGGATTTTACATCTTCTCTTGGCTTCCATGAGTACCAGGCATGCACATGGTACGCAAACATACATGCAGACACACACTCATACACACAAAATACAAATAAATAAATCCCTTTTAAAGCCTCTCCTCCTCCCGCTAGAAAGATGATTCAGCAATTAGGAGCACTTGTTACTCTTACAGGTTCAATTCCCATCACCCACAAGGTGGCTCGTAATTATCTGTAAATCCATTTCCTGGGGAGATCTGATGCCCTCTCTGACCTCCACAGCTACCGTGCATACACGTGGCCCACGTGCACATAAAACAAACGAGTAAATCTGATAAAATAATGTTAAAGACCGGATTTGAGGTTTAGCTCAGTAATAGAATGTGAGTGTCTGAACCCTCAGCTCTAAAATAAATAAATAAATTGATTGATTGATTGATTGATTGGTTGATTAATGATTGATGGAGGAGGCTCCAGAGCAATGAGAGCAAGGGCCTGGGGTTGGGGAGGGGAGTGGATACCAAGATGAATAAGGTGGTCAAGATGAGCTCTAAATACAGACAACCAGCAGACTTCCCAGACAGCCGGATGGAAATATGTCCAGTTTATAAACACATCAGTCCACTAGGAAGGGACTGAAAGGCCCTTGTCTGTAGAAAAAACACAAAACCAAGGAAAGTCCAAAAGAGCATCTAAAGATAAAGATGGAATCTTTAAAATAAATAAATAAAAGTAGGGACCAAAAGCCAAGGAAATGAAAAGGAAGGAAAGAAAGATGACAGAGCTCAACTCACGGGAGAGGGGCATCTCAGGAAACATGCACACACACACGAACATGCACATGTACACACACGTACACACACACACGTGCACACACATGCAGACACATGCACACGCACACTCACAGAGAGAGAGAGACAGAGACACAGAGACACAGAGAGAGCTAGTCATGGCTGCAGGCATCTGCAGGAAGGAGGATCACTTGAAGCCAAGAGTTCAAGGTTAGCATGGGCAATAAAGCAAGAGTTTGTCTTAGGAAGGTGGCTCGGACCTGCTGTCTAGCCTGCCCAGCTGGAGAACAGGGAGCTCCAGGTTCCTGTTCCAAGGGAATGAGGTGGAGAGAGATAAACCCAGACACCTGGCCTTCTCTGCAGGTCTCACACGTGTGTCATGCACACCACCACCACCACAAGATCCTGTCTCCAGTAGAAGGTACAGAGAAGGGAGGGCGAGAGGGGCAGCTGATGCTTTATTAAAACACTTTATTAAAGCCAAAATTCCATCCTGCAGCTCAGGAATGGAGCTGCAGAGGCATGGGACAGTGAGTACAGTGGCCAGGATCACAGCAGGTCCCTAAGGCTCAGTGTGGCCCTGCCACTCCCATGGTGAAAATGGATTAAAATTTCATACCACAGGCACAGTCAGAAAGACAGTACCCACACTAGACGGCACCTGAGTTCTGAAGGGAGCCGGGGGTGAAGGCAACGTGCCTTTCCTGTGCAATCCACTCAGTCAGAGCACAAACGGCTTTGAAGGAACATTTTAAACCCTTCTAAAAGCACTTTTTTTTTTAAAAGAAATCACCCCCAAATAGACCCAGTAGGAGATCAGGTTGTAGTGTTAAGTAAAATATACCTCCCCACCCCCAAATCAATACTACAGACTCTCATAACTCTAAGCTTTAAAATACTATTAAAATACAAGGTACTATCATATTTAAATGCTGGCCCAAAGCTCTTTCAGAGCTGTGAACACTGGAAAGCAGTCTCTACACCACCTTCCTAACCCATTCTTGATGTGGTCTGCTCAAATCTGTACAAGAGGCCAAGTCCTTTTCAGTGCTTGCCACATAGTAAACAGGCTCAACTCAGTGTACATGAGGTGACTGGGGATTGGGAAATTGGATGAACGAATATATGAATGAATGAAGGAAGGAAGGAAGGAAGGAAGGAAGGAAGGAAGGAAGGAAGGAAGGAAGGACGAACGAACTTAGGGTTAGCCAAAGAATAAATACCTCATTGGAGCATTCTCTGTTCTTTTTTAAGATTTATTTTTATTTTTATTATTATTTATTTTATTATTATATATTATATTATTATGGGAGGATGTGCAGATAAATTTGGGTGCCCATAGAGGCCAGAGGTATCATATCCCCTGTAACTAGAGTGAGCCACCCAGCATGGGTCATAAAAACCAAATTTCGGTCCTCTGGAAGAGCACAGTGGGCTTTGAACTGCTGAGCCAGCTCTCCAGCCTGTCTCTGTGGTTTTATAAGGCATAAATGTCGAATTACCCTAAAAGCTACAAATGCCTCACATGATAACTCATGGGGGAAAGGCACATGAGAGAAAGGTTTTAAACCACAGAGAGGCGGAATGTGCTGAGTACTGACAAAAGGAAGGTAGGAGAAACAAGAGAATCTGAGGACAGGAGGTGACATTTTCCGTGTTTCCCAAAGCCCCCCAGCATCCCCCCTCCCCCAGCACTTCCTCGATACATGCAATGTTAGGCCTTCCTAAGCCATGGCCCTGCTTTGCCCAGTAGTCTGCAGAGTCGCAGGACCGCAGTGGGAGACGATCAAGGCTCAGGGCTGCTCTACCCTGTGGGGCTCCTAAGAATCAAAGTCTCAGCAGGCTAGAATCATGTATTCCTGTCTTTCAGGCCCACTGTCATGTCCAGGGTCTCAGAAGGCGTGAGCCCAGCTAAGTGGAGGGCACAGCATCATCATCCCATAGAGGGGAAGACGCAAACTGTGTGCCTGGCCCGGATCTACATGTGTGGATGCGAGGGAGAGGAAGAAAGACAAGAACGCCTGGACTCATGGACATAGGAGACAGAAAGATAAACTACAAAAGATGAAGAAGAATGTTATACAAGATGCTCAGAGTCAGTGAGTGTGAGCTATTCACTGAGGAGAAGCTCACCTCCACAGTGGAGGTGTGAAGCCACTGCCACGGTGAGCACCGGAACTTCTGTATGGTGGCATCACCTGCAATTTCAGCCTGGGAAAGAGGAGACAGTGCCAGCCGGCTAGTGAGACGAGCCATATGGATAAGGTCTGGGCTTGACTGAGAGACCCTGTCTGAGTGACTAAAGTGGAAGAGCGATGGGGGATGATACCTTCACATCAGCCTCAGGCCTCCACATGCGTGTTCAGACATGTACATGGCACCTTCACACATGTACTCACACGCATACAAAAAAGCCTCATGCACACATGCACAATGCAGGCACACACACACACCAGAAAAAGAAAACAAATCGACCAGTTGTCCTTAAACCAGCAGAGGTTTGAAAGCCGATTTGCATCAGGCTCCCAGCTGCCTCAATTGACTGCAGATAGAGATACAGCCTCCCACGCTCCCTCAGGGACAGATGTGGTAAGTTTGATTGTGAAATTCGGTTAGGTGCCTTCTGCAGGGCCTGCCTCCTCCTCCTCCACTTCTGGAAACTGGTAACTCAGAGCTGATTGCCTAGTTCCGCCTCCCCAGTGGCTGGCCCCAGTTGAGCCTATGGGCCCAGAGGTTGGCTCTGCATGTTTGTGTAACCAACATGAAGTAGCCCAACATCGGCTGCCGCTGACCCCTCAAATCACACCCCTGCATCCGTGCATGGTAGCAGTGTGAAAGCTCGGTGCTGTGACCCAGACCCAGACCCAGACATGCCCGTATCACCAATGGCTCCGCCCTCTCTGGCAGCATTGTGCTGGCAAGCTTTATGTCAACCTGACAGAAGCTAGAATCAATCTGAGAGGAAGGAATCCTCCATTGATAAAATGCGTCTGTAAAATCAGGCCGTAGACAGCCTTAGTTTTCTTAATTAGTGATTGATGGGGGAGGGACCAGCCCAGGCAGTATGGGTGCTGCACCTCCTGGGCTGGAGGTCCTAGGTACTATAAAAACGGGGGCTAAGAAGGCCACAGTGAACAACCCAGTAAGTGGCACTCCTTCACAGCCTCTGCGTCAGCTCCTGCTTCCAGGTTCCTGCTGTTTGAGTTCCTGTCCTGACTTCCCTCAAGAGTAGATTGTGACATAGAAGTGTAAGCCAAATTAAGCCTTTCCTGTCCACGTTGTTTTGTGTCATTAAAGCTACAGTAACCCTAACTCACACAGAAAGTGGTTCCAGGAGTGAAGTGTTCCCATGACATACCTGACCGTGCAGTTCTGAGAAGGACCACAGAAAAGGAGACTTTTGGAACTTTGTGTAGAGGGAATCTTTGTATAATGTGTGGAAGCTTCACCTGTCAACAAAAGGCTGTTGGCCTAGGAGCTTAGGCAGGATACAGGGACAATGAAGTTCTAGTGTGGAGAAAGGATTTCTGAGAGGGAGGCAGAGGCACAGGAGACTCCCCCTAAAAAGTGATGGCGACGGTTGCACGAACCTGAGGAGAGGTAAGCCCCACATGACAAGACTTAGAATAGAGCAAACAGGATTCCTGAGTTACAAGCGAGTTGAGGGACAAGCCCTAGCTTTTGGCCTAGGCAATTATTCATAATAATTCAGTCATTATTTCATGACCTTGGGTGTGGACGGCAAAGCCAGAGGTTACAACTTTGGGCTATAAAAGCCATTGAGTGTTCAAAACTTGGTGAACTGGTCTGTCGGAGCTTGGAAGAGCACTGAGAAAAACGCATAAGATGGAGGTCTAGCTGGTGACATCCCAAAGGAGAGTTTGAGATAGCATCTTTGTCCCTTAGGCAGAGGAGAAAATCAATACAGCATTCATTACACTCGGTATGTTCCAGACTTAGAGACACAAGCCTTCTAGATCAGATGCCCTGGGAAAGGTGTTGGGCATGGGGGAGAAGAGAGGGCCGCTGATTCTAGCTCTCCATAGGATGTAACAGGGCAGTGCCACCCAAGACTACATCTGCCACATAGAACATTAAGGTCCTATAGGGACATTCCAGGGCCAGGGTGCGAGGTCCCCTCTTTACCATGGCACACACATCCCCAGATTTGGCCACACCTATTCTTACCTTCAAACACATCCCAGCAGCTGGCGGCAAGCAGGACCCTCCCACCCTGCTCTTTGCTCTTCCCAAGTTCTGTTCCTACTTGTAGAGTCACTGCTTCCCTTCTCCCAACCACCATTGCAGGTTTCAGGCTACAACTCACTTCCCAGTAGACCCCAGTGACCTCCACTGCCCGAGTGTTCTCAGGCTTCCCCCTTCCCGTGTCTGCACGCATCACACTTACAAAGCACAGCCTTTGCACTGCAAAGAAGCTCATCCAGTTTGTCCATGAGGTGGGTACCTCCGGGGCTTTTCACAATCCCTCCCCGGCACTCTGCATGGATTGGGCACTCCAGGAGAACAGACACACACAGGGCAGGTGTGCAGAAAGATGGCTGGGTGCCTCCAGAGCACTGTTTAAGCTCAGCTTTACCCAGGACCTCTACTTCCTGTCTGAGCCACAAGGATAGATTTGTCCTCTTGTGGGTCCTCCCCATCCCTGACCTTCAACGAACAAGGCAGACGAAGGACGTCTGCACGGCCACCTGACTCTGAGCTAGATGTTCGTGTGGTGATACTGGTCACACTGGATGCTCAAGACCAGAGTGCAGTGAGGGTTCTTCCAGACCTCTTTAGTGCTGGGGACAGAGAATGGTGCATGCTCCTTCCCAGGGGACCTTACCCCTGAATCCTAGCTTTCCAATGCTGGTATAACTTTCCACTCTTCCCCCACTAAGTCCCTTCCCCATTCAGGGTGTCCTGGGCAGAAAATGGCAGACAACAATCATCCCTAGAAGAGCTGGGCCAGCCTCAGAGACTCAAGCCAAAGAAATCCATCTCAGAATCACTTCTTGCCCACTCCAAAGAGGAAGGCCTTAGGCTGCTCCATCCTAGAAAGAGAGCAGCAAGGTGTACTTTCCAGGCTCTTGTCTGCAAACACTGAATGGTGTTGGCCGTGGAGATTCCAACTTTTAGAGACAGAACCTCCAAACCTGGCAGCTGATAAGCAACATCTGCATGGGGAGATGCTCTGTTTGGAGGGCAAGCGTGGTGGTTTGAATAAGAGTGGCCTTACCTCCATCAGCTCATTTGTTTGAATGCCTGGTTCCTAGTTGGTGGAACTGTTTGGGAAGGATTAGGAGATGTGGTCTTATTATGGGTTTCAAAAGCCCATGCTAGGACTCTACTTGTGGTGTTTTCTCTGTCTCTGTCTCTGTCTCTGTCTCTGTCTCTCTCTCTCTCTCTCTGTCTCTCTCTCTGCATGTGTGTGTGTGTGTGTGTGTGTGTGTGTGTGTGTGTGTGAGATCAAGCTCTATGCCTGCCATCAGGCTCCCTGTGTTGATGATCATATACTAAGCCTCTGAAACTATAACAAGTTCCCACTAAATGCTTTTCTTCTTTTATAAGTTGCCTTGATCATGGTGTCTCTTCACAGCAATAGAACAGTAACTAAGACAGAAAGGTTATAAACTAAAATTAGTTCCCATGTTGACTAGTTAGATGGCTTCACTTTAGAATCATAGGCACAGGCCTGTAGTTCCAGCTACTCAGATTCAGTCAGGAGTGAATTCAAGTCTAACCTGGACAACTAGTGAGACCCTGTCTCAAAAGACAGTGCCATGAGGGCTGGGCACGAGCCTCGACGGTAAGGTGCTTGCCTGGCATGGACCACACCCTGGATTGAATCCCAAGCACTAGAAGGAATAAAAGAGGAATCCGAACATCTAATTATGGGAGAAGGCTCAAGATGAGGCCTAGCGCCCTCCTGGAGTGAGCTAAAGGCGGGTGTTGAACAAGGAAGCCTAGCCCCTGGGGCCCTCAGTGAGCAGTGCAGGTGCTTGAAACAGGACAGGACATCCTCTGCTCAACCTCTTCCCCTCACTTCCAACAGCCTTGGCCAGAATCCACACTCTTTCATGGGACTTATGGCCTTGGAAAGACAAGGAGTTAACATCAGAAACCCATCCAGCTCACCTGTATCCCTCCTTCATTGGCTGCATGGAGAGTAAAGCCCACCTCTGACAAAAGACAAACACCTTCTGAGAGGAGTTACAAACTCTTCACATGGAACGCCTGTCAGCCACCGGGGTTCGCAGACTCGCTGACTGGCAGCCTGTCTGATGAACCGTGTGCCTTCACGGCTGCACATACATCTGCTCATCGCGTGGTTCACATCTGAAACACCAGTGTCAGGCAGAGGAGACACCCTCATGACTTATTTACGAAGAAGACAGTCCACGCAATGACAAACTATGGGTGAAAAACGTTTACGCTTGTTCTGAGTATTGGCCTGGTTGAACAGCTCTCTTCAGAAATGGCTAACCTGGGCTGGAGAGATGGCTCAGCCGTTAAAGGCTAGGTTCACAACCAAAAAATTGTAAGAAATGGCTAACGTGCTCTTTTTAAAAAAAAATGAATATTTTAAATCCCCCCTTGAGTCTGGTGTAAGTGAGGATAATCTGGGCACTTCCCAAATCTCGGCGACAGGTGCCTGAGGTGGGGTAATGAGAGGAGAAATCCATCAAGGAAGCAGAAGGCAGAGAGGTACCTGCTTCTTGTCCTCCGTTTTCTTGAAATCTTCACACGCTAGCCAAAACAAGACGTTTTCCTCACTGAATTCCTTTTTCAGAAATTCCTATAGATAAAAAGGGGGGAAGAGAATCATATAGTGTCCAACGCTGAGAAAAAAGATGTGTTTCCTTTAGAAGATGACTTGGCAAAAGTGGACGGAGGAGCCTGGATTAATCAGCCCTTGAAAAAAACTCCACCCGGAAAAACAGAGGACGTGTTTAATGTCGAAGCAAGTATTTCTTACGCATTTCACCTTAATGGCTTTGACATCGCGAGGCGCAGTAAAAATGAAGCGGGAATCTACTCGCATTTCTGAGCGGACAATAAATTACCAAAAAGTAAATTAAAGTGGAAGATATATCAGCCCCTTCCAGACACTGTTTAAACAAAGTGCATTCCTCCGAAGCCAGGCCCTTTTTTTTAAACAAAAGAAAAGAAAACATATTAACCCTGCCCAAATCACGGTGATGGAGGCCATTTTACGTGGGAGGTATGCTTTCCTGGGACCGCAATGGAGGAATCAGCACGTGGTCGTCTCTACGGCTGCGTTCAAACCTCGCTGGCATCTAGACAATGCTCACAGCCCTACCTCCCACCCCAGGAGCTCCATGGGGACCAGCGGAACCTTGCCCCATCACTTGAAAAGCCAAGTTGCAGGGTCAGCATTGGGATTCATGCGTGACCTGCCATGGGAGGCAGCAGTCATGCTAACAGGAAAAGCCATTTCTTGGTGACGTTGGCTCTTTCCTGCCCTCCTTGGGAGAGTCCTTCCCCAGCTTCACTTTGTCAGTTACCATCAACCTCCCTCACCAGGGATGCATCCAGAGAGGGCCTGAGACTGGGAAGAACAAGCCTTTACCTCAAAGACCCAGGTCATCCTTGCCAATCCCGGAAACCCATCCTCTAGATCCCATTTGGGTAGAACCTCCTCTCTCATCAGTCCAATCCTCCCCACTACCTATAGGAAAACCAGAGACAGGCTCCATGTCCCTTAGTGGGAGTCCAAGGTGGCCATGACAGATGAACAGCAGTTCTTAATCTGTAGCCAGGACAGTCACTATTAAACACTGCCCTGGTTCCCACACCCCCACCCGCCATCAGACACACGTCAAAACGTTTCCTATTGCCTCAACTCTAAAGAACATTGAAAAGGCAAACCCTGAATCTCTTCACGCCCTCTGGATCTTCCAGAAGATTCTCCAGGGAGGACGCCCACTTGGCTGTGCTCTTGAGGCTCTGGTGGCCGCTGCTTGAGCTCCCATCGCCGTCGTGGATATCTGCAAAACACAGTTCAGTGTCACCACTGAAGGACTCTGTCCCACGCAGACAGAGCATATGAGAAAACTACTGTAACCCTGTACGGCAGGGTAATCACCAACGTCGGCACCAAACCTGTCACAATACCCAGTCTACTAAGGCGGGAGTCACTACTTCCTCCATTGTTCTGACAAAATACAAACAAACAAGCAAAACAGTGGAGGGCCTTGCCATTTCTGTTAAGTCCTGGTTTATCCCTTGGCCCTTGAGTCTCTCTGCAAGCTACCGGCCATCAACCCCTGACTCAGCATCGACTCTTTCCCCCTGCCTTTTTGCACAGTAGTGGTGACTCCGTGGGTCTGAAAGTCCCTCTAGAGCAGCACCTTCAGCCTGTGTGCACATAAGGAAGGGCGTGAAGCAGGGCTGGAATAAGGACAGTCACGCCGAGAGTTGCAAAGACACTGAAGCCCCGAGATAAATGTCTTCGTGTGATACAAATTAATGTACAAAGACTCCATAATGGGACTAGAGGTATGAGGGGGATGAAATGCTTGTCTAGAATGTGCCGAGCCCTGGGTTCTATCCTGAGCCCCAGGATAAAGCTCATGACAAACAAATGCCAACATTTTAAATAAAGCATCAACGGTCTCCATCTTCAGTCTCATTTGGACCTCCAGTGTGGTTTTCCAATACAGTGACTTATCCAGTTTTTATTTGACCTTCTGTAGGTTGGTTCATTGTTTTGTTTGTTTGTTTGTTTTTAAATATGTCATATGCCTAAAAATGTAGCCAGGAGCTTGGCTCTATTGGGGGAGAGCTTGTCTAACATACACAGAGCCCTGGGCTCCAGCCTCAGAAGGACACAAAAGCAGCAGTGGTAGCACCTGCTTGAGATCCTAGCACACAGGAGATAAGAGATGAGGAGTTCAGTCAGCCTTGGCTACACCAGAAGTTCAAAACCAGCTTGAGAAACATGAGACCCTGCCTATGAATGGCTGGATGGCTGGATGGCTGAATGGATGAATGAATGGATGGATGGATGGATGGATGGATGGATGGATGGGTGGATGGCTGAATGGATGAATGAATGGATGGATGGATGGATGGATGGATGGATGGATGGATGGATGGGTGGATGGGTGGACGGCTAGATGGCTGAATGGATGGATGAATGGATGGCTGGCTGGCTGGCTGGATGGATGGATGGATGGATGGGTGGATGGGTGGATGGGTGGATGGGTGGATGGGTGAGATGGGTGGATGGATGGATGGGTGGATGGGTGGATGGGTGGATGGGTGGATGGATGGATGGATGGGTGGGTAGATGGCTGAATGGATGGATGAAAGGATGGCTGGATGAGTGAATGGATGGATGGATGGCTGGATGGATGGATGGCTGGATGGATGGGTGGATGGGTGGATGGGTGGATGGATGGGTGGGTGGATGGATTGGAAGGCTGGATGAATTAATGGATGGATGAATGGATAGCTGGCTGGATGGCTGGATGGATGGATGGATGGGTGAGGTGGATGGCTGGACGGCTGGATGGCTGAATGGATGGATGAATGGATGGCTGGATGGATGGCTGGATGGATGGGTGGATGGGTGGATGGGTGAATGGGTGGATGGATGATGGTTGGTGACAGAGTTAAATATCACTGACCCAGGGTGAATGGGTGACTTACATCAACAGGCTTGATAGTTAGAATCCTCTTTACCAAAAAAAAGGGGTGGGGGGCGAGGGACTTGCACTATCGTGACTGGCGTGCCACTTTGAGTACAAGCTCAAAACCAACTTGACCAGTTTAAGCTACAAGGTCTTGAGTAAAATCTGTGTGTGCACCTGAGGAAAAGCCTCTGAGCTGGGGGTTACCTCAGATTTGAGGTAGAAGTACAAACTATGCATTTCTCCACAGTGGGTAGGAGGGTCTTGCATATTCCCAGCACAGAAATAAGAAGACTCTGAAGAGGTAGCAGATATGGCGACGACCCTGACCTAACCCTCACACATACTATAACTTAAACGCCCCCACTGTATCTAACAGATATGTGTAGTTATCATGTGTCCACCAGAGAGCTGGCAGCACACCATGACAGTCGGTCTCTCCTTTTCCACAAAGAATGACCCGCCAAGGGAACCATATTGACAGCTAGTACTTTTTCCACATTTGGGTTTTTTTTGTCTCAAACACTAAAGACAAGGTTCTATTTTGAAAACAAACAAAAACAAACAACAACTTGAATCTAGGAGAAAATAAGAGACCAAAAAAAGCAAATCATTTTTAAAGGATGATCGGGGGAAATATCTTATATTAACCACTGAAAATAACTAGGAAACCATAGAAGTGAAATATTTTTTAAAGAAAATTTGTAATAGAATATACCAGACTTGAACCTGAGGAGCTGGCTTAGTTGATGAAGTGCCTTCTGCACAGGAAATGGGAACCCAAGTTTGACTCCTAGCACCCAAGTGTGAACCTAGCTTGAACCAGTAAGCCCCAGCCCACTGAGAGACCCCCATCTCCAAAACAAAGCAGATAGGGAACATCCCCTTGATTGTCCACTGGCTTCAACACATATGCACACACACTTATAAGCACACCTGTACATTCGGGCACACATGCACGCATACACACGGGGGCGGGAGAGAGAGACAACAATAGATTTAATAGTTGTCCATTGATGTACTTTTAGCAAAACAACACATCCTAACCTTGATTTTATTTGTTTTGGGTTGTTTTTTTGTTTTTTTTTTTTTTTTTTTTTTTTGGCTTTCGGGTTTTTTTTTGTTTGTTTGGTTGCTTTTTTGGTTTGGTTTGGTTTGGTTTGTTTTTTTTTTTTTTTTGGGGGAATCTCACTATGTAGCCTATGCTGGATTAGAACTCACAGTCTTTCTTCTTAACCTTTCCAGGGCTGGAATTGCCTGTCTGTACCACCACACCCAGACTGACGCCTTAACCTCTTACTCTTCTGGGATCCATTTCTTGCATCTCTATAAAACAGAACATCATCAGAAACCTAGGGACTCTGCACTGGTGCTCACATCTGTGGCGGTGCCATTCCTCTTGGCAAAGCAAGCTCCCTAGAACAACCAACCGCATGACCCTGCTGGCCTTCCAAAGTGACTCTGCAGCTCGTGGGTAAGAAATAAGTTCCTGGGGACTGGAGAGCTGGCTCGGGTGGTTAAGAGCACTGGCTGCTCTTCCAGAGGTCCTGAGTTCAATTCCCAGCAACCACATGGTGGCTCACAACCATGTGGAATGGAATCGGATGCCCTCTTCTGGTGTGTCTGGGGACAGCGACAGTGTACTTATATACATAAAATAAATAAATCTTAAAAAAAAAAAAAAGAAAAGAAAAGAAAAAGAAATGAGTTCCTGGCCCCTTATCTACTGTGGGATGTTTATCCCTGGACACAGAGTTTCTCCATAAATATCAGCTTTTTAAAAGCATTACAAGAGGTTCCTGAAGGAGGGCTCCTTCCACCAAGCATCCTTCCGACTTACCTTCTGTCCTCTGCCTTGAGAACACAGTTTGACCATTTGCTCCATTGCCCCAGCAGATTCTCTTGAGCAAATAAACACCAGGACACAAGCACACTATTCTAGGAACTACCTCAGGCAGCCACACGCTCCCTTCCATGCTTTCAGCCTTAGTCTGAAAGGACGCCGAAATTTTTGGCACCCTTAAATAATCAACCATAGCATGCCAAGGTTTCACTGCCCTGCTCTCTGGCAAATGCACATGGTAGGTTGCACCCAGCAGTTGAGAGCTGGCTCCACTGCTGGGGAAATGCGAACCACACCCCGACTACTAATCTGTGGGCTAACTTTTTGTGGCAGCTTTCAGTTGAACAAGAAGTGAGCCGGCCCCTTTGGGACCTGAGGTCCACTCACTCTTAGCACCTGCAGTGCCTGTATAAGCCCAGTGCTGAAGGGCAGAGGTAGGAGGGTTCCTGGGGCTCACTGACAAGGCAGTCTAACCAAATCACAGAATCCCAGGTTCAGTGAGAACCCATGTTCCAAAATAACAAGGTGGAAATGACTGAGGGAGATGCCTGGCATCTATCTCTAGCTTCCACAGGTGTTATGCTCATGCATCTGCACACGCATCCATACACAGAATGCACACACACACATATGCATACATGCATACACACATATACGCACACATACATACACAGAATGCACACACACATGCATACACAGAATGCACACACACATATGCATACATGCATACACACACATACGCACATATACATACACAGAATGCATACACACATGCATACACACACATGCACACACACATGTACACACGCATACATACACAGAATGCACACATATGCATACATGCATACATACATATACACACACATGCACACACACATACATACACAGAATGCACACACATGCATACACACACATATGCACACACATACACAGAATGCACACACACACATACACACACATACAAACACAGAATGCACAAATACACATGCATACACACATGCACACACACATACACAGAATGCACACACACATACACACACATCCATACACAGAATGCACACACACATGCACACACACATACACAGAATGCATACACACACACACGAAGTTACACAATTCCAGGTCTACCTGGAGCTAGACTGCCTCCTTAGACTAGAAAGCAAAAGTCCAAGAAAATGACTTGTCCCTGGGTGACATGTCTAAGGAATTGCTACATGCAACTGCTAAAAAAACACCTATTTGTCCCATCAGGATTGGCTCCACGGACTCCAGGATCCTTGGAACACAGAAAATGGTAGTCCCTCATGGGGACATTCTAGGGCTCCCATCTCCCTTGCATCAGAAAATAAAAATGATGTTGTGTGATTCAGGGAAGGGATTCTCAAAAGCTTTGGTTACTGGTATTTTGACTTTGGAGTTCTTAAGTGTGTGTTTTATTACGTGTGTGTGTGTGTGTGTGTGTGTGTGTGTGTGTGTGTGTGTGTGTAAGGTAGAGATATGTGCTAACGAGTGCAGTGCCTGAGGAAGCCAGAAGAGGGCATCAGAGTTTCCAGGTGGGTGTGAGCTGCTGGGCCAGCTGAGAACTCAACTCCAGTCTCCAGGGACCAGGATGCTCGCCTCGCTGCTGGGCCAGCTTTCATACTTTAGTTCTCCTAACTAAAGCCTTCCCCTTTGGCCATTTCTTCCACTGCTTCCCATAGGATTCTTCTGCCGGCTTCTGTCATGTGTTTTCTCTTTCCTTGGATATTGGTTTGGATCTTTTCCAAGACGTCAGACTGACAAAGGTTTTTGTTGTTTGTCTTTCAATACTGGGGATTGATTCCAGGACCCTGCACATGCTAGGCAAGTGCTCTACCTCTAACTGTGTTCCTGTCCCCCACTTCCTCCTCTGCCTCCGCTCCCCTTCTCCATTCTGAAAATTAAGAGTTTTGTCATTGTTGTTCTTACAACAAACAGATCTTCCTGAGGCAACATCTGCAAACACAATTCACTTAATAGCATCTATATTTTGTCTGGTTTTTATTCCTATAACAACATACCTGAGGCAAGCTACTTTATAAAGCAAGAGTTTTGTTTTTTTTTTTTTAAGCTCATTGATTCAGCTCCCAAAGGCCACAACTCTAAACAATATATCTAGAAAAAAGAAAAAGGAAAATAAACGTTTCTTCCCCATTCCTAATACTTCACAATGGGAACTGCATTTCAACACAGGAGCTTTGAGACACGGTCAAACCTCACTGAGGTCACAGCAAGCCATCATCTCCCAGCTCCCGTGAAGCAGTTGGCCGGCCTGCTCCATCTGGCATCACCCTAGAAGTCACCCTGAATTCAGGACATATCTGTGACTCGGTGTCCCTGCTCTGAAAGCTTAATCTACTTTTTTGATATAGACTAAGGAAGCCTATGCTACCTCAGCTCACTTTAAACATGATATTTTACCTAGTAACGTGCAAGAGAAAGAATAACTTTTACCGATAGCAAGCAAGATTACTTCGAAACTTAAAAACACGGTGGCGCACAACTGTAATCCCACACACAGAGGCAGTATCAGCAGGATCCTGAGAGTTCAAGGCCAGACCAATCCACATAGGGAGCTCCTGACCAGCCAGGGCTATATGGGGAGGCCCTCTCAGAATTATTAGTACTAACAATGACAATAAAAACATTTTTTTAAAAAAAGGAACACCAAGATTTCACAGCTGCCCAAACCTTATCCAAGAATCCCCAAATCTAGATACTTTTTCATTCTTATGCATGGGTACATGTATGTGTGTGTGCACACACGTGTGCATGCATAGGTCAGAGGTCAATTCCCGAGGTCTTTCTCAGTCACTCTCCACGTTGGTTTTTTAGTCTGAGTTTCTCACTTTTACCCAGAACTGGCTGGTTCTGCCAGGCTGGCTGGCCCTGAGCCCCAGGATCTTCCTGTGTTGGCTTCCTCGGCACTGGGATTGTAATCACAGAGTAAACTGGCTTCTCTCACCCTGGCCCGGGGATTCAGACTCAGGTCCTC